>NC_068338.1:15816645-16184301 GCF_014633365.1 Diospyros lotus
TGACAACTAGTATTATGTCAGGGCGATCCTACTAGTAATGAAGTCATACTTCAATAGAGAACCTATTTGGGCTTTCGATTCCCATGTACAATAATCTTTCCATCAACTAACATCCCGATTGAGTGAGAGTCATGAACTGATCAAAGTCACTAACTCGATAGCTATGCCAAGATCTAGTGTGGTGTGATCTAGGTGACGCATCAAAACTCCTTCTGACATCGAAAACACCTTTCCAATCATGTGTATCCTGGCTAGGGGTTTGTACAATCACAACCACCACTAATCGCATGGGATATTCACCTCATGCCAATGGCCAATGGATTCCATTAGCAATTACCTGCCTCCATACGCTATTGCATAAAGACCACATAGTGCATTTCCTACCTCGTAACTGGGCGGTTCTTAGCAAAGGTAAATCTTAGGCACCAACATACAAGACAACTATGTTGTCTCTAGTCTAAGGACTAGTAACACAATAGAAACCAATGACAAATCATAGATCCTCTTAGCCTTGTGATCTATCATTTGTGTTACATTCAATAAATGTTCCATTAATATCTACCCACATGTCTACTATATTCATCTCATGGATTATGGCATGCAACTCATCATCCTTTATCATTAGTATCTTATACTAATCAAAGGTAGTAACCTATGTGCCAGTCCGTAATCGATTAATCATAACCCACTTCTAAAAAATCTAAGGACTAGGAATACCTTTAAAAAATCTTTAATTTGAAAGTTTTTGTCACATAATCTTAACACCTAAGAATAAAACCATCATTAAAATATCTAAGAGGTCATTCATATAATTGATTCAAGAGGTATGAATGAAAATATAACAGTAAAATATGAAAATATATTTTATTATATTTGCAAGATATACATCATTAGTCCCATAATATAATAGCCAAATGTTATCTAAATCTAACATTAGGGCACTAAAACTAACAACAACAATTGAAGCTTGGCAATTAAGGATTAAACTAATTAAATAATTGGTGGAACATGAAGTAACAATTGAAGTATGAAGTTGTTGGACTTGGGGGAATTGGAATTGGTGGCCAAGAGGCCACCACTGGGTTGTAATTGAGAGGCCTCTCGGTCCTGAATGACTCTATAGTCACAAGGTGCTCCTGAACCCCCAGGAGCCTCTCTTGAAGTTAACGGACCCTCATTGGGCAAAATGCTAAAGTACATGAAAAGTAGACAAGTGGTGAACTGAGTAGCCTCTCGGTTATAATCGAAAAGCCTCTCGGTCCTAAGTGACCTTGAGGTCATGAATGTCCTTCAATCCCTGGGAGCCTCCTTCAAAGCTAATAGACCCTCATAGGGCATTCCTCGATCTAAATATTCCAAGATAATAGTTGTAACACCCCACTTTTCCAAATACACAATAACTTGAAATATAATTAAGAAGACATCACCTTCGGGCATTATAGAAACCCTTAATCAACGGAAGCATTGGACCGAACCTGAAAGCTTAACCAAAGCTAGATAAGGGGGTTTCCATTAGATTTTCTTTACAAGTACAAGAAATGTATAAAACTCTCAATACTCTAAAAGACACAACTTATCACTATAGTACAATTATAGGGCACCCTTATACTTATTACAAATTTGAGTACCCTAGCTACTATTACAATACATCACTGTTGTACAATCGCACGGGTACATAATGAATCAAAGCCCAAAGCTAGTGAAGCTCCACCTTCTTGCCCATGCTTTGAACTGGAACCTAAAACACCTAACACTTCTAATATACCTGGAACCTGGAACGTTCCAGGGGCATCAACCCAAGTTAGATATACATCTAAGTGAGTGAATCAGAAAAGGAAAGGTATGTGCGTGCAAATGCAATAATGCTATTATGGAATCCACCCCTATGGTAGCAATGCTAGGGTGTTGCAATCACCCCTGCAATCATCATAGTCACCCCTGGCTCACCGAAAGAGCACAAGATCTTCCATGATGTCCCAACAACTAGCCATAGTCACCAACACAAACATGACATATGACAAAACAGAAGGAATATGCATAAACAAGGGAAAATATGACATGTAAGCCACAAAGGCATGATATGCAAGTCAATACCTTCACCCAATGAAGCCAAAATAATCAAAATGTAGCAAAAGTATGCAAGAAACATTCATCTTGCTGGTTTGGGCTTGCTGAAGCACTATTCACAGTGTACAAGAATGGTTTTCTGCAAATATCACAAGATTTCGTAAACCAAACTCAACATATTTTTATATAGGGTTGTAGGAAACTAAAAGAGGGTCAACTCTGCAAATTTGCAGGTTAAGAGGGGGTCCCATGCGCCCTCACGCGTTGCTAGAAGGTGGCTGACGCACCCACACACGCAGCCCCTTGCCAACGCGTGAGCTGCACGCGCTTCCCTTAAAAATCGCACAGCTCCGCCTCTTCTTGGTTTTTCGACCATAACTTCCTCGTTTTATCTCCGATTCAACCCCTGTTTGAACCTACGTCACCCTTATTCAACCCTCTATCAGATTATAAAAAGAAACCAGACTTACCTTGCGGTTTTGCTAAAGTTTGGCACGCTTTATGGTAGAGACATGAACTTTCCGACAAGTCTCGTTTCCTCTCCGATTTTCTCCCTCAATTTTGGCAAAATCCTCCCTCTATTTTTGTAGCATTTCCCCTCTCCAAAATCTCTTTCTTTCCCCTCTTGAAGAATGTCCAAATGAAGGTTACAAAGGCTTCATATTTAGAGAGTTTCCCCCGACGACTCAAAATTTGCCACATGTCGCGAAGTGATAAGATTCATCATTTCTCCCATGTGTATCCAACCAAAATGTGCCATGTGTCCCACTTGGAGGCTAAGCAACTTGGAGGCTAAGCAAAGCAAAGATATTTTGATGAGATATTTTTAAGGTTTCAAGAAATGATGCTTTGACCCGAACTTTTTACGTAACTGCACTTAAACCCTTGCAACTTGGTCCCTAGGCCATTTTTAAATTGCACTTTTTGGTCCCTAGAAAATGGATAAATTACACTTAACACCCCAAGATTTTAGGTAAATTACACTTTTACCCGAACTTCAGTATTTATGATTTTGCCACTAGTTCAGAAACTGAACCTTTGTCTCAAGGCTTCTATAATCCTTTGAAATGACCTATTTTCTCAAGTATTTGAACTTGAAAATCTCGAGTACTACCTCAAATTTGAGTCTGGAAATCTCGGGTATTATAATAGTTGATTGTCCGTAAAGAATTCTATTTCTACAAGGACTTCGGAGCAATTGAGATAAACACCCTCCATGAGATATTTCACATTAAGCATCATCCATAAGAGATAGACGTTATCCATAACAATCCTTGTCCCAACCAGACTAGGAATAATCAATATAAGCATTATCTACAAAGAATCCTAATCGTGTATTAATTAAAATTACTCCATACTCCTCTATAAATAGGAGGTGGGTACGCTTACTCTGATACTCAAACCTTATTTTTGTGTTCAAGTACTTGAAGACTAAGTTAAGGATCGGAGTGTTTATGCAGGAATAATCTCCTACTCCTCTCATTGTTTGTTCATTTTGGAAGGCTTCTCTATTCTCAAAGACCTCTCGGTTATTTGAGGCATCCCGTTCATTAGCAAGTAGCTTCTCACCAACATTAGCAAGCCATCATCTCTCAAGGCCACCTGATTATTTTCCACGAGGCCTCCTGATCATTTGCCTCAAGGTCCCTTGATCATCTGTGGACAAGATTATCAAAAATCACCTTTCCCATGCTATAAATTTATTATCGTATTTTGGAAACAACAATTAGCTCAGTCAGTGGGAAACGCAACGAAAAGTCAAACAAAGAACGCTATTGGTGAACTTTCTCTCAAGGTGTTGAACTTCGCCCTCCCTCATGAGACTCACAGCATCCAATGGGAGCACACTTGCCTCCACAAGACTCTCAACAGCAAGGAAGCATTAAGTCACCTCCCCTGGATCCTTAGTAGCAGATGGAGACTCAACCACCTCCACTAGGTTTTCAGCACCTAGTTAATTAGCATGAACACCACAATTAGGCTAGCTCTTCACAACAGGCTCCTCTTATCGTCCATTGGGATAAAATATGAAGCACTGCGACAATAGCATATTAATACAAGCCCTACGAGATATGGTGGGGATACTTCAAATCATAGTCCCCGAAGCAGCATTACCTACAACGCTGAGGAAATTTATACCAAAAAATACACCACCAAGGAAAACGCAGCAAATGGATGAGGAAATCAGTTCTTACCAAGAAGTTACGCCTGACTCCCATTCTCAGTCCTCTCCTTGCCAATCAAATTAGGAACAAAATTATCAAGGAGATAAAGAGAGCTCACGAAGGAGAAAACATTAAGAAACTGTGGAAAGTACGCTTATGGGAAGAAGGTAAAGCCCTGCAATAAGTATGTGGGATGATATGAATAGGGTGGTTAAAGAAGTGCTTAAACAGAAGAGGTTGGTTCCAGTTGCAAAAGAACAACCAAGAAATAAGTCTCCATTCATTGATAATGTATTGAGAAAACCACTATTGAGAAAATTCAAGATGCCACAAATGACTCCCTACACCGATAAAGATGATCTTGACGATCACATTCAAAATTATGAGTCCCTAATGACACTTTATGGTTGGGGGTAATGAAATTATGTGTCGAGCATTTTTGCTGACTCTGATAAGACACATCCGAATCTAGTTCAACAGTTTACTAGAAGCATCAATTTCTTCATTCAGGCAACTAAAGGAAGAATTCATCAAAACATACATCATTAATGGTTGGAAAAAGAAAAATGCAACGTATTTTCTCAGTATTCGACAGAAAGGGAAAGAGACCCTTTGCTAATATGTGGACAAATTTCATAACGCCATCCTCGAGATTCGTGACCTACCAATTGAAATGGTAGTATTAGCCATGTTACAAGGTACACAGTTAACTTCCTTACAATAATCATTATCTCTAGATCTACCAAAGTCCTTGGTAGATTTGTTTGTCTGGGCAAATAAATACATACTTCATATAGAAATAACAAAAGCTATGGGAATAGATGAAGACATGGTGTAGAGGATCAATGCTCACCCTCAAAGGATAAGCACCCTACTATACTTAAATAACCCAGCACCCTCTCCTTGCCAACCGATGTGAGATTCACCAATGTTATTCACTGACTACTAAGAACAGGATCCGCCCCCCTTCGGAGAGTGCGTCCTTGCATATGCTAGCCCCACCATCTTGTACTAGGAAGTCAGATTTGATACCACTTGTAGTTTATCAGCGCTCGCCCTCTTCAAAGGATAAGCTCCTCACCGTACTTAAATAGCCCAGCACCTCCTCCTGGCCAGCTAATGTGGGATTCACCAAGGTTGCTTACCTGCTGCTAAGCATTGGGTCTTTAAGGGTAAGCGTTGATCCGCTACAGGTGGTATCAGACCTAAACTCCTAGTATCAGATGGCGGGGCCAACACATGTGGGGACACACGTGTCCGAAAGGGGGCAAACCCGGTGCTTAACATCTGGCAAACGACCTTGGTGAATCCCACATTGGTTGTCCAAGATAGGGTGGTGGGTCATTTAAGTACGGTAGGGAACTTATCCTTTGCAGGTGAGTGTTGATCAGCTACACAAGGAGTAAAAAAGAAAGGAGCAATACGGTGAAGAAGACCTTAATCGGTGATGGGAAAGGGCTCGAAGACTGGATGATGTCAGGCCCCAATTTAATCACTATGCCTGACTCATCCAACCATGATCAGCCATTCTAGCTAACGTAGAAGGGTTGAGACTTATCAGACTTCCTAAAAGGGCTGATTGACATATAAAGAAGAACAAAGATAAGTATTGCAGATACCATAGAACTCATGGCCATTCTAGCGATCAATGTCGAGAGCTGAAAAATCAAATTAAGATGCTTATTCGAGAATGACACTTACGAAGATATGTATGAGAAAAAGAAGGGAATGACATGGAGCCACAAAAAAGGGAAGAGAGCCCTTAAGGGTAGGAGAGGCATAGTCAGAGACAACAAGAGAGAGGGAGGGACTACAAACAAAATCCACCTCTTAATAATGAGCCAACATATCAAGCTATACACTTAATATTAGGTGGCGAAACTTTGGCTAGTGATAACTCCTCTTCCCGAAAGGCCTATGCTAGTTTGGCATACCAAGTCAGCTCGATAATGGAGACTAGAGAGAATGAAAAGCCTATTATGTTCACACCAGTTGACAGGGGAGACATAATCATCTCGCATGATGACCCGATGGTAATTTTAGCCATCATTACAAAACATCTCATTGAGAGAATTCTAGTGGACAATGGTAGTTCAATGAACCTTATTTATTAGAACTACTTCGAATAGATGCGAATTACACATGATTAATTAAAAAACATCTCCTCTCCTTTATACAGTTTCACTCGAGAGACCATCCCGGTAGCCGATTCAATCACATTGGGCTTCGATCCTTAGAGCATAACACTACAAGACAATGTTATGGTGTTAAAGCCATCTCAGCTACGTACAATATGATTTTGGGTTACCCCCTACTCAACATGAGGGTTGTTATCTCCTCATGCTATCTATTGATGAAGTTTCCTATGCCTCAAGGTGTGTGACAAGTCCGAGGGGATCTACAAAAGGCACACACTTGTTATGTGTCATCCACAGAAGGGAAGAAAAGTGAAGAGACCCTACTAATTGCCATGCAAACTATGCAAAACTAATCCAAAGTTGTATTGTTTCCTTCATATGAATTATATGCATTATAATAATGTGAGCCCAAAACGAGACTGTGGACCTAAGCACGTTTGGCTAAACCATATCAAAATGTTTGTACTCACTTGTGAAAAGACATTATCATTATTGTGTCCATTATTATCTGCTAGTCTCATTTCTCAAGATAAAAGGAATGATCAATAAAAATGTTCTTACTAATTACGAATGTAGGCATTACCCCGATCCACGAAAACAAAACTAACCGTAGACGTAGGCGTTACGCCAACTGCAAAAACAAAACTAATAGCTAATGTAGGCGTTACGTCAAACCGTAAAAATAAAACTAATCGCGGACATAGGCATTATGCTAAACCTCGAAAACAAAATATAGGTATTCTAATCGCGAACATAAGCTTGCGTCGAATCGCAAAAACAAAATATATGGATATTCTTTTTAATTACAAACATATGCGTTACACCCACAATTCTAACAAGCATATACACACAAAACTGGGGAACCGTGACATTATAATAAACAAGTTCATCAAGATGTCTGGGGGTCAATAATGCCAATGAACAAAAGCACTCGCCTCGGACACGCATAGCAAAAGTTATTCTCAACATACTCATTACCCCGCACATAGCCCAACAACGACAAAAAAACAAAAAGGCTCATTGTCTTACTTACAGCCGACAACAAGGTAAGCACAAAAATACATGTTGTCCTACTTATAGCCCGGCAATGAGGTAAACACAAAAAGACCCATTGTCCCACTAATAGCTCGATAATAAGATAAAAATGAAAGGCTTGTTGCCCTACTTATAGCCCGACAATGAGGTGAAAAATCTAAGGCCAGTTGTCTCGTTAATAGCCCAGCAACGAGGTAAACACAACAAGCCCGTTGTCCCGTTTATAGCTCAGTAATTAGGTAAACACAAAAAGCCCATTATCCTGCTTACAACCCAATAACAAGATAAACACAAAAAAGATCCATTGTCCTATTAACAGCCAGACAATGAGGTAAAAATGAAAGGCTTGTTGCCCTGCTTATAGCTAATGAGGTGAAAAATTCCAAGGCCTGTTGTCTTGTTAGCAACCTGTAACAAGGTAAATGCAACAAGCTCGTTGTCCTACCTATAGCCCAGTAACAAGGGAAAAACAAAAGGCTCATTGCCCTGCTCATAGCCCAGTAACGAGGTAAACATAAAAAAGACATGTTATCCTGCTTATAACTCGTCAACAAGGTAAACACAAAAAGGCCCTTTGTCTTGCTTACAACGTGACAACAAGGAACCACACAAAAGGCCCGTTGTCTCGCTAACTGCCTGACAACAAGCTAAAAATGGAAGGCTTGTTGCCCTACTTATAACCCAACAATGGGGTGAAAAAGTCGAGGCCCATTGTCTCGCTAACAATCGGGCAACGAGGTAAATGTAAGAAGCCCATTGTCCCGCACATAGCCTGATAATGGAGGAAAAATAGACTCATTATCCCATGCATAACCCAATAAGGGAGGAAAAATAAAACCGTTGCCATGCAAGTAGCCCGATAATGGGAAGGTATAAGACCATTATCCCACGAGTAACCAAATAGCAAAGAGGCATAATATTTGTTATCCTATGAATAGCTCAACAACAAAAAGGCATAATAATTGTTACCGCGGAAGCAACTTGCACTGCTTCACCCGGTGACTGAATGGTATAATATTTATTGTCTTGCAAGCGACTTACACCACTTTGCTTGGTTATCAAAAGGCATAATAGTCGTTGTCCTACAAGAAGCGCAACAATGAAGAGACATCATATTTTTCGTTCCGCAAGTAATCCGACAACCAGGAAATGGAACATCAATCATCATGAACACCCCCAGTTCGAAGAAAATTCCTAATAAGCTAATGCTTCTCCTAGCGAAATATAGATGTGTATATGAGCCAACATCGGAGACCATCACCAAGTTTCCCTCTAACACTCTTAAGTGGATTTGGAGATCTTTCCCGTGAAGCATTGAGTCTTCAACAAGCATCACCAGAGGAAAAAGGGAGAAAAGCATGAAGGAGTCTTGTCTACTCTATTAGGAAACAGAGAACACCAGGATCTCTCCTACAAGAGTAAAGGCTTCAGCGTTGTGTGCACCTTTTGAGACACCTACCTTACCACCTTAAGGCTATTGACATTTATGGAAGTTGAAATACAAAAATACCAGAGCTACAAACTTAAAAGTGGCCTAGAAACAAAACTTCAAGAGAAAGAAGTAAAAGGGATTTGCAGGGAAAAATACTCTTTCGCCCGGGACTCTTGGACAAAAGAGTAAAGAGCAATTGATATGCCCTACAAACAGTAAACAATTCGAATATTGAACGGACCCAAGTGGCAGATCTGGATCAAAATCTACGAGTCGACATTCGGTTCAAGTGCATGTTTAGATGGATTGAAATCCACAAACCAAGAAGAAAAAATCAAATTAATCAGGAAAGGTACAAGGAAAAATTAGAGATAAGGGCATAACAATTAAATATTCCAAGGCATAACAATTAAGTATTCCAAGGCGATAACCGAGTGGCCATTCGACCAACAACAAATTGAAATAGGAAGCTTGGCAATTGAAGATTAAATCAATTAAATTTTTAGTGAAGCATGAAGTAGCAATTGAAGCTTGGCAATTGAGGATTAAACCAATTAAATAATTGATGGAGCATGAAGCAGCAATTGAAGTATGAATTTGTTGGACTTGGGGGAATTGGAATTGGCCACCACTCCTTTTTAACTGAAAGGCCTCTCGATCCTAAGTGACTCCATGGTCACAAGGCATTCCTCAATCCCAATGGACCCTTCATGGGGCAAAATGCAAAAACACGTGAAAGAAGACGAGTGTGTTGTGACATATTTTTTGATCTATGAGAAAAAGTGTTTGATGAAAAACCAAATTAGAGCCTAAAATTTCAGTGTTAAAATTAATATTTTGAATCAACCATTCAAGGTTTCGAAACATACATGTATAGTTTTGGCTCGAATATTCAAAAGTTTGTGCATAATGTTTTGAAACATTGTTGCTCATATTTTGAAATATTTGTTTTTGTTAATAATGTTTCAAAAATTGGTAAGTATGTTTCGAAACCTCTATAAAAACATGTTTTTATGCTATGTTTCGAAATGCATATGTTTTTGAAATGAGCTTTTAGTTCAAATGATTTTTTCTACGTATTCATGTTTCGCAACTTGCATCGCATGTTTTGAAACTTTTGTCATTTTTTACAGCAGATTAAAGAAAATTTAAAATACATTTTTACAAAAAAATTTCTTTTTGTATCTAAAAGCTTTTCAAGTTGTTAGAACCATTCTTGTGAAAGTTATTTCAAATCTAAAAAGGTAATCATTGCAAATCTTGGTAGGTAAGAGTTTTTGCTTTGCATTAAATGCTATCCCAGTCTGTAGGACCAGCTGTAAGGTCAGAGATTTCAAAACATGGGGTCCATGTTTTGAAACCTTAGCGCAAATTAGGATGTTTTGAAACCTCATTTGTTGTGTTTCGAAATATGTCTTAAAATTTCATGAAAACTTGTCTCTAATGGCTAGAAATGGACAAAATTTTATGTCTTGACATAAATAGCAAGTGTTTGAAGATAGAGACAAGACAGACAAGAACAAAAATATTTATTGAAGCATCAAGCTATATTCCTCAATCAATCTTGTGCATTGACTGTGAAAAGGAAGAGCAAGTGAATTCAAGTGGTGTATTTACTCCTAGGCTCTCCTTGACTAAAGGTTTGGTAAAAGGTTGGTACAACCATTGGTAAAGAGTTATTGTTATAAATTGTTTGGGCTGTAACATTTAAATCCGTTATTTTTAACAATTGTATGTAAAGGTTTAAAAACCCTTAAAAAATTACTGTATGTAAAGGTTTCAGGGTGAACCTTGATAAAACCCTTGTTTATCTTGATTAATAGTGTTTGGGATTGAAAATCCTTCAAGTGGGGAGACTTGAAGGTAGTGGACTAGGACTTGGTGCCAAACCACTCTAAAATTCTTGTGTTCTCATTTCTATTTTCTTTATTGTCCATTGCTCAATCATTTTTAAGTATTTTGTTAAAAGTTAAAAAGATTTTTTTAACCAAAGCAAGCTACTAAAATTGATCATAATCATTCTCACGTATTGTTTTTCAAGAAATTCATTACTTTGGTAAAATTGAGTTTTTGAATTACAAGCTTAAGATTTCGAAATATCCAAAATCAAAAAGCCTTATTTCGAAACATTGCATCCACATTGCAAAACCTGCCCTAACAAAGACTTTTATTTCGAAACATTGATTCTTTATTTCGAAACATGTCAGATAAAAAGTTTAGTTTCGAAACATATATCATGTATTTCGAAACCCTCACTTTCGTCCTCTATATAGTGTTATTAAAACTTAAAATTTATAGATATCCCAATTCACCCTTCTCTTGGGATATTTTTGCCATTAATCAAAGAGTGGTGAACTGAGTGGCCTCTTGGTTACTTGGTCTTAAGTGACCTCGTGATCGAATGTCCTTCAACCCCCGGAAGCCTCCCTTGAAGCCAACGGACCCTCCTGAGCATTCCTCAATCTGAATATTCTAAGACAATAGTCTATTATCCATAAAGAATTCTAATTCTACAAGGACTTCAGAGCAATTGAGATAAACACCCTTCATGAGAAATTTCATGACAAGCGTCATCCATAAGAGATAAATGCCATCTATAACAATCATAGCCCCAACCTATTATACCCTGCCTCCCCGAGAAACTCCCTCAGAGAGATTGTGTCAGAGATGTTCCCTCCGATAGGGAAGCTCTCTCTAAGAGAGTACGTTTGGCAGATGGAAGTTCTCTCAAAGAGATCCTTTCAAGGAAGGGAGCTCTCTCAGAGAGACGCTCTCTGAGAGACAAATCACTCACCCACCACCAGACTTCTATAAAAGGCGAGACATAACTCAATTGAAGGGATCCGAACATCTGGTAACCTATTCATATTCTCTAAAATTTCTCTTTCCAAAGTCTTTGAGTTCCTTTCTGAGGCTGTGTCTCTTTCCATGGCTATCTCTCTTTCCTTGCTTGTCAGAGGGTCTTCGTAGGAGATTCTTCCCGCAAGCCTTCTAACCTTCATCTCAGGTAGCAGTCCTTCTGGAAGAAGAGCCTCGATCTTCTCTTTCTCTTCGAGAGAGCATCTGTCTCCGAGTCCCTCGAAGCACCTTCCCAAAAGAGTCTCCGCTCTCTCCAGAAACCAATTAATCCTCTCTGAGAGGTGTATCAGACCCTCTCCGAGAGCAATCACCGAATTAAGTAACCATCCCTTCGAGAGCTATCTTTCTCTCCAGGAGAGGTATCACTTCGTGAGACCAATCGTTCTTTCTGCAAGAACTCTCTCCGCTAGATCTTCTTTCCGAGAGGACCTTCCATTCAAAAGGACTCCTTCTCTCCGGGAGAACTCATCTGGTGGTTATTCCTTCAGTCGTTGACATCAAGTATAACATCGGACGACGATTTCCCCCACTCTAAACAAATTATATTATCATAGTTTTTAGGTTACAAAAATTGGTGTCATTTGTGGGAAACTGAAAAAAAGCCAAAATGACCAAAAAATGCCAGATCAACAGGCTTAGGAAGCCCATCACATCCAATGCGGAGAAATACCCTTTCCTGAACGATAACTACTAGGGAACCCAGCCTGGTGCCACCACCACAGCCAATACTTACCAAGTACTCTCAGGATCAGGAAGCTCATTCTGGGTGCTTACCCCAATTGGAAAATAGTTAGATTAACAGACTTGGGGGCAATCAGATGGCTCATCTAGAAGCAGACCCTATAGTTGAGATTGGGGTCTGAGGGCAATCAGAACAGGGGGAAGTACACATAACTGATTTGGGTGCAAGGGCTACAAGACATGGGAGGCAAGCCCCACCCCCGCCTTATGCGATCCCTGAGCTGGACATTTTAGGGGAGTCATCAATTCCTTGGGAGAATCTGACCCTATCCTGAAGGGGAATTTCAAGACATTCTGGAGCGGCATCTCCCGTGGTATCGCTCGTTGACTATGAAAGACTTAAAAAAAACTATGAGGAGTTGAGACATCAGAATGAGGAGCTACAAAGAAGTAATGAAGAGAACACGAGGAGAATGAAAGAGATCATTGCCCTCCTATAGGAATTGATGCCTGACATGAAGGATCATTAACGAGGAAACATAGCATGCAACGGAAGCGGTTTAAAATCAAAACCGTTCCTCGTATTGATTAGAATCTAAGAGACTTACTTTTACGGTGGATTATCGGTCAGAATGGGGCGATAGGGGCAGGATGCGCGGTAGCTTCTTCTCGTGGTGGAGACGATGGCTGTCCTGCTATCCTTCGGCTCCTTCGCATTAGAACTTCGAGGCTCTCTTTCGATCTTCCGAAATATGACTCGAACTCGTGGCCTCCCTTCGGTGAAGAACAGCAAAAACGACCTTGGATGAAAAACAAGCAAAGAGAGATATATATAGGGAGAACCCTAGGGTTAAAACCCTAGTGGGCCAAACCCTAATGGGCCAAGATCATTTAATTTATTTTCTAATTGGGTTAGCCCAATTAATTAATTAAAAGACCCTAATGAACTATTATTTTATTCTAGTCCAATTAATTATGGACCATTCTGAATAAAAAAATTCTCTCTCAATGTAATTCATCCAACAAGCCAAATGTATTAAAAAATACATGAGTTACATCGAGCTACCCCGGGGACCAAAAGACAAATTATTCACGGCTACTAAAATGACCAAAATATCCCTGCTACCTAGTAGCTATATTTTGTCATTCTAAGTGTTCCAACTATCACCATATGGTAACACTGACCCCACGAATAATTTTGCATATGCCATGTCTTTGACCTACTAGTGTAATGACGAAAATACCCCTCTGCGTAACACCCATCATTTAGAAAGGAATAATGTACCAACACCTCTCTAAATGATTTCTACCATCCTTAGATCACTAGTCCAATAATCCGTGACTACTCGAATGTACTTGCTTATCACTAGGAGCTACCCAGAAGCACACACTCATAAGTCACGTTCCCAGGGCCCTGGATTATTTGATTATTCTTGGACAATCACAAGGGGGTGAATCATAGAAACTATCTTGTATTAGTCTGTCTTAGCTAATTAGAAACCATACTCCCAACTCAAAAGGATATTGATCTTTGATAAACCTCACCTACAATGAATCTAAGAATATAGCTCTAGGTTCACTAGACCACCAACTAATACTCAAATATTAGAGTACTCGTCCACGTAGTAGCAGTGATAGACTAGCTCCATGATAATTAGTACTTTGTCATCAGCTTCTATCACAGGTCCACTCTACGCATTCCAAATGCGCTTGTACAATTAGAGTAAACGGACTGTTTACTGGCTAAGGCAAACCATCCTCCATTAGGATCTATTGCACAATGATCTTATCATGATAGAATGCCCAGTTCTATCAAAAGATCAAGAGTAATATTTTTCTTGCTTATTAAGTACCCATGATTCATGCCTAACTGTGAAGAACGACCCATCACATGAATCATTTACTTAATAGCATGGACACTTTTCCAACAATTAAATGCAAATAATATATGTGCCATAAACTGAGTAAAAGAAACATCATTACCATAAATTAAACAAAACGTGTCTTTAGGGCATACATTTCGAACAATCTCCCACTTGCACTCAAAGACTATGAAAATCTATAAGTTCAAAATCCATAAGTTCCCACCCTATGACATCTAAGTGTCTTCGAAAGACCTTCTCTGCCAAAGGCTTGGTGAAAGGATCCGCTAGATTGTTTGATGTAGATATCTGGTCCACCACTATCGCATTCTTCTGGATGAACTCCCGAATGAGGTGGTACTTCCTCTCAATATGCTTGCCCTTTCTGTGGTTCCTTGGTTCTTTGCATTGTGACACTGCTCCGGTGTTGTCACAATAAAGTATAATAGGCTTTTCCACATGTGGTACAACTCCTAGTTCCATAAGGAACTTTCGGAGCCAAACTGCTTCCTTGGACGCCTCTGATGCTACTACATACTCAGCTTCCATGGTGGAATCAGCAATACAAGATTGCTTGATACTTCGCCATGAAATAGCTCCTCCAGACAAGGTGAAAACATATCCACTAGTGGATTTTCTTTCATCCTTATCAGCCTGGAAATCTGAGTCTATGTAGCCTACTGGAACTAAGTCATCAGCTCTGTAGACTAGCATATAATCCTTAGTAGCCTTAAGGTACTTGAGTATATGCTTTACAGCCTGCCAATGTGCTTCCCCTTGATTTGACTGAAGTCTTCTTATCATGCCTACAGCAAAGCAGATATCTGGCCTGGTACACAGCATGGCATACATGAGACTTCCTACAGCTAAAGCATAAGGAATCCTACTCATGCGCGCCTTTTCTTCCTCTGTCTTGGGACAGTCCCTGGAAGATAAGCCCAATCCGTGTCTAAAAGGAATTAATGCCCCTTTACACTGATCCATACTGAACCTGACCAATATCTTGTCAATATAAGAAGATTGGGATAAACCTAACATTCTCTGCTTCCTATCTCTAAGAAGCTTTATACCGAGAATGTAACTAGCTTCTCCCATATCTTTCATGCTAAATTGACTTGATAGCCAAATCTTTATTGATGACAACATCCCTACATCATTTCCTATGATGAGAATGTCATCAACATATAACACCAGAAAAGACACCTTTTGACCATTTATTTTATTATACACGCATGGTTCATCTACGTTTGGAATAAATCCATAAGATTTTATAGACTCATCAAAACGTTTGTTCCATGCCCTTGATGCCTGCTTAAGTCCATAAATGGACTTCTTAAGCTTGCAGACCATGTGATCTTGGCCTTTCACAACATAGCCTTCTGGTTGGGACATATAGATGTCTTCACTAAGATGGCCATTAAGAAAGGCCGTCTTAACATCCATTTGCCATATCTCATAGTCATAATGACATGCTATGGCAAGGAGTATGCGAATGGATTTAAGCATGGCTACCGGTGAAAAGGTTTCCTCATAATCGATCCCTTCTTTCTGAGTAAATCCTTTTACAACCAACCTTGCTTTAAAGGTTTGCACCTTTCCATCCGCTCCCCTTTTCCTCTTGTATACCCACTTACACCCTATGGGTTTTACCCCTTCAGGTGTAGCTACAAGATCCCAAACCTGATTGAGATGCATAGACTCAATCTCGGCATCCATTGCAAGGCGCCACTTGTCTACATCGACATCAAGGACAGCCTCCTCGTATCTAGTAGGATCTTGTTCCTGATTGTCAGAGACTAGCTCGAAAGCTTCTCCTGTCCATCTATCAGGAACTTTAGTTTCCCTCCCACTACGACAAGGCTCCGTGCGTATAGAAACACTCGGTTGTGTCTCTTTTGGTTCCTCAATTGGGACACTAGATGTACCTGAAGTTTGTTCAAAAGACAACTTCTCATCTAGTTCTACTCTGCTTGAACCCTTAGTGGACATACTCTGATCATCCTCCAAGTATCTAGCATGAGTACTAATTAGTACTTTTTGCTCCTTAGGATAATAGAAATATCCACCACGAGTGCCTTTTGGATATCCTATGAAGTAGCATAATTCTGACCTTGGTTCCAACTTACTTCCCTTAGTCAATACATAAGCTGGACAACCCCATATCTTGAGATGGTTTAGACTAGGCTTTCGTCCCGTCCACATCTCATAGGGTGTCCTAGGTACAGACTTGGAAGGTACCAAGTTCAGAATGTATGCCGCCGTTTGTAAGGCATATCCCCAAAAGGAAATAGGAAGAGATGCATGGCTCATCATGCTTCTTACCATCTCCATTAGAGTCCTGTTCCTTCTCTCACTGACTCCATTCTGCTGGGGGGTCCCAGGTGCAGTCAATTGAGAAACTATACCGTGATGTACTAAGTAGTCCTTAAACTCTCCAAGAAGGTACTCTCCACCACGGTCTGACCTCAAAATTTTGATCAATTTACCTGTTTGACGCTCCACTTCAGCCTTAAACTCTTTGAATTTATCAAAAGAATCAGACTTGTGCCTCATCAGATAAATATAACCAAAACGAGTGTGGTCATCCGTAAATGTGATGAAGTACTCGTAACCTCCTCTAGCAGGTGTAGTCATTGGACCACAAACATCACTATGAACTAACTCTAATATGTCTTTGGCTCTACCTGCCTTCTGAGTAAATGGCCTTTTGGTCATTTTGCCCATTAGGCATGATTCACACTGAGGCCATTCTTCCAATCTCAATGAGCCCAAGGGCCCATCATGGATTAGCCTCTGAATCCGATTAGGATTAATGTGCCCTAATCTTAAGTGCCATAGATAAGAGTCATTAGATGATAATGTTCTCTTCTTATTAACTGGTTCAGTCTCAGAGTTGTTTATTTGACTTTTAATAGGATTAATATAATAAAGATTCCCAAATACGTTGCCTGAACAAATAACCTGTCCATTTCTACTGATAGTGACACCAGAATGGAACGAAACAGAATAACCATAACAAATCAATTTAGAAACTGAAATTAAATTCTGTCTCAAAGCAGGAACGTATAAAACATCTTTCAGAATTAAAATCCTATTAGAATCAAAAAACAAATGCAAAACTCCCACTGCTTCAGCCCATACTCGAGCTCCACTAGCTACCAGCATTCCATGCTCTCCTTCAAGTAGAGTCCTTGTCTTTCTGAACCCCTGCAAAGAGTTACAGACATGATCAGTGGCTCCTGAATCAACTATCCAAGAGGATGAAGATCCTACCAAACTGATGGATTCTAAGTAAAGAGCAATACCTGGTGCTTTCACCTTGAGGGCAGGACAATCCTTTTTCTAGTGTCCTTTCTGCCCACATTTGAAGCACTTGCCTTTGGGCTTGGCATCGGCCTGACTAGCTCCGGGCGGTTTGGGCTTGCCCCCCTGCTTTGTTCTGACCCTTCTTCTTCTTGAAGTTCTTGGCTTTAGGGCCAACTCTAGGAGAAGATGCAGAATGAATAGCTAGAGCCTTTGAGGTAGGCTTCATGATCTTCTCTGCCGCCTGGAGCTCTTTCATAAGCTCCACTAGATTCATCTCTAATTTATTCATGTTATAGTTCAATTTGAACTGCGAGTATGAATCTGGCAAAGTCTCCAAGACCATGTCTACCTGACTCTCAGCATCTATCGTCGCTCCCAAGACCTCAGCTTCCTCGAAGTAAGCAATCATCTTGAGCATGTGCTCTCGAACTGATGCCCCCTCAGCCATCCTGGTAGTCATGATCGCCTTAAGAGCTTCCTGCCTTGCGGGCCGGCTCTTATCAGCGAACATGGTGCGCAACGACAGATCAATATCATAAGCAGTGGGCGTATGCTCATGCTTCGATTGAAGCACATCGGACATGGAAGCCAACATGTAGCATCGTGCCATCTCGTCAGCATTCTTCCATTCCGCCTCTGCCTGGCGCTCTTCGTCAGTGGAGTTTCTCCCAATCACAGGACAGGGGTCAGTCAGAACATACTTGTACCCCTCAGCTGTGAGTTCTATGTTCAACTTCCTCTTCCAGTCAATATAATTACCCCCATCCAGCTTAGAATCCTTGAGGATCATAGCAAGGGGACTGAAAGAACCTCCACCAGACATTCCTGTACAATTTATGGAAAAATAAGACGTTTAGACAAGGCACATATAAAACAAATATTTTTGCACATAAGCTCATATTATGTCTTGAAAATAGATTTCCCTTAAACTATTATCAATAATATGTCATTTGGCTCTTAGAAGAACTAACAGAGCTCTGATAGGGAGGTTGATAATTCTCTAAGTTAAGTGTAAACCACCACAAACTAAACTTCCTGAATAGGAAATGATCTAGAGAATAGTTCCGTCGATAGGGCGGCCACTATCTCACATTCCCTACGGATAATCTTGCATTATTACCTCCAAGGATAGGCCGGCCGATAACAACACATATCCTAGGTTTTAGTTATACCTTTACCATTAGATCTAGATCCTTATGGAATACCCATCCTATAGGGGGTCATGCTTAGAATGACACGAGGGCATCCACGATCTCTAATTAAAGGTGTGGAGGAAGCCATGGGGTCGTTGGAACCCCTCTCCCACTTAATCTTTTAAAATAAGGGTTTTGATTAAAAACGTTTTTCCTTTTGGATTCCATTAATACTTAGAAAAATATCTAAACTTGAAAACACTCTCTAATCCAAGGATAAAAAAAACTTTGAGAGAGTAAACCATAAGTTAATTTTTCTTTTGATTAATTAACCCAAATTTAAACCTTATTATGAAATATCTAAGTCTACATTTACTTTCTACACCAAGGGATGAATCCTTTGAAAAAGTAAACTTGTAAACTAATTTCATCATTTGGTTTAATAAAACGTTTTCATGAATTAACTCCACATATGATCACAATTGAAAAAGCACAATAAACAAGTTACATGCTTTTCTATTCATTATTCCTAAGTGACCATATAATTGATTAAACATCACATCAAATAAACATTAAATGTGGTCTTGTTTAATCCTAAGGTGGTTCCATCCTTTTACTAATTATTTTCATGCAACATATCACAAAGATAATCTAATTGCAAATAATTTAACCTCCAAGAATGGTTTTCAAATAAAAACCCTAGCTGCCAACTATGGGGTTGGGGCGGGCGAAGCCCGCCGTAGGTTCGGCGGTCCCGTAGGCTCGGTGGTCCAAAATTATTCTCCATGCAGGACTGCCCGATCATCTCATCAAAACTGCATTATCCAAAAGAAAACCCTAGCCGAAGAGCTCCTCGCTTCAGCCGCCGCACTGTTCCATGGATCATCTAGAAAACTGATTTCTCGTGATGGTCGATTCAAGCCCATAGCCGAAGCTAGGTCTGGCCGATTCTTCCATCACGTTCAGCCTGTGCAAGCGATGGCTGAATGCTGGCTTTCTGAAACGGCAATCTGTTCCAAAACAGCGCTTCCCAATCCGGCCGAAACTGCAACTTTCTGTATCACGAATAGCACGAACCGAATAGAGAAAACAGGCCTCTCTTTCGTTTGCAACTTGTTTTGTTTGAATGATCAGCATTACAGAAAAATAAAACTGATGAAATCAACCATCAAAACTGGTTGTACATCCGCCTATACCCCAACCGCGAGGTTTACATCGAATCTATTTGAATAAACACAACAGATTACAACTTCCTATACCTCCACTCATGAGGTTTACAAGGCTTCTAAAACCATTCTTGGAGGGATCCATAAACGCAGAAAAACAGCATTTAAATAGTAAAAGGAACCACCCTTTTTTCTGATTTTAATCCTAGGCATGCTCCTAGATTCAAACCAACAAAACCGTGGCTCTGATACCACTTGAAGTATCATTAACGAGGAAACATAGCATGCAACGGAAGCGGTTTAAAATCAAAACCGTTCCTCGTATTGATTAGAATCTAAGAGACTTACTTTTACGGCGGATTATCGGTCGGAATGGGGCGATAGGGGCAGGATGCGCGGTAGCTTCTTCTCGTGGTGGAGACGACGGCTGTCCTGCTATCCTTCGGCTCCTTCGCATCAGAACTTCGAGGCTCTCTTTCGATCTTCCGAAATATGACTCGAACTCGTGGCCTCCCTTCGGTGAAGAAAAGCAAAAACGACCTTGGATGAAAAACAAGCAAAGAGAGATATATATAGGGAGAACCCTAGGATTAAAACCCTAGTGGGCCAAACCCTAATGGGCCAAGATCATTTAATTAATTTTCTAATTGGGTTAGCCCAATTAATTAATTAAAAGACCCTAATGAACTATTATTTTATTCTAGCCCAATTAATTATGGACCATTCTGAATAAAATAATTCTCTCTCAATGTAATTCACCCAACAAGCCAAATGTATTAAAAAATACATGAGTTACATCGAGCTATCCCGGGGACCAAAAGACAAAGGGAAATTCTATTCAGAACCCGAAAATTTACTCTTTAAAACCCACATCCCATCAAAATTTTCAATAATTTTAATGTACCTCTTTTACCCCCACAACCCACAGCAAACTCTCTTCTCCGATCACCTCTCATCTCCAGCCATCACCTAAATATATAAATACACACTCACACACACTTTTATATATATATAAATATATATATACACACAGCATAACCGCGGCCATGGCAGCCGCGACCATGCAACCCAGCACACACACACACATATATACTCACACACCTATACAAATATATATATACACACTCACACACACTTATATATATACAAGTTCCATGGCCGCAGCCATGACAGCTGCGGCCATGGAAACCCCCGCACCTCGCGGTGCGGGGGTTTCTGCAATCCCCGCACCGCGAGGTGCGGGAGTTTCAAAAACTCCCGCACCTCGCGGTGCAGGGGTTTCAGCAACTCCCGCACCGTGAGGTGCGGGGAATCAAGCCTTCCCCGATTGCTGGGAAGGCTTGATTAAATTTGTTTTATTTTAATTAAATTTATTTATTATAATAAAATAAAATAAATAAATTCTAAATATCTGTATTTTAAGTAATTATAAATTAACTAATTTTAAATTTTAAATCATTGTAATTAAGTGTTGAATTTTTAATACTTAAAAAAATTTAATAAGATAAATTTAAATATATATATCTTTACCTAATTCAATAAGATAAATTTAAAAATCCTATCATCATTTAAAATATATTCTTTTTAAATATATGTAATTATAAAAAAAATATATTTTAAATGATGATAGAATTTTTAGATATGTGTATCTTCAAGTAATTTAATAAGATAAATTAATTAATTTTAAATTATTTTAAGTATTAAAAATTCAACACTATGATTTAAAATTTAAAATTAGTTAAATTATAATTACTTAAAATGTAGAAATTTAAAAATTATTTATTTGTATTATTTTTTAATTTTATTTTATTATAATAAAAATTTTAATTAAAATAAAAATAAAAAAATATAAAAAGTCTTCCCGACTACTGGCAGTCGGGAAAACCTGGCTTTCCCAACTGTTGGCAGTCGGGGAAACCTGGCTTTCCCAACTGCTAGCAGTCGGGGATTTCAACAATCCCCGCACCTTGCGGTGCGGGGGTTGCTGAAACTCCCGCACCGCGAGGTGCGGGAATTGCTGAAACTCCAGCACCACGAGGTGCGGGGATTGCTGAAATCCCCACACCTCATGGTGCGGGGTTGCTGAAAACCTCCGCACCGCGAGGTGCGGAGGTTTTTATGGCCGCGACTACCATGGCCGCGGCCATGCTTTTGTGTGTGTAAGTATGTGTATATATATATGTGTGTGTGTGTGTGTGCTGAGTTGCTGTGTGTGTATATATATATATATGGGTGTGTGTGTGAGCTTGCTAGTTGCATGGCCACGGCTGTTATGGCTGCGGCCATGCTCTGTATATATATATATATATATGTGTGTTTGTGTGTGTATATGATGTAGGAGAGAAAGAGAGATGCGAGATGATGGTCGGTGATGAGAGGTGATCGGAGAAGAAGGTTGGCTGTGGGGGGGATAAAATAGGTATTTTAAAATTATTAGAAATTTTGATGAGACGTGGGTTATGAAGAGTAATTTTTCGGGTTTGCGATAGAATTTCCCAAAGACAAATTATTCACGGCTACTAAAATGACCAAAATATCCCTGCTACCTAGTAGCTATATTTTGTCATTCTAAGTGTTCCAACTATCACCATATGGTAACACTGACCCCACGAATAATTTTGCATATGCCATGTCTTTGACCTACTAGTGTAATGACGAAAATACCCCTCTGCGTAACACCCATCATTTAGAAAGGAATAATGTACCAACACCTCTCTAAATGATTTCTACCATCCTTAGATCACTAGTCCAATAATCCGTGACTACTCGAATGTACTTGCTTATCACTGGGAGCTACCCAGAAGCACACACTCATAAGTCACGTTCCCAGGGCCCTGGATTATTTGATTATTCTTGGACAATCACAAGGGGGTGAATCATAGAAACTATCTTGTATTAGTCTGTCTTAGCTAATTAGAAACCATACTCCCAACTCAAAAGGATATTGATCTTTGATAGACCTCACCTACAATGAATCTAAGAATATAGCTCTAGGTTCACTAGACCACCAACTAATACTCAAGTATTAGAGTACTCGTCCACGTAGTAGCAGTGATAGACTAGCTCCATGATAATTAGTACTTTGTCATCAGCTTCTATCACAGGTCCACTCTACGCATTCCAAATGCGCTTGTACAATTAGAGTAAACGGACTGTTTACTGGCTAAGGCAAGCCATCCTCCATTAGGATCTATTGCACAATGATCTTATCATGATAGAATGCCCAGTTCTATCAAAAGATCAAGAGTAATATTTTTCTTGCTTATTAAGTACCCATGATTCATGCCTAACTGTGAAGAACGACCCATCACATGAATCATTTACTTAATAGCATGGACACTTTTCCAACAATTAAATGCAAATAATATATGTGCCATAAACTGAGTAAAAGAAACATCATTACCATAAATTAAACAAAACATGTCTTTAGGGCATACATTTCCAACATGACATACACATCTCCTATGCAAAACATAATAAGGTTAGAGGAAGCAGATTTAAAGCACAAGGCCAGGCCCCGAGGATGGTACAACCAAGGGTAAGGATTGGAACGCAAAAGCAAGGTGATCGCGACCCTAGACAGACAAACCCACCAGAAGAAAGTGGCAGGCGAACGGGGAAAGCCCCGATGTATAAAGAAACAATAGAGAGTACCCATTCTAGGGCTCTCTACCTCCTTCCTCCTCAAAAAGAGGACGGGAAGCAGGGAGCGCTAGAAGCTACAGGCGTTAAGAAGCTCATAGAAGAAGTGTTAGAGCAGAAATGGGTAACAATGACGCCTAAAGAAATCTTTACCAAAGGTTTCCCTCTGTTAGAAGAGCTCCAAAAACAACCAATCCGAACTGGATTTAAGCTGTTGCAGCTCCCCGTTTACTTTGGGAAGGAAGACCCTAAGAGACACTTATAGCATTTTGTAGCCACAACTATACTACATGGCTGGAATGAGGCAACCAAGTGCCGAGCCTTTCCTCTCTCCTTAGTGGGGCAAGCACAACGGTGTTCACAAATTTGCGGGTAGGGCACATAAAATCATTTGGGAAGTTGGAGAAGGAATTTTTTGAAGGCATTCTCGGCCTATGTGCCAAAGAAAAATAGTGCAATCTACTTAATGAACCTACAATAAAAACTGGGTGAACAGTTGAAGCAATATATGGAACGGTTCAGGGTAGCCACTCAAGAAGTGCAAGACCTCCCAGTTGGGTTGGTAGCATCAATCTTACTCAATGGGACTACTTACGCACTGCTTAGAAGGTCCTTAGCTTTATTTAAGCCTAACTCTATGACTGATTTATTTACCCGAGCAAAATAGTACATAGTTCAAATGGAGATTCTAGAGGCTTAGGAGGTAAAAGGAAGACCGAGAGACTCAGAGTCCAACCAGCCGGTAAAAACACAGAGAAGGGAAGAGTCCACAAAGATGTAGTTTCGAAGTTTCACTAATCTTAGAGAGCTTAGGGCGGCGATCCTCTCATCCATTGCCCACATAGAGCTCCTCAATTTCCCTCCTCATTCCAAGGAGCCCCTAGGAAAAAATATGGAAGCCTTCTGCAAGTTTCATGAGTCCCCGGGCCACAATACAGAGTAATGCAAGGAGTTATGTAACCAGATCGAGTAGCTGATTCGAGATGGAAAACTTGATCGATTCATATTGGACAAGTCAAAAAACTAGCAAGGCATGGGAGATGGGCAAAGGAGAGGTAACCAAAAAAGACCTACTCGTCTTGGAAATCACTCCCAAAATAGAAGGGATAATCAGCAACCCCGTGAAAGAAAAGGAGAAGGGAGCCCCTCAAGAGAACAAGCAGGGCCAAGCACCAGAATAGCGGATAATGAGCCTATCATGGATAAAATCAATATGATTTCAGGAGGAGAGAACATGGTCGGAGATTCTAATGCGGCCTAGAAGACTTACGCCCTTCAGGCACTACACGTGGACCTAGTGGCGAAGGTACTAGAGGATGAAGATCCCATTATTTTCATGCCTGGAGACCAAGGGGGTGTGCTCTTACCCCATGATGATCCGCTAGTGATCTCTATGGTTATTGCCAAACACCAGGTTAAGTGCATTTTTGTAATACCCGGTATTACATGGTATTGAAAATAAATAATTTTTGGATTATTTTGACAGGACCTCGGGTGGTCCGGGAAGCCCAAGGGTTAATTTCGAGAAATTAATTAATGAAATTTGCCTAGTTGGCGGCAAGGAGTGCCTCGTGACTTGGATGTCCAGGGAAGAGGGTAAGAGATTGATGAGCGTCTCGAAGCGAGGTTTATGGCACTGGAAGCAGTCCGATCGAGAATAATTTTTGGAATAATTTCGGTATAAGCCCGAGTGGGTGCTAGTCTCGAATGGTTACAAGGGACTTTCGGGAAGCTGGGGGGGCCTAGGGGTGGTCCGATTTTGCGAGTAAGACAACCCTAAAGCGTTTTTGGGTGGCATAGAGGTCACGTGCAGGCGCAGGAACAAAATTGACTTTATCTAGTAAAGTCTATTATTAATTTTTGAAGAAATCAAGTCTTGGTGGTTTAAGGAAAATTTAATTAGGCTTGGAGGGCCAAATGATATTATTAAAAATTCCTAAGTGGGCTTAAGGGTTCTCTAGTGCAATTAATGAGGATTAATGGGGTTATTTAGTAATTATATATAAATATATAGGTATTTAGGCATGTAATGAGGAAACTTCAAGGAAGCTTCCTAATTTCTGCTATTTGAAATGGCCGAAGTAGAGGAGAGTGTGAGATCGTGAGGGAGAGATGAGATCGAGAGAGAGTTATGGCCGAGATAAGAGAGTTCGTGAGCGAGAAAGAAAGAGAGAAGTGCGAGATCGAGGGAGCCCAGAGGCTAGCCACGACCAGCAGCAACGCTAGAAGCTGCCATGGCCGATGAGGCAGCAGATTCAGGGGAGCTAGAGAGTCAGCGAGGGCCGGCTTCGATGGTTGGTTGGGGTCACGTCGGCATGGAGCGACCAATGGCAGGGCTCGCGGTGACCAAGAGGCGGCGACGAAGGTCGGTTGCAACGACCATGGCAGACGTCAAGTTTACAGCGCACAGGCAGTGTGCGCTCGGGAGGAGGAACTAGGTGCGGTGGCAGCGTTCGGCCAATGGTCGCGGGCAGCCGGTGATGGCAGCTGAGAGTGGTGCTACGAGCGGCGACGGGCGTCGGACTAGGCGGAGGCGACTGGAGGAGCTGGTGCAGGTGTGCGCAGAGGAGGAAGAAGAGTCACACGAGAGAAGGGAGAAGAAGGTGAGGAAGAAAAGAAGAATAAAGAAAACAAAAAAAATAAGAAAAGAAAATAAGGGGAAATGAGAAAATTTGGAAAAAAAGGGGGGGAATAGCCAAAAATTCCAAAAAATTTGGGGAAAGTTCTGGAAATTTAATTGGAGCTTGAGGAGCGTGCCGGAAGCTCGAAAATGGAGATTTTGGGGCACGATGGCAGTCAAGAAGGCAAGGCCGATGTGGGCGTTGTCTGATTTTCTTCTCCAGATGGATTGAGGTAAATGAGTTATTTTCTTTGAATTAATTTATTCAGAGAGTTAATAATTATTCTTTGAATTAAACCTTGTGTTGGGGTTATTTGAAATTTTGTTGATGGATGATTTCAGCGATGTGCGGCGTAGTTGAGGACATTGGTTGAATGCCGAATGTTAATGGAGATGGGGTTTTGTGTGTTTGCCTCTAGGTTCGATCGAGAAGGCCTTGGTCCTAGAGGAACTTGAGATTTAAGCTGGAATTCATGCCGAGGCAGAGATGAGGATTCAAGCCAAGTAAGGGATGGCCCCATATGGAGGTGGCCTTGCTAGTTGGTAAATATGTCCGATAATGTTTTTATGTTACATTGGCATGTAGTGGTTATATCTTGTGCGATACAAGATCTAGTGTACCTGTGGCCATATGGAGGACTAGTATTGTAAAGGCTGATAGGTTGATGCCTCAAACCTTGGTGGGTTGTGAGGATGAGTGGGCCTAACCTTATTTGCATGCATTGGCATACATAAACATGGTTATATTCATATTTACATACATTGCACCCTTACTGAGTCTTTATGACTCATGAGGTTTCACCTCATGTGTAGATGTTACAAGTCCAGATGCAAGCAGAGATGGCACTAGGAGGCTGTTGTGGCAACTAGCGGTGTTACCCGAGTTGTGTATTTTATTATCTCTTGTACGTAACCATGTGGTGTTATGTATGTATACCCTTGAGAGTAAATGTATGTGTTGTTGAGCATTAAATGTATTTAATTGTTGTAATCATCATAGTGTGATAAATGATTGTGAGATTGTTCGTTGTATATGGCTTAGTTGACAAGCCGAGTTTCGGACCAAGTAAAGGTCAGTGAGGTATGTTCTCATAAATCCCTAATACTCAGCGAAGTGTTTGTTATGCTAGCTTTGTGCCTGGGTCACCTCTAGCTTGCTATGAGGCGAGCTGAAGAGAGGTGAAGCTCGCTCAGGTTTCGGGTCTCGGTCCGCTGAGTTTTTCTTATTTAAGTTGGGACCGATTCCTGAGTGGAGCGAAGGAAATGACGAAGTCTAGTTCCTACCTAGGGTGTTTCCTGTTGAAACATAGTCCAACCCTTCAGTTGTGGTTCGTCGGGTGAGTAATCTGGTCGATTATTTACCGGTGGCGCCCGTAAGTGGGAGCGGGTCGTTACAAATTTGGTGGATAATGGAAGCTCTATAAATTTGTTGTATTGCAATTATTTTAAAAAGATTCACATTGCACATGACCGACTAAAGATGGTTGCATCACCACTATACAACTTTATAGGAGAAGCAATTTCCATTGTAGGTTTAATCCAACTTCCTGTCACTTTAGGGAGCTAACAAGTGGTCACTAAATAGGTAAGCTTTATGGTGGTTAAAACCTTCTCCCCCGCTTACAGCGTGATCTTGGAGTAGTCCCTACTCAACACCATGAGGGCAGTCATCTTGCCCGGATACCTCTTAATGAAATTCCCCATACCCCAAGGTATAGGCTAAGTGAGAGGAAACTAGAAGGAAGCCAGGTTATGCTATATAAGTTCGACCAAGAGCAACAAGGGGAAGGAGAAGTCGACAACAAGAGAGACCTTAATGATCAGTGAAGAGTCTCTTAAAGCTAAAAAACCTCAACCAACATTAACACTTGAAGCAATTCCTTTATACCTCGGCAATAGCAACAGACAAATGCATGTGGGGAGCCAATTAGGGGATTTGGAGAAAGAAAAGGTCATCAGGTGCATATGGTCCTATGCAAACGTATTTGCTTGGACTCCGGCTGACATGCCCGAGATTAGCCCAACAGTCATATCCTACAGACTAAATGTCCATCCGGAGGGCCGGCCCATTAAATAGAAAAATAGACATATCACCCTAGAGAGGTTGAAGCATCTGGAAGAAGAAGTGGACAAACTCCTGGAGGCGGGATTCATTAAGGAGGTCCAATACCCCGAATGGTTGGCGAACGTCGTAATGGTGTCGAAAGCCAATGGAAAATGGCAAGTATGCATCAATTTTACCGACCTCAACAAGGCTAGTCCAAATGACTCCTACCCGTTCCCTAGGATAGACAGGCTAGTGGATGATATTTCTAAGTATGCGATATTAAGCTTTCTGGATGCGTTTTCAGGCTACCACCAGATCAGTATGTATCCACCCAATGCCCAAAAAACCACATTCATCATAAAAAATTGGACATATTGTTACCAGGTGATGCCCTTCGGTTTGAAGAATGTAGGGGCCACGTGTAATACCCGAGAAATTCTAAAGGACTCAAGGGTAATTATCTTAGAGTAAAAATGGAATTTAAGGATAAACTGAGGATATAACGGTAATTTATTACCGTATGGATGACCGAATCGACTGCCGGGAGTGCCCTAGAGCTAAGATGCCAAAAGAAAATGATGTGGCATTAACGAGCACCCCGAGATAGGATTTGTGGTGCCGAAAGAAATTGGATCGGGAATAATTTTTGGTACAGCAAAAAGGCAGCTGCCAATTAGGCTACAAAATCGAATTGTTATAGACGACTTTTTGGAAGTCAGCGGAAGCTTACGGGGGCTTCAGTTTTTCATAAAGAACAACCCTTCAATGGTTTCAGGAAGAAACGGATGGGTTTAGGGCTAAAACGAAGATTCAATCCTAAGTGAAGTTTTATGAAATTGCGAGAGGGAGGCCAAAATGATGATTTTTCGGAATCTTCAGGGGTTAAATGAATGTTTTAGGACAAGAGGGCCTTAAAGGCAATTATGAAATGTTGAGGGGCTAGTGGAAATGGGACAAAATGAGAAACCCAAAACTTGGAGGGGCTAAAATGCAATTTTAGGAAAGACCTCCAACAGCCATGGCCGACCAGCCCTTCCAATCACCGATTTTGGCCACAGGGATGGCACGAGGGTTGGTCGAGGATAATTTTTGGTAAATGGCTTGGCCCATAACAGCTATCATGGTGGCCGAAAAAAGAAGAAAAGCAACCGAAAGTTTGGTCGTTTTTATCAAAGCCTGCAAATGGCTATCTTGGTCGGATAAGGGTCGGTCAAGGCAGATCTAGGGGAGGTAAGGACTCCTTAGAGATTGTATTGAACGGCCAAGGAGGCTTCATTGCTCGGATTTACCTATAAATAGGGCTAGGGTTTGGCCAAAAATAGGAAAGAGAGGAGCTTCAAATCGGCCATAATATTGAACGAATTGGAGCTCCAAAATAAGGGGCTTTATTGCCCATAGCCTAAAGATGATATCTGGAGAAAATCAAGCATTTTCGTTGAGGTTTGATGGGGTTTCGAAGGCTCGCCAGAAAATGAGGCGGACGCCTTGGCTGAGAGTTCGAATGGATGGTTGACAGCCTTAACGAGCTCCTTTCAAGCCCCAAAGCATGCCATCATGATTGACTAGACCTAGGCTTCATCTTGGTGGAGTCAACCAGAATCGCCGGCTAACCGGCGCTGGAGAAGATGACCGGCACGTGGCGAGCACGCGCGGCCTTTCACCCGCAGACGCATGGACCAGCTTCCTTGAGGGCGTGAGGGCGTGTCCCTGCATGGAAAAATGTGAGAAAATTTGCTAAATTCCTAGAATTTCGTGATCTTGAAGTGTGTGCAAAAAGATTGGGATTTGGGATTCTCGATGTCTCAGTTTCTGCATCAAAGAGCCTCGTTTTGCGTGAAAATACAATATCCAGGTAAGTTCAGTATTTTTTCCTTGAAGTTTATAGTCTATTATGAATTGTTGTAAGGATAGATTTGAGGAAATGGTCCCGAGGTATTTATTGGAATTTTTAGAAAGAAAAATGAAGGAAAATAGGAGAAAAATGGATTATTGAGATATTTGTTAATAAAAAATCATTTTATTGATTGAGGAGATCGAGATGATGTGATTGGTCCAACTTTTGAGAGTTGGCACAAAAATCAAGGCGGGGCACGCATATCGAGGCGATGCACACTTTTCAAGAAAATGTGAGTTTATCTCAAAAGGTGAGTTTTCCTATCCTAACTATGGTTTTGTGAGTGATTTTCTCACAAGAACTTATATTCATGATATGGTTGCATGTTGTTATAAATGCAATTATCATTTTGTCATATTGTATGAAAAGTCGTGATAATTGCATGACACGATATTATTGTCATATTGATATTTGTGCATGGGAATGGGATGTCGCCCCCAGAGTGTAGCCGTAATTCCCCTAGGGCAATGATGGAATAACGTTAGGCTTATCCTGCAGAGGTTCGGGATTTGCCTAGGATTCTGTGCCGGGCTGGTGGGCCTGAGAAGTTACATTAAGGGCAAATGTTATTCTTGTTATTACATCATGCATTCGTATATATATATATTTTTTAGACCCTCACTAGAATTTTCATCTTCTAATGGGTTATGCCCCTGGAACATTCAACGTTCTAGTTTAGACTTGCAGCTCAGGCAAGAAGCAGGTTGAGATATGACAGCACGTGATGGTGTGGCCGATGGAATTAGCGAGCTGACTCGGATATGTTTTAGCTGATGCTTTATTGATGATTAGTCTTGTTTGAATATTATGAAATCTCCATGTATTTATGTATTTCAATATTGAGGATATGATGTTAAACATGGTACGGATTCTCATATTATAAATAAAGCGAATTGATTATGTACCATATCAAGTTTTGATTATTGCTTCCGCATTTTTAATGATTTTCTGGGGGTTTTGTTTAGAATTTGGTACTTAAGGTTTAAGTTATGTACCGAGAAATAAACAAAAAAATAATTTATGTATATTTTGGGTCCTAGCATAGTGACATGCTCGGTAAGAGAAAAATGGGGTGTTACACCACGTATCAGAGGATGGTCAACAAGGTATTCAAAGATTTATTGAGGGAAGTGATGGAGGCCTATGTGGACCACATGATAATAAAGAGTAAACAAGGCGAGCCACACGCCTAACAGTTAGAGAAAGTTTTGGCCCTATTCTAGGAGAATAACATGCACTTGAATCTTGACAAGTGTTCCTTTGGGGTGAAGTCAGGAAAATTCTTGGGATACATGATCACTCACAGGGGGATAGAGGCCAACCCAGAAAGGTGCAAGCAGTAATTGACATGCAGTCCTCTTCATCAGTGCAAGAGATCCAAAGGTTGACAAGTCGGCTGACAACTCTGAGCAGGTTCTTCTCGAAGTATGCCAAGCCTAGCCTCCTTTTTTTCAAAGCCCTAAAAAGGGGTAAGAATTTCCAGTGGACGATCGATTGCGAAAAGGCCTTTCAAGAATTAAAGGAGTACCTAAAGGAGATTCCCTTATTGACTCGACCGAAAATGGGAGAAAGGCTATACTTATACTTGGGAGTCAGTCACCATGCTGTGAGTGCAGTTCTTATCAGGAAGAGGGAACAGGCCGACAACCCAATTTACTACGTGAGCAAGGTGTTGCAGGGAGCTGACATTCGATACCCCTACACTGAAAAGGTAGCCTTGGCACTAGTAACAACAGCAAGGAAATTGAGACCTTACTTTTAGGCCCATGCCGTGACAGTGTTAACAGATCAACTGTTAAGGTAGATTCTACAGAAGCCTGAGTGTTTGGGAAGGCTAACCAAGTGGGCAATCGAGCTTAGCGAGTATGATCTCAGCTTCGAACCCAAAAAGGCAATAAAAGGACAGGCGCTGGCAAACTTCTGAAGGATCATAAACGAGGAAACATAGCATGCAACGGAAGCGGTTTAAAATCAAAACCGTTCCTCGTATTGATTAGAATCTAGAAGACTTACTTTTTCGGCGGATTACCGGACGAAAAGGGGCAATAGGAGCAGGATGAGCGGGAGCTTCTTCGCGTGGTGGAGACGACGGTTGTCCTGCTATCCTACGGCTCCTTCGCATCAGAACTTGGAGGCTCTCTTTCGATCTTCCGAAGTATGACTCGAACTCGCGGCCTCTCTTTCGGTGAAGAAGAGCAAAAACGACCTTGGATGAAAAAAAAACAACGAAAGAGAGATATATATAGGGAGAACCCTAGTGGGCCAAACCCTAATGGGCCAAGTCCATTTAATTAATTTTCTAATTGGGTTAGCCCAATTTAATTAATTAAACTAATGAACTATTATTTTATTCTAGCCCAATTAATTATGGACCATCCTGAATAAAATAATTCTCTCTCAATGTAATTCACCCAACAAGCCAAATGTATTAAAAAATACATGAGTTACATCGAGCTATCCCGGGGACCAAAAGACAAATTATTCACGACTACTAAAATGACCAAAATATCCCTGCTACCTAGTAGCTATATTTTGTCATTCTAAGTGTTCCAACTATCACCATATGGTAACACTGACCCCATGAATAATTTTGCATATGCCATGTCTTTGACCTACTAATGTAATGACGAAAATACCCTTCTGCGTAACACCCATCATTTAGAAAGGAATAATGTACTAACACCTCTCTAAATGATTTCTACCATCCTTAGATCACTATTCCAATAATCCGTGACTACTCGAATGTACTTGCTTATCACTAGGAGCTACCCAGAAGCACACACTCTTAAGTCACGTTCCCAGGGCCCTGGATTATTTGATTATTCTTGGACAATCACAAGGGGGTGAATCACAGAAACTATCTTGTATTAGTCTGTCTTAGCTAATTAGAAACCATACTCCCAACTCAAAAGGATATTGATCTTTGATAGACCTCACCTACAATGAATCTAAGAATATAGCTCTAGGTTCACTAGACCACCAACTAATACTCAAGTATTAGAGTACTCGTCCACGTAGTAGCAGTGATAGACTAGCTCCATGATAATTAGTACTTTGTCATTAGCTTCTGTCACAGGTCCTCTCTACGTATTCCAAATAAAAGTAGACCTCAACTCGCCACGAGTTATGGCTTTCAACGAAGAAGGGAATGCAGATCGCTTAAGAGAGAACTTGGACCTGCTAGATGAGTTGAGGGATAATGCAGCTATGCAACTAATAACAACATATCAGAGGAGGATCTCCAACTACTACAATGAAAGGGTTCACCCCCGGACGTTCCATGAGGGGATTTGGTGCTCAGGAAGATAGCTATCACAAACACTCTCAAGGAAGAAGGAAAGCTCAAGCCAAATTGGGAAGGGTAGTACAAAATTATAAAGAGGCTGGGGCTGAATGCAAGTGTGTTGTAAACATCGCAAGGCGAGGTGCTAGACAAGACATGGAACACGATGCACCTTAAGAGGTACCTTCCAACTACACCAGTTACAGGAGACACTAGTAGGGACAACAAACAAGGCAATGAGAGTCATATGCCTCGAGGAGTGCTTCTTGACCGCATTATGGATTAGGATCCCTTTTAGATTTCCATATGTATTGCAACTCCCCTTGATGAATAAAAGAAGATACCCCATGTACTCCCGTGGATGTAGGCAATGTTATAAGCCTATCCACGTGAATTCCCTCGTACATTACATGTATACATATGCGTAGCTGTCATAAAATTTGATGCAGAAACTAGGGTAGAGAATAAATTCTAACGAGCCGTACTGACAAATTTGATAACAACAAAATGATAAAGGTAATGGGAAGCTTACGTCCTAGAGGGTCCATCTTGACAAGTGGCGATTTGGTGCTAAGACCAAGAACTTACCTGGACTCCCAGATGCATTCCAATATAATGCCCATAAGCTAACCTGGATCCCTCGCGTAAGTCAAGTGCCAAGCCTATGGGCTAAACTTGACTCCTTGGTAGATCCAGAGCTAAGCCTCCCGACAAACTCAGAAAGTCTAGTAGAAAAGCATGAGGTACTACGAATATGCATAAGGATGATTAGTCGCCACGAATACCCAAAGGCGATCCAGCGCAATGCCCCTAGGCTAACCTAGATTCACCAACGCGGCTTGGTGTCTAGATGAGAAACTAACTTGGATCCCTCATGGCAGACTAGCGTCAAGCCGACAGGCTTCTCCTAGACTCCATGGGAGAATCTAGTGCTAAGTTTCCCAATGGGTCCGAACACGTGGTTGGAATCTAATGCTAGGTCCCCTAACAAACCTAGATACACGATGGTCATCCAGCACAGAACCGTTTAACAAGAGGAAGTCATCAGAGAGACCCAAAGCGGGGCACTACGATCCTTATAATCTGCATGAAAAATCCCGAGGCTGCCGGGTGGAGCAGGCGTTGACCCCTCACCAAGCTTAGGTCCTAGTTTTGTAATCGAGGTCCGATGTTTGACATAGCCCCGAAATGGTGGAAGCAAAGGGCATGAATATCCCTTGGCCAAAGTCAGGCACACAATGAGGTAGGTGGGAAAACTCTTATGGCAAACAGCTCATGCCCATCCCAAAAATAAAAGAAATAAGCAGATTATCATATGATTGATGCATAAAGTAGAAAAGGCTGATACTATAAATCAGAAAAATGAGCAAATAAAGAGTTAAAGGTGAGAACATGCACGCCCTAAAGCCATGTACATTCGAAACAAGAGAGTTTGATACAAGTGTATGAGAGTTAATGCTTAAAATACATCTTTAACCTAAAAAGAAAATAACATAAAGAAAGCCTAGACTAATCTTGACCAGGGGGATCTTCTACCCTCCTTAAGCCCTCTCCCTGGAACTAGCATAGCGAATTTCAATCGGCCACGTTCGCCTTTAGGCCATGCTCGATGAAATTGATAGTGTCAGCAATGGTTGAGCATGTCGAAATCTCACCCTCCTCGGGGTCTGGCACGTAGGGACTCCAAGGGACTAACAAGTTGCTTAGGTCATCATCCAACGCCCGTCGCACACACTCGTCGGGGCCTGGGTCGTTTTGTTCGTACTTCTGCCAGTCTTGAGGAGGGATGGCAGTCATGGCATTGTTGAAAACCATGTCCTCGAAGGACTCGTGTGGTCGTGTTGCTTCCAAGAAGGTACGGCATGATAGAAGTCGAATTTCGAATAGCATAAAGCATATTCGTCCTTCTAGCGAAAGCAATCCGCAGAGAACTGATAATCGCGAACCGCTTTCTTCACGGCCTTCTCCATGTCCTTTTGCCTATTACCGGTCGCTTTCTCTGCCTCTGTCTTCATCCTTTTTGCCTTCTGTTGTGCCTTTACCGCTCGCTGCCCGGCATCAGTTAATTTAGCCTGCAACAGGGCAATCTCCCCTTGGTAGGCGGCCTAACTATGCTCCATTTCTGCTTGAGCTTTTTGGTAGCTGATCTCTAGAGATCAGTATGAGGAAGCAAGTCTCTCCTTATTTGAGCGTGCACCCCGCTTCTCATACTCCAAGTCTTTGGGGGGTTGGATCAAGGCTCACCGCTCCTAGTTCCAAGAGATGGACTTGCTCCTCCAGTTAGTTAGCTTGGCCTTCTTGGCTGCCGAGCAGGCCCGGTTCACAATGTCGGTCTCCACTGCCCCCTAGGCCCCCTACGAGGAACAAAAAAACTGTAAGAGAAGACCGTAAAAAATGGAAAGACCATGGGAAAATCTAGAAGAAATAACTCATGATAGCCAGGTAATGCTCGAAATTGTCCATGTCTTCGGGGGGGGGGGGTTTGAAAATAATGGCCTCATCACGGGGAAGAATGGTGGAATATAACAAGTGGGCTCCAACACCGGGTGTGTTGATTGTATCGATGTCCAAGACCCCCGATTGGATTTGAAAAGGCTCGCCTCATGCCCAATGCCTATGACCCAGGTCATACACTTTCTCAATGGGAGGAGGCATCTCCAGCAGAATAGGGCAGAGACCTCGCTGGTATTCTTTAATATTCAGCACGTGTCGACTCGGTTATTAGGGTTGATCACGGCTCGTCGGAAGAGGTCGCGCCCTCACCTCGAGATAATGTCGATTGTCACCTGGTCCAGCCTTGAATCCACTTCAACATCTACTGCCCGATAGGGCTTCAGCTGGTACTCGCTTTAGTCTCCGCAGCTCTTTGGTGCCGTGAGATGGGATCTCTGTGGCTCTCCTCATCAGAGGAAGCCTGAGCTAGAGACACATACGCTTGAAGGAAGGGTTCGTCGGTGGCTAGTATCTCTCCCTTCTCGAGAATGGTCATGTATGTAATGGGAAGAAAGGTAGCGGCATCTCATTCAGCTTCCCTCCAGCTCCTTTTCTTCCTTTGACAAGAAGCAATTGCCATCTCACTAGTCTCTTTCGCTTGGTGGGGGAGAAGGGTATCCAGTTCAGGGAATCAACCCTCGAGGGTGGTGGTAGTGCCTACTCTTCTTTGCAAGCCCAACGCCATTCTCCTCATCCCTGCAAAGAGAAAATAAGTGATTAACACTTAGACAAAGAAAAAAAGCAATGAGTCGTCCATATAAAGTATAAAAAAGCGTGAAAAGAAATAGCCAAAGAGGAAAAAAACAGTCAGGTGGATCCACATCCTCTGGGAATGCTCCTCTCGTAGAAGGATGTCCCCTTCCTCTGCAATCATGTGAGTAGTAGGCTAATAGTATGGTATGGCTCTAAAAGCCTGGTGATGGGGTGGTCCAGCGAACCCTTGAATCCACCTAGCCCATATTAGTTTGCTGGTCACGAGGTAGTCATAGAGATGCGACAGGCCGTCTTGAAGAATAATACGACACTCCCCGCAGTATTGCTCTCGAAGGGCGAAGAGACTGCCAAAGCGTGGCTTCGCCACCCTCTAAGGGTTAGTGACCCACTTATGGGGAGCATTCCATACGCCGGCAAATGGTTGGAACAAAAACCACTTAGTGTTGAAGGATTCAATTTTAGTCAGGGAGTTGTGGAAGATGTGATCCTCTAGGCGAGGGCGATGCAAGGTATACAGGTGATACCTATTCTTCACTAAGCTAAGATAGAAGAAGCGGTATAGAAGTTTGATCGAAGAGACTATTTCTTTTTCTTGGCAGCATACGAAAAAGGCAACTAGTTAGGCCCAGCCATTAAGATGCAGCTGGGCCAATGCCAAGCCACTCATTCTTAGAAACTTAAGGCCAAAGTCATGTAAAGGAGGACTAAAGCTGTGATAGAAGCTAGCCTCGAAGATGCTTGCCCAACCCTCCTCGACATTAACTACGCAATTCTTGGCTTGATTGGGGATCCTAGTTTGGTATTGAGGCAGTATCCCATGGTTAGCACGAAGAAGGGCCAGGTCGTCCCCCAACATACGAGAACGCGTACCCTTAAAATAGGCTTGCACTACCCCATTCTCGCCGGTCTCCCTATGGTAGACTTTGGTGCTAACCATCATCCTCAATTGAACTTAACAGATTAAGACAAGAAGAAGGAAACAAAGTTTTCTCTTAGAAAAGTAGCTCATAGAAGGGAATATCTCAGAAAGACGATGGTTATCTCGAGGGAGGTCTAAAATTCTCTCAAAGAGAAAAAAGATCTCTCGGAGAGAAGGCAAGAATCCCTCGAAGAGAGGTGAGAGTCTCTTGGAGATAAAAAAAACTCTCTCAGGAAGAAGGTGACGATTTCTCGGAGAGAAGGTTTTCCTTGCGAAGCGAGCTTGCTACTTTCGGAAAAAGGTGTCGCAAAAAATCTATTTCGGAGAGAAAATCGCAGAAAACAAAGAGTACCTAAGATATGCGTTAAGCGAAAGTTGGTGCGACAATGGCCTATTTATAAGCAGACCCTCAAGAACACCATTCAGCACGCCTCTCAGAGGGATGTCTTTCGGAAAGAATATATACTCTCCGCTTTCACCTAAAGGTAAAAACAAATAGTGGGGGGGCAATTGTTGTACCCTGCCTCCCCGAGAGACTCCCTTGAAAAGACTCTCTCTGAGAGACTCTTTCGGAGATGTTGCCTTCGAGAGGGAAGCTCTCTCCGAGAGAGTACATCTGATAGATGGAAGTTCTCTCGGAGAGATCCTTTCAGGAATGGAGCTCTCTTAGAGAGACAAATCACTCGCCCACCACCAGACTATTATAAAAAGCGAGACACAACACAATTGAAGGGATCCGAACATCTAGTAACCTATTCATATTCTCCATAATTTCTCTTTCTGAAGTCTTTGAGTTCCTCTCCATGGCTGTCTCTTTTTTCGTCTGCTGACTTGCTCATCGGAGGGTCTTCGAGAGAGATTCTTCCCGCAAGCCTTCTAACCTTCATCTCAGGTAGAAATCCTTCTAGAAGACAAGCCTCAGTCTTCTTGTTCTCTCTGAGATAGCATTTATTCTCTCCGAGTCCCTCGAAGCACATTCCCAAAAGAGTCTTTGCTTTTTTTGAAGCCGATTAATCCTTTCCAAAGGGTGTATCAGACCTTCTCTGAGAGCAATCGTTGAACCAAGCAACCATCCCTCCGAGAGCTATCTTTCGCTTCAGGAGAGGTATCACTCCGCGAGATCGATTGTTTTCTCCGTAAGAACTCTCTTCGCTAGATCTTTTCTTCGAGAGGCCTGATTCTCTCCGAGATGACTCCTTCTTTCCGGGAGAACTCATCTGGTGGCTATTTTTCGATCGTTGACATCAAGTACAGCATCGAACGATGGTTTCCCCCACTCTAAACAAATTCTATTGTTGTAGTTTTCTTATTACAACACAACCAGACTAGGAATAATCAAAATAAGCGTTATCTACAAAGAATCATGTTGCCTAAAAAAATACCCAAGATGGGGTGAATTGGGATTTTCAAAAATTAATAATTTTAACTCTTTTGAAAACTCTTAATTTTGTGATCTTAATATGTAGCGATTGCAGTAGAAGTGATAACAATAAAATCACACAACTACAAGGAACAAAAGAAATTTATAGAGGTTCGATTTTAAAGAGTCTAATCATCTCTTTCAAGACTTAGCTCGAGGTTCCACTAGAGAGAATCAACACTATCTTTTAATTGGAGCTAGAACCAATATACAATCCCTTACCTAAGTAAGAACCTCTAGCACACTACTAGCAAATACAATCCTCCCACACAACAAGTGAGTACAAATAATAAACTTATAACCAGAGACAATTACAAATAAGTCACCAACGGTTGAGAATTCCACCAGCTAGCATACTTCCATCACTTTGAACCTTCTCACTCTTGTTTGAATGATCTATTAAGTTTGTTTTCATTTGAGCCTCCATACTTACCCTATATATATACATTTTCCAAACAAACGAATTGTTAAAGAAATGTTTAATATGAAGTTTGAAATTCAAAAAATCTTTAGACTTTTTCAAATAACAAGGAACAAAACAAGAAAAAATGTTTAAAAATAATTCACATTTAATTTAAAATAAATTTACTTTTTGAATGAGTAAGAAATACATTTATCAAAATATGAAAATTCAAACATAAGGTTTTGAGATATAAATGATCAAAATAAGTAAATATGTCTAAAAATAACTCATATTTAATTCAAAATAAATTTACTTTTTACATGAGTAAGAAATACATTTATCAAGATATGAAAATTTAAACATAAACTTTTGAGACATAAATGTTTAAAGTAAGGAAATATGTCTAAAAATAACTCATCTTTAATTCAAAATAAATTTACTTTTTGAATAAATAAAAAATACATTTATCAAGATATGAAAATTCAAACATAAACTTTTGAGATATGAATGATTAAATTAAGAAAATATATCTAAAAATAACCCACTTTTAATTCAAAATAAATTTACTTTTTGTATCCATCTTTAATTCAAAATAAAATTAGTTTTTTGCATGAATAAAAAATATTTTTATATTATGAAAATATTTTTATTATTATCAAAATCTTATTTACTTATCCTTGAGCTTAACAAATCTTGATCCCGACTTAATTAGGATTACTACATAGTCCTCTATAAATAAGAGACCTGCCTCCTTATTTAGGGTATGCTCGCTTTGATATTCAAACTTTATTTTTGCGCTCAAGCACTCGAAGACTAACTTAAGCATCAGAGGGTTTGCATAGGAACAATTTCTCGCGCCTCTCGTCGTTTGTTCATTTTGGCAAGGCTCTCGATTCTCTAAGACCACTCGGTTATTTAAGGCCTTCTGTTCATTAACAAGCAGCCGCTTACCAACATCATCAAATCATCATCTCTTAAGGCCACCTGATTATTTGCCACAAGGCCTCTTGATTATTTATGACCTTCTAATTATTTGTCATGAGTCCTCTGATTATTTTTGGCCTCTTAATTATTTGCCATGAGATCTCCTGATTATTTGTCACAAGGCTTGCTGATCATTTGTCTCAAAATCTTTTGATCATTTGTGGACAAGACTATCAAAAATCACATGTCTTGCGTTATAAATTTATTGTTGTATTTTGACATTAATAATTTTAAATTAAAAAAAAAGAAAAAAAGGGAAATGAAAGACGAATAAAGCTTGGTAGGCCGAGTGGCCAGCCCATCTCGTCGTTCACGGGCCAGGCCCATTTCTGGAGATCAGGGTTGCCGCCTATTAGGGCATTGGGGTTTTTGATTCGGGTTTCGGTATATGGACCGGGGTTTCTGATGTGGTTCGAACGTGGGGTGTTTCTTTGATTTTGGTTATGGATCCTGCTTGGTATTTGGGGGGTCTCGATTTGTAATCTTCAGATGTGTTGTCTCTGATTGATATACTTTCCGATTTATAGTTTCGTCATATCGGCTTGGATTCCAGTTTGGGGGGGTTTTGTTTTGTTCCAAGATTTGCCTCTGTTTGATAGTTCCGGGTCTATTCGTCTCTCTCTCCAATTAGGGTTTTGAAATGGCTCGAAAGCACAGAAATGGATCGAGTGATGACGACGAAGTCGTAGATCATCGTTATAGGGACAAGAATAGTTCGAGATCCAGTCATCATGAGCACCGAAGTAAGACCCGGCATTCTCGCCGGGATAAGGATGACGACGATGTTAGGGATAGGCACCGGAAGAGGTCTGAACGGCGACGGGATGAGGAAGGGGATGGTTACCGTTATGAGAAAGAAAAGAGGGAAAGAACTGAAAGAGTTGATAGGGAGAGGAATCAGAGGAGAGAAAAAGGAAGGAATGAGGATGGAGAGGATGCTCGGAGTTTGAGAGAGAAGGATAACGTGAATGAGAATTCGAAGTCCCAAAAACAAACGGCACCGCAAGGGGGAAACTTGAATCCAGCGTCAGCTAATTTGGGGAGAAGCGGAGGGGTTTACATTCCGCCATTCAAGCTAGCCCGTATGATGAAAGAGGTGCAGGACAAGAGCAGCGTTGAGTATCAGCGCTTGACATGGGATGCTCTTAGGAAGAGTATAAATGGACTGGTCAATAAGGTGAATGCAACCAATATTAAGAATATAATTCCCGAGCTTTTTGCAGAGAATTTGATCCGGGGTAGGGGTCTCTTTTGCCGGTCATGTATGAAATCCCAAATGGCATCTCCGGGGTTCACAGATGTATTTGCTGCATTGGTTGCTGTTGTAAATACTAAATTTCCAGAAGTGGGTGATCTTTTGTTGAGGAGAATAATCTTACAGCTCAAGCGAGCCTACAAACGCAATGACAAGGTGCCAATTTTATGTTCTTTGTGTTGTAATTACTGCGCTTGCAGTAGTTTATTATGTTTGTTTTGTTTCTGATTGCCATGCTCTGATGGTATCTTTTTTATTGACAGCCACAACTGTTAGCTGCTGTTAAATTCATAGCACATCTTGTGAACCAGCAAGTGGTTCATGAGCTTGTAGCTTTGGAGCTGCTCACACTCTTGTTGGACAAACCTACTGATGACAGTGTTGAGGTAGCAGTGGGGTTTGTGACTGAATGTGGATCAATACTTCAAGACCTTTCGCCGAGGGGGTTGCATGGTGAGTGTTCCATTAGTATTGCATTAGATGTCAACAGACCATGGAAGTTAAAAAAAAATATTAGTTGTTTATTTTGCATTTTTCCGCCATAAACTGTAATATTTCTCGATTTACTTGTTCTTTTTTCCACTATTTTTATGTACTGTTTCCCCAGAAGCAACTTCGAAGTTCACATCAAGACAGAAAAAAGTAACAGGGCTTTTCCCCTTTGTTTGTGGCATCTGTGAAGTCATGCTTACCTGCCTTCATTTTGGTGTTATCATTATTATTATTTTGACAAAGAGGAATATCATAACATGGGACTGCGTTAGAGAGTTGAACCTTGTGTAAACGAAATAGCATAAACAAAGAGGGAACTAACTGTATACTGGTCAGAATGGTCTGTTAGAACTGCACAAAGAAGAAAGGAAAAACAGAGCTGTTACGACCCCAAGGGTAATTTTAAAAATTTCTTTTAATAACCGTAGCCCACATGGCCACTTGTGTAGTAAGTTGCTGGATTGTTCCCCACGGTTTGTAATGTGAACTAGTGGGAAGGGCCTATATCAGGCCAAGATGCATGAGGATGGGAGGTCATGCTTAATGAGAAACTCTTTCCCTCTTGAATTCTCTCTTTTCTCTCTGTTTCTCTCTCACTTTTCCCTCCAAAACTCTATTCTCTCTTTCTCTTGATTCTTCTCATTCTCTGTAAATTCAAGTCTCAACCAAGAGACTTGACAAAAGTATAATTGCGGAAGGAAAAAAATAGGAAAACTGCGTGTCCTTTCAAGCAATTAATGAAACTTTATACAGCCTTCAGATACCCATTTGTTCCTTTAATTGTCAGATGAACCATGTCTTACAAAATGGAGCTATCACCCAGCATGTCTCTAATCATAACTCTAGCAACATAACCTTAAGAATGCAATAATGTTGTCACTGTCTTTGATGTCACCTGTTGTATAAGAAATATGGCTGCATGCCACAATATCAGTAGTACAATGGATAGAAGAGAATAATGCACACCTTGATCTAGGGGTAAGCAAAATTTGGATGAAACTGAACTCCCAAACCAAATTAATAGATTTTGGTTTATTTGGTTTGGCCTTTTTTTCGAGCAAATTGATTTGGTTTGGTTTTATTTTTCAAAAAATTTGGTTTTAATTTTTCACTTTTTTGATTCAGTTTGGACAAAATTTTGGGTGAAAACCAAAATAATTGAAATTATATTAGTGTCCATAAAAGGCTGATTATTTATGAAATTGTCATTCCATCTGTATGCACCTCTTTCCCCTCTTATATTGAGTTCTTTCTCCTCTCTGTTAGGCTCACAAAGTCTCTAGCTGACTCACTCTCACAATTAGAGGAATTCTACTTGTGAAAGCTGGAACAACCACCTTCCTTGCTTGCACCTCTCCCTCATTGATATGGTGGGCTGCCCTTCATGCTTGCAGACTGCATAATAGCTATGTATATTATATATTGCTTCTCTGCAAACCCTCTCAGCCCAACAGAACTACACAGGTGCACCTTGCTGGATTCTCCCACTGCTATCTGTAAGCTCTTCGCAGTTCTGGGCTCTGATTCTGCTACAGTTTGTGGCCATTTCAGCAAGCTCCCTTGTTCTCAATCCTACTAGTCAGTGCTCTAAAATAACCCTTTTCCAGAAAATTCCTCTGCTGAGCATAAAAGAATTCCATTCTCTGTTCTTTGTTATACCCATGACATGTATATAACCCATATATATACACGTGGGTGCAGAGCTACCTTTCTCCCTATCCTGTTCCATGTATAACCCACATATATTGCCCAGTTTTTCTTTTCTTTATTTATTATTTTTGTTATTTTGTCTAGGATATCTTCTGAGAACATTGAATGTTGATTAGTGATTGGTGTCTGCTAAATTGTAATGAAGCTTTGGATGGTGATTTGTGATAAATAAATTAAGGTGCTTTTTATTTTTGGAACTTCAACTGTCGTTTTTCATTGCAGGTAGGAGGCTTTTGTTGTTTCTCTTTTTATTATCTTGGTGCTCTTCTTTATTTTTCTTTACCAATAGAAAAAACCTAAAATCATATATGATACCTCAGTTGAAGGAAAAGTGAATAAAAATTTGAAAAGGACCATTTTTAAGGCTTGAGATTGTGATATATTGTGTGTGTAGTTACTTTGGAAATAGAGTGCAGTCAAACCAACTTGGAGGTAAAAGTTGCCAAGGGAGATCTGAGAATTATTACTTTGGTTGTTACGTATACTAGTGCCAGGACAAGGTGATGCATGTGCAAAATATTGGTGTAAAAATACTTAAATAAAATCCATGATTAAATTACTGACATATGTATTGACGAACAATCTGTGGAAATCATAAAATGTCATATAAATTAGTTCGAGAGCAATGCCACACAGTCTGAAGCCAATTTATTTGTCTTAAGGTAAACAAACTGTTGAAATTAGAAAATGTCATATAAATTAGGTCGAGAGCAATGCCACAGAGTCAAGGCAATTTGCAATACCAATGTCACATGCATGAATCACCAGGTATACAACTCTCTCTCTCTCTCTCTCTATATATATATATATATATGATGTCAGATCAATTAGGATGACAATATTTCCCACAACCAAATAAACCAAACAAATTAACCTTTAGACAGAATGTTCCTAAAAGGTAGAATGAGATCCAGACAGACAAATGATGCAAGTAGAAATTATTGCCCAATCCAGGGAATTACCACAAAATATTTTTCCTCACAGATGGGAAAGAATATATTTTAACTGAACACGCTAATCAAGTGCCTAACCAGATATGAGGACAGTGTGTTCTAATTTTCTTTTGATGATCATCCAAAATAAATGCTCGCAAAACTGTAGCGTGTGAGCATCTAGTTAACTGTCTTCAAACAGCGTTATTCATTCAAATACTGAATAATGTCATCATAGTTTCTTTAGCAAATAAAACAACCTCATCCAGAAGTTGAATGCTACCAATGCCTAGATGGACCTGTAATCATCCAGAAGTTGAATGATCTAATATCTGTGGATTTTTTAAAGTACTATTAATTGTGGGTCAGTCAAGTCCTGTTCCTAGATCTGAGCCAAAGAACTTGTGTGAATCATAACCATGTACCACCACATAGGAGTATGCTTTGGGCTCCTCGGATCCAAGCAAGTGTTTGAGAGTAGATTATATTGTGACTGGTCAGTGGTTCTGGTTGGGCGTGACTGGAAAATTGGTTTTCTATGTGCATGTGCATTTATGTATTGTTGTCTTTGAACATAAGATGCTGCAAAAGCCTTTATAGACCTTTAGGCTTAAGTAAAAAACCTTCTTAAATAGTTATGAACAATAAAGTGATATTTATTACTTCTTTGTGTTACACCCTCTGACCCAATCATGTCTCAGACCTTCAAACAATCCATGAAAGTTCCTGAATGAACAAAACTGAAATTGAAAAAAAGAAAGTTTGGACAAAACAAGGGAAGGTTCCAAGGTTGTGACTGTGAAGGTCGTGGGATCTTGACACTTTTGAGCCATAAATTTTTATCAATCAGTTTTCTTGAACCATAATCTGTTATGTCATCCGTTATATATTGCTTAATTTTACCAATGTGCTGCATGACTATTTTTATGTTGAGATAGTTCAGCTTATATTACCACATCTTAATGCATCTATGTTACAAGTTCTGTAAGCAGTGCACAAAATGATACTATGATTCTTCGTGTGTATGCTAGTTTGACAATAATGGTGTTCTGTTTTGAGTTTGTAATATCCTTTTATATTTTCTGTAGTTTGAAACATGCTGCATGATACTTAAAAGAAACAAATGAAACCTATGTTTATGTTGCTCTCTAGTTTAACATTGTCATTGTATATCCATAAAATATATGCTTCTGTACATACATTATCATGGGCAAAGAGTATCTCATTGCATTCTTTATGATAATACTTTTGGCTATTACTCCTGATATTCAATACGTTCAGGTATATTTGAGCGTTTTCGTGGAATTCTTCATGAAGGAGAAATAGACAAAAGAGTGCAGTTTCTAATTGAGGGTCTATTTGCAATAAGAAAAGCCAAATTTCAGGTGCTGTCTCATTTTCCTTTTAGCATATCTTCATTTTCATTGTACACTTGTGGCAACCCTTAGGTGCCTTTTCTCATTGTTTTGAATGTTGAACTGCTTGTCATCTGTGCGCATATGTAGGGCTACCCAGCTGTTCGTCCAGAGTTGGACCTCGTTGAGCAAGAGGATCAACTAACTCATGAAATCTCCCTCCAGGATGAGGAATTAGACCCAGAGACTGCCTTAGGTAACTGATAACTGTAATATATGATTTTCTTTATCTGGTCCAGTCTTGGTTAATTATCATCTTAATGCTTGTTCCTTTCTGCATTCAGATATTTTCAAGCCAGATCCTCAGTTCTTGGAGAGTGAGAAGAGATATGAAGACTTGAAGACAAGCATTCTTGGTGAGGATTCTGAAGATGAGGGAGATTCAGATGCAGGCTCAGATGATGAAGATGGTGAAGAATCTGATGATGATGAAGAAGAAGAAGAGGAGCAGATGAAAATAAAGGATGAGACGGAAACAAATCTTGTAAATCTGCGGAGGACAATTTATCTAACAATAATGTCTAGTGTTGATTTTGAGGAAGCTGGTCACAAACTATTGAAGATCAAGTTGGAGCCTGGTCAAGAGGTATGTAAGATGAGCTCTTTTACTATTCTTAATCTTTTTTAGTTCTTTATTTTGTTTGGGCATACACAGCTATAACACCTGATGTACTTCTTATTTTCTGCAAAGTTATTAAGATGCCTCAACATGATACTTGTTTCTCCACCTTCATTGAAACTTTGAGAAATACTCCTTCTATATCTCTTTGATTGCCCCCTCCTTTGCTAGTACTTTTTTGGCCCTTGCTTCAGCTAGTTTATGTTGTTGGTATAAATTTTAATAAGTTTTTGACTTTGTCTCAGTAATTGCTTTTTATATTTCTTAAATGACCAAACTATATCTTTTTAGGTTTTCTTCGTTACAACATTTATGTAACGTCATGTAGCAAACTCTCTTAGTTTTAATTGTCTTGTACCTCTTCATCCACCACTAAGACTTTTTGATTTGGGACCTTTCTGTTTGACTCTCCTATAACCATTTTTTTGGATTTCAAACAGCACTAGCCATTTCAATTCATATTTGATTTGCCTATTCTACTTCTTATCTCTTCTGCCTCACTTTTTCCTTGAAAATAGTTTGTTTTTGACTTTGCTTCCCTTTGGACTTTTGAGTAAAAAAAAGTTGAACCCAGTATACAAAGCTCCTGCATTGTAGGATTTGGGGACGACCAATTGCAAGGATGTTTACTTAGCAAAGAAGCTGGTTCCTGACTTGAAGCTGTTGTCAAGGCCTCAGATTTGAGGGCTGGTCAATTGAAGGAATTCAAATTGAATTCCAGAAAGAAGAATTGAGTTTTAGGAAGAAAACAGATAGAATGAAGAAGGGAGAAAGGAAGAACGAGAGAGAATGAGAAAGAGAAAAAGATAGACGAGAGAGAGAGAGAGATAGAATATGGGAAAGAAACTAATATATTATTCCATAAGATGTCCAACCTATTCTACAACAGCCTTATTTAAAGGCAATTATTTCCTGCTAGGTGTTTAACTGTCAGCTAGAGTAGTTGTATTATTCTAACTACATAACCACTAGTTGTTATAGTTAGTTACAATGGTTTTCCCATGACTAATCTGCTCCTGGGTCATAACAATTCCCCTACCCTTCAGGGAGTTCTTGTCCCTAAGAACTCACAGTGACTTTCCTTGTTTGTCATCCAATTGCAGCTTTCATTAACTATTTTGTCCTTTCTTTCTTTCTCATCTTCAGCCTTTTCCTCCTTCCTCTTACGTGCTTTTCCTTTTGTTTTTTTGCTAACATAAAATGTGGACCTCGAAAATCTCCATTCCAAGTATCTCTTCTCCCATTGATTTGTTAGTTCCAGCAATTTCCTTGACCTCTGCTAAGATCAGTTCAACTGCCATGATATCTGTAATGTCTTGTAGATGCAATAATTGAGCAGCGTAGACTCGCTTCAATTGTTTCCTTTGCTCCTTTGTAGCTTCTTCCTTCCCATTTTTTTGACGATCCACCCAATAACTTTTGAATAGATCTTCATGCTCTACGGGTCGCTCTATCGTGTCTATCTAATCCTCCTCCTCAACATTTACATACTCCAACAACACTTTAGAAGCATGTTTTACTTCATGTTTGATGGCATACATCCGAGGTTTACCTTTAATAAATTTCTCTTCCAACTATGTTGCAGCGACTATTCCTGCAATTGCCATTCCTGTCTGGACATCCTGATTGCATAGGAAAAGATGAGAATGTTCCGCAAGATCCCCAATGGCTGGAACTCGATCTCCTCCTTGACTTTCATCTCCGATGAGATTTATAGCTGAGTTATCTAATGAACCAATATTGTTTTTCAATTCATCTTGTTCCTCAGTTTTCGGTAAGTTAGAAATCTGAGGAAGTAATCTGTCACCACCTTCCCCACCGATAAATGATCCTTCCAACATAAATTCCTGATTCACTTTAGTTGAGCCATTAGCTTCTTGCAGATTAGGAGTCTTTGGTAGAACGTCAGCTCTCGCTAAAATTTGTTTCGCAGTGGATCTTGGAAAAAATTCCTCTAGTAAACTAACATTGAATCTCAGTGAAATCAGAATCACTAACGCGTCTAATTTTTGACTGAGAATATTGCCTTTCCCCTGGAATCTGTTCTCCATCTCCACAATTCCAACCCTTGAAAATTCGCTTATGAACAACAATCTGTCCTTGCCTCCAAATCGCGCCTTCAAGATCGCTCGGAATCACCCAATCACCGTCCATTTTTCGAAAATCACTGATCTTAATAGCTTCGATCAGTTTCCAAGAAACGATGGACTTCTACAATTCGCCTAAGAGAATTTGAACTTCCTAGAACCAGTTGCTTTGGAACGACCCCCGAATTGCCTGGGCTTGCTCTGTCTTCAATTCACCACTACACGCCTTCCAATCCTAATTCAAATCAAACAACAACTGAGAATTAATCGGCTCGGAATCTGCAATCAAGATCGCTCCTTGAAGCTTTGCCCACTTTGTGCCTTCCTTCTCGCCTACCCCAGCCGTGGCCCACCTAAAATTGACGGAATCTTGAATCTGCACCCACCTACCTAGATTGCTCCTTGCTTTTGGCCATTCAATTTATCAAAACGACGGACTCCTTTTGCCACATTTGTACCGTCGCCGACTTGCCAACCTTCACCTTTAACTTCCAACCCAAGATTATCAGTTGAGATAGGCTCTTTGTCACCTTCTAATTTCAAACAAAATTTATCGAAATTCATAGTTCGATTTGCAAGAGTTTATTGCCTCCTTTGCAGCTTCTTGAAATCGCCTTCACTCAGTTTTTGAGGAAAGTCTAGCTTTGATACCACTTGTCAAGCCCTTAGATTGAGGGTTGATCAATTGAAGGAATTTGAATTGAATTCCAGAAAGAAGAATTGAGTTTTAGGAGGAAAACAGATAGAATGAAGAAGGGAGAAAGGAAGAACGAGAGAGAAAGAGGGAGAGAAAGATAGACGAGAGAGAGAGAGAGAGAATATGGGAAAGAAACTTTTGTGTTATTCCATAAGATGTCCAACCTATTCTACAATAGCCTTATTTAAAGGCAATTGCTTCTCGCTAGGTGTTTAACTACCCGTTAGACTAGTTGTATTATTCTAATTACTTAACCACTAGCTATTACAGTTAGTTACAATGGTTTTCCCCATGACTAATCTACCCCTAGGTCGTAACAGTTGTGACCTCCAAATTGTTATGGAGCAACTGTACTCTTGTGGCAAGGCTCACCTTCCCTTTGGATATTGAGAATAATTAAAAAAATGTTGTCTAGCTATAGGGATCTCCATTGTAACAACAGTAAAATTGCTTCTTTGTGAATAGTTCATAGGTTCAAGTTGTAGAAACACTGACTTTCTCTTGACCCTTGCAAAATGGGGAGCCTTGTGCTCTAGGGACGTCCTTACAAGATTCATCTTATAGGATTGTGAACTGGAAACTACAAGACCTTTTTTGGACAGTAGAGGAAAAGAACAGTCAAGCTAAGTCATCCAAAAGGCAAATTTCGGGGAACTCTGGGAAAAATAGTGCCAATTATGATAAAAGCATTATGGAAATCCCTAGTGCCAGGGGAAAAAATGCAATGATGTTTCCCTTTAAACCATGAGGTTTTATGTTATGGTTCTTAGTGATGAAAATAAAAGAATCACGGTGAGGTATCTTGAAAAGTATTGGTTTACTTTTAGGAAACTGAAGTGAAAGGACTATATGGCAAGGTCTGTTAAAAGTTTGGAAATTTGTGGGCTTGTTGTTGGCTAGATTGGTCCTTTATTCCAGCTAGAGGACAACAAGGGATTATTTTCGTTATAGGATAAGATAATCCTTGAGAAAATTGAAAAAGGTGTGGTACTTTTCTTCTTCTCGTGAGCTTAGAACTGCTGATGATGGGTTCACGTGGTCCTTTACTGGGGTGTGATCCTCATTCTGATGATGAAAGACTTTGTTTGTGGGAAGGGATGTCTTTGAAGTTTTCTTTAGTTCAACTAAGCCATGGTGTTAAGAAGTGATGTTGATGTCATCAGGTTCCCCCTGAAAGGAAAGTTTATGTTTAGTTAATATAACAAGGGGTTTCTTGACCATAAATTCTATGGAATTGATTGACCTACCATTGGAAGAAGCACTTTTTTAGTAGTTCAGTTCTGGGGAGAACCCTTCTCTCTTATGCTTTAACAATTTTTCCATTTGGAAGATAGGAAGCGAAGAAACATCTCTAGATGTCTGATAGTCTGCTATCTCAAGGATGAATTCCAATCACCTGCCCATTTTACTAGAAGGTCGTAGCTTTAGGATAGGGCCTTCATCGATTAGATTAAAAAATAGGGTAAATTGCAGTCAGGCCCTCTATGGTTTGGATCATTTGCAAAGAGACTCCCTGTAGTCCAAGAATGTCTTTTGAGGTCCTTATGACTTACTGTTTGTCAAGTCTCTCAGATGAGACTTGAATTAACAGAGAAATAGAAGGATCGAGAGAGAGAGAAGAGGGTTTTGGAGGGAGAGTTTGAAAGAATTTGAGAGGGAAAGGAGATAGGAGGGAAAGAATTTTGTTATTACTTCACCTAAATTCCCATCCTCAAACAACTTAGCCTTATATAGGCTCTTCCCTACGGTTACAGCATTACCGAGGGGTACATTTGACAATCAACATTTAACTAATTCAATTGGCTAATGCCAATACATTCAAAAATTTCAAAAAGGCCCTCGGGTCGTGACATTCCCCTGCCCTTCAAAACCCATTCTTGTCCTCAAGAATTTAAAGTAGACCTGTGGCTCTTGAAAATTGTTTCTGTAAAAAGATTTGCCTAAGATTAGTCTTGAGACTTGGGAGAGGAAAGAATCAGAGAAAGATGCGGGTATCAGCCGGCTTCTGGAAGTCCATTAGTTACATATTGTAATGGTAACTGCCACGTGTATAAGGCGGTTATCGGTTCCATTTAAATCCTTATAACTCCTGCCCTTTATGGTTTATAAATAAAGGGCCGACCGAGGCGGGGAGGGGGGGGGGGGGGGGGGTCATTTCAATGACTGATTTCATTCTATCTTGAGTGAAAAAGTATGTGCTGTGTATGGAGAGAGAAGTTTGTGTTGTAGCTTTGTAATCTCTAGTTAGGATAGCTTGTGTATAGGGCTGTGAGAGAGTGCAGTGCACGTAATCTGTTCTTTGATTTCAAGATAGTGAAGCCAAGACCCTCATTAGTCTGGACGTAGGATCTCTCAAAAGGAGATCCAAACCAGGATAAATCTTCATGTGTCACGTGTGTGTTTGAGTTTTGTGTTGTTTTCCTGTTTCCATAAATTCTGTCCTACTTTGTGTGAGTGAGTGTGTAATTCTTGAGGGATATCCTAGAGTGTGTGAAAGCAAGAATTGTGACAACAGTTTCAATAGCTTCGAAAGGTACTCCCAAGTGGTATGGTCTGGCTGCAATTGTCACCACTGTAGCAATACTTGGGTTAGGGGAACTGCACCTTGATATATCACCCTTTTATCTAATATGGCTCTAGGCTCCAGAGCCTCTTCTAGTTCATCCCTCATGGCTGGCAGATGTTGGCTAGTAGTGGCATCAGGTTCAATAGACTTCTTCAACAATGAAACATGGAACATTGGTTGTGCATTGACTCCTAGGGGTAATTTTAGTTTATAAGCCACTCTCCCCACCTTTGGATTTGATGGTTTAGGGTCCAAAATACTTAGGGCTGGGTTTGGTTGCTGGAGTGGTTGTAAAAGGTTGTTGTAGGAACCTTTTCACCTTAAAATAGGCCCTGTCAATAGCTTCGAATGCTCTGTCACTCCTCCTTTTGTCAGCTTTCTACTTCACCCTATTTTGGGTTGTGGCCAATTCCTTCTTAAGTATAGTCAGTATCTCTTGCCTCTGTTACAAATATTGTTCTACCGTGGCTATGGTAGTGGTGGAACTAGCTATTACTGGTAGGATAGGAGGTTTATACCCGAACATTGCTTCAAAGGGACTTCTCTTGATGGCACTGTAAAAGCAGGAGTTATACCACCACTAAGCTAATGACAACCATTGGTTCTATGTGTTGTCCCTTAGGTGCGTGCCTCCACCATAGGCGCCTTGTGCGCCTATGTGCTGTTTTTTTTTTTTTTAAAGATTATTAATCAATTTTAAGTTATAACAAGGAAAAAGATACTTAATTTATGAACATAAACCCAAATGTTAACCTCTTCCTTTTCTTGTAAAACCCTATTAAAATAATCATCTAAAATATCATCTCATAACCTCTTCCCATGAGTGCAATTTTGTTCACCCCCTTTTAATGGGGGTAACTTTACCCCCTGTTAGTTTGGGGGTAAAAAGGTTATTTCGGGGGGGGGTCTCTACCCACCCCGTCTCTTTTTCTCTCTCTCTCCCATTCCCTTGCTCTCGCCTCCTTACTCTCACTGTCGCTATATCACCCCGCATCGCCACTGCACCACCGCCTCACCATCACCTCGCTGCTCATCGTCGCCTCGCCCCTCGCCACTGCATCACCGCCTCACCTCGCCTCTCCGCTGCACTGCCACCTCACCGCTGCATCCTTGCCTCGCTACCTCGCGGTCGGCAAGGCGAGAATGTAGCGGCGAGGCGAGGCGAGGCGGTCAGTGTGCGAGGAAACCTTGATGGTCGACGCGTGAGAGGGGGAGGCGGCGACACGAGGCTGGCGGAGAAGAAGAGGAAAGGGGGGAGAAAGACGAGAGGAGAGAGGGAGACTTGGAGAAGAAGAGGGAAACAGAGAGGAGAGAGGAGAGGCTGTTAGATTTTCACAAGGGTTATTTTAACCCCCGTTAAATGGGGTGAACAAAATTGCACTCTCTTCCCATAGAACCTAAACCTAGAACTTAGAGAAAAACACTGAAGGAGAAAGAAGAAAAAGAAAAGGGATTGAAACACCATCAAATCTCAGAATATTTGCTATACGTGTAGCACTTCTAAAATTTTGAAACAATGCTTTATGTTAATATTTTTTTATGCTAGACTTAGACAGATAGACTATGATTTAAATATTACTTGTGACTTTGACATGGGCAATTTTTGTTATGTTGGACTATGATTTAACAATACTTTATGTTAAGAGTATGATTGATATGTTTGCAAATTGTATCTCATTTTACGTAGCTTGTCATTTTATAAATTTTTCTCTTGTTTCGAAACTTGAATTTGAAATGATGCTTCATGTTGATGTTTAGACTTGTAGTGCTTTTTTGAAATAATTTTAGTTTAGTTGTTATTATAGTAATATAGTGTTGGTTATTTGTTATTTATGATTTTATTAGTCTGCATTTATCTTTGTATAGGGATATAGTAAAAAAAAATGATGTATAAGTATTTTTATACAAATTTGGAATTGATGTGTGCTTCGCATCCAAAAAGCCCATGTTTGTGCCTCGCGCCTTGCATCTCACGCTCCAAGCACCTTTGCGCCTTTGACCACCATGCAGACAACTCATCTATAGATATCTCTAAATGATGGAGGGGGTGTTTGAGCAAAAAAAGTAAAACACAGGGACCTCTAGGGACATTTTTAAAGCATAAGGGGTCTCTGTGCAAATGGCCCAAACCGCAAGGGTTTAAATGTAATTTACCCTAAAAATATTTGCCTTATCAAGTTTGATTTTGTGGATCTAATAAGAAATTGGTGGAACAGTTGTCCAGTCAGAGGTTTGCTCGGTTAAAGCTTAATCAAAAAACTTACTCCTTAAAGGTGAGCTGAAACAGTGGGAAATTGAGGTTTTTGGAGAAGTCAGGGTCAAAACTAAACAACTGTTAAAGAATATTAACTCGTTGGATTGAAAGGGAGGGTGTGGTGTCCTTGTGAGGGAAGAATTGTTAAGAGTGAACACGATTGGAGAAGTTAGTAGATCACTTATCTTGGAGGAAATTTGTTGGAAGCAAAAAATCTAGATAGTTGTTCATTAAAGGTGACACAAAAGTTTTTCCATAAAGTGACTAATTGCTGATAAAAGAAACAATCTCATAGGAAGGATACGTTTAGAAGGGGAAGAGTCCTTAAAAAAGAAGTCATGGCCAATGGTATTGTAGTTTACTATAAAACCTTGTTCATTAGGGAGCAGGATTTCCTTAATAGGGCTTGAGTTTAAATCCATTTTTGGGGAGCAAAAGCAAAGGCTTGAAGGGTTGCCCCTTTAAGAGCTGTGAGATAAGGCACTAGGCTTGGTTGACACTCTTTAGCCTTATTTGAACACTCTTGGGGAGTTAATTGTGAGAGATGTCATTAACACTTGGAGAGAAATTTTACTTTTTGAAATTTAAGAAAATCTAAATACCTCATTAGTTGCTGGAATTCTTAAAAGGATGGTAGAGCAAGGAACTTTAGACTTGTTAGCCTAGAAGGTACATAGCAAGCCTTAATCTTTCAAGTTAGGATTGATTACATGACTTTTAGCTTGACAATAATTTGTAACCATGACTACATCTTTTGCAAGTTGATTACATCCATGCCATGCCTAGGAGAGTTCCTCCTAGGTTTTTTATGTCTTTCACTACCTCTTTCATTGCCAACTGCTTCCATTCTATTAATTCTTTTCACAAGTGTGCCTTTCGATTTTTGTTTTGCTTGTCTAAACTTATCTTAACTGTGTATCATGCAACTCATCTTCAATAGGTGCCATCCAGCCTTGTGTATATAATCGTGTATTTGCATCTCTAATTCGATGCATTTTGTGTGATTGTATATGCATTTGAACATTCTCAATTTAGTTATATTTCTAGTTTACACATGTTGATACTTACTCAATATTTTATGTCACCTTTTAGCTTTAAAGGAATTTTAAAATCACATAAAATGTTAGAAGGACTTCTCCACTATAACTATTCTCCCTTAATTTTATGAGAAACCTTTTAAGTAATCCTTTTGTTTTTGAACAGTTGATCTGAAATATCTAATTGATCCTTTTCTAAAATAACTTTAAGCCTCGCTGCATCATCTGCTCTTTTATTTTACTCAGTGTCACAACCCAAGAGTTAATTAGAATAGCTATGCTGTATTTCTTTTACTTTAATTGTTGCACCTATATTCCAGCTATCAATTTTGTTAGAATTAGAAAGGCCACATGTGAGGCCTTAGGAAAAGGACAAAATAATTTGTTATAACTGCTGGAGGGGGGAATGATTTGCTGCATCCACACCCACGCGAAGCAGCACCTATATGTATTCATCCCATTCCATGGGAGAAGATATGCTGAAAATTGATATTGAATCTCTGATTTTCCTCTCTACATTTCTCTCTAAATCTCCCTTCCGTTTCTCTCTATTACTCTCTCCCTTTCTACTGATTTCTTCCCCCCATTTCCTTCTCCAATCATTATGTTATCAGTTCTATTTCAATTATGACTTCTTCCCCAATTCAATCCCTCCCCAATTACTTCTTAAACTTGTTATGAACCCTAGGTTCATGACAAATGGTATCAGAGCATGGTTCCTCGACCATTTTCATTGCTGATTAAGGTCCGTCGAATGTCGATGGTTACTGTCCAATGCAGTGAATCTGGATTCATGAAATCTGAAGATGATTTCAGAAACAGGCAATAGCAGGGTAGGCTGTAATCTTAGGAGATAACCCAAGCGATTCCGGTGACGTGATCGAACGATAATTCAGCGAGCCCAACGACTGCAACAAAATCGATTACCAGTGAGTGCGATCAAATCTGGTAATTGTTGATCCATAGTGTCCAGCTGAAGTGAATTCCGAAATCAACGAGGCTTTGATTTCTGCAGCTTGTGCAAATTCCGGCTATCATAGTGGCTGGATCCAAGTCGCTGCATGGGATAAAGGCAAGCCAACCCAGACGATCTTGGCCGTTGTATCTTAGCGACGATCCTTAGCCTCCTTCCACAGTGATCGATCCTCAATTCTAAAGAATCCCGTTAGTTGAAACACAATCACTCAAGGAAGTCGAGCAACCCAGACGTTCGTGAATAGGCAGAAGTTCTGAGGTGATAGCGAGTCCACTGGTGTTAACGCCAACAGCCAGGAGACTCGCTACCAGAGCAGAAGGCCAGTACAAAAGCTCCATTGTAGTTGGCAACGCGGGCAAGGAAGGTGTGGAGGCCATTATCAAACGCGACCATTGAGTAGGCAGAACCAGAGGAAGGATTCAGGGCGAGTCTAGCAGTCCAGCAAACTTTCCTTGCCGTGACAGAATTCAGGATTTCGGCTATTGCAGACGTGGTTCAGGGAGGCAATCACAAGGCATTTTGCGATCTTGAAGCAGATCAGAACGGGCGAGCATCTCTCAAATTAAATTCCAAAGGAGAGTTAGTGGCCCCGGCCATTGGACGGTGATTGGGGTGTGGGTCGCGACAGTTGTAGGTCTTTTTGATTGGCCGCAAGTGCAATGATTTTCAGGCTGTGATTGCTCCATTCCATCGCTGCTAATTTCCAAGGCTTCATGAGGATTAATTTCTAATTCTTCATAGGCCGTTACGTTCCGACGACTCTCGGTTCAAATTTTGAGAGGCAAAGCAGACCGAATTAACGTAGCTGCGCAGCTAATCCTTGGTTGTGGTTCCAATTCGAGTTGAAGGCTGTTAAACCGAGAAAATTCTGTAAGGTCAGCAATGGCAGAAGGGATGCGGATGAAGAACCTTGAGTCCTAGGTGCAGCAATTCCACTTGGCAGCCACTGATCTGCAGGCTTGAGTGGAATTACTGGAGACCGGAAGCAAACGCGACCAGGAAGCAATCATGGCGTTGGATTGGAAGTTGGAGACCTCGCTAGGGGGCTTGGAGAGAAGGATGAATGGAATCATAGATGAAGTCAGAACTCAATTCAGAGATCAACTATAGAATTTAATGGTCATGTTCTATCGCCAAAATCAGTCATCTATGAATGGGTCGACTTCAAATATTCCAAAGAGTACTAGGAGGTCTTTTGCCACATCATTCTCTGCTCAATCTGGTGTTGCATTCCCCGTTTTTCATCATGCAAGAACCATTCAAGGAGTTCAACAGCCTGCTGGGAGTTTTTCTAGTGGATGTTTAGCCTCAAACAATCTCCCTATTGCTCTTTCTCAGATATCTAATGGCAGCTCACATGATCATTCAAGGGGTCAAGACACATTCGCTGAAGAAAGAGATGCTGATTTCTCTTTCAGCCAAGGGAATTTTTCTCTGAGTTATGATCATGAAAATAGTCCTCTCGACCAGCAGCAAATTCAAAGGGGTGAGGAATTTTGGAGGCCAGTTGTAGCTGGAAACAAACTAAGGGAGGTAGCTGAAGAAGTTGTAGGTTTTGCCAAAGGGGTTGTAGCTGGAAAAAAACTAAGGGAGGTAGCTGAAGAAGTTGTAGGTTTTGCCGAAGGGAACAAAATTCCAGCTGTTGTATTGGTTCCTCCTCCAGTTGGAAAATTCAAATGCTGGTCTATTGCATTGACTGATGAACAGATTGTTGAAGACAATGTGGCAGCAAGTCATGATGTAGTTACGGTTGAGAAAAAAGAAAAGAGGAAAAAGTCTAGAAGGATAAAGAAGGAAAGAAGCATTAAAAACTGATAGAGAAAGCTGGAATTGGATGAATATGAACGGCTCAACGTAGTAAGTTTCTTGGGGACAAGAAACTTTTCAAGGAGAGAGAATTGTCACAACCCAAGAGTTAATTAGAATAGCTATGTTGTATTTCTTTTACTTTAATTGTTGTACCTATATTTTAGGTATCAATTTTGTTAGAATTAGAAAGGCCACATGTGAGGCCTTAGGAAAAGGACAAAATAGTTTGTTGTAACTGTTGGAGGGGGGAATGATGTGCTGCATCCACACCCACGCCAAGTAGCACCTATATGTATTCATCCCATTCCATTGGAGAAGGCATGCTGAAAATTGATATTGAATCTCTGATTTTCCTCTCTACATTTTACTCTCTCCCTTTCTACTGATTTCTTCCCCCTATTTCTGCTCCATTTCCTTCTCCAATCATTCTGTTATTAGTTCTATTTCAATTATGACTTCTTCCCCAATTCAATCCCTCCCCAATTACTTCTTAAATCTGTTATGAACCCTAGGTTCATGACACTAAGCTTATATTTCCTATATTTCATAATGTGTAGTTGACGGCGATGACCATATTTCCCATATTTGGGTTTTAATTATCTCAACTTGAAGTTTTTGAATTTTAATGTCTCCCTGTAACTTGAGGTTAGTATTTAAGCATTCTTTTGTCTCATCTACTAAGACAAAATCATCTGCAAGTACATATACTAAGGCACCCCTTCCTGGATGTGTTTAGTTAATAGATAAATCACTAGGCTCATTATTAAAAGTATAATTAAACATATTTTAAGATTTTTGTAGTTATATTTTACTAAACTTGTATCTCCTATATTTGGTTTTTAATTTGCTCAAAGTTTTTGAATTTTGAGGTCTCTCTGTCACTTGAAGTTGGTATTTAAGCATTCTTTTGTGTCATCTACTAAGGCAAAGTCATGTATAGATACACATACTAAGGCAACAGGCACCCCTTCTTGGTATGTGCCTAGTTAATAGATAAATCACTAGACTCATTATTAAAATAATTAAAAATATTGTTAACGTTTAACGTAATAATACTTTTCTAGTTTTATAACAAGAATGTATAACATTTAATTTAAACCAATGGTATAAGTTTTTGAAAGTCAACCGTGTGGAACTAATAGTTTGCATATATTTAAATGAGTATTTTGAAAGTAACACAAATTACTATCTAAACAATCTACAATTGATTGTTGCTACGAAAAATATTCATAAAAAATTGGAAATATTTACCGACAGATCTTCTATGGTTTAACATTTCCTTCAGTGGCTCAGGCCTGAACTGAAATAAAAAAAAATACAGAACCCACATCACAAAGAAGTTCCAAACCCATGTCCATGAACTTCCATAAAAAGAAAAAATTAAATGAATAAATAAAAGATCAAAAATCAAGAAAGTGGAACTAGTCTGTGCAACTGCCAGTACTGTCCAGAGGAAGTCTCCTTTGGCAAGTTTGCAAACAAATCAATACATTAGTGTGAAAATAAATAAAAAAAAAAGCATTAATTTTGTATTGGCATTGGGAATTGATTAGATGAAAAGAGAGAAAGTGACAGACAGAAGGGTTTTGCATTGATTTGTCAATGTAGGATGTGAGATGCTAGGTCTGAGCTGATAGCAACAAGCAACAGCAACAATGGCTAGGACAAGTTGGTGAGAGTGAGCAACATGATTACTGTCTGTTTTTCTACCATGTGGGTGCCATGGAGATATGAGAATTTGGGTAATTTTGCGGGCAATCCTTGTAACGTTGAATGTTTGATTGAGGGTAATTTTGTTTAATTAAAAATAACTTTATTTTTAATCTTCTTTTACTAAATAGAAGAAGCTCTAAATTTTTCTCTCTTCTACAAAGGAAAAAAAAAAAAAGGAGAATTTTTCTGTTATATAATAGTGCTTTTAAATTTTAGCCAAACCCCACTAAAAATATACACAAGCACTTTTGTCCCCCCCCCCCCCCCCCCCCCCAAAAAAAAAAAAAAAAAGGCTTTTCTAAATAGCCACAACATAGCCAAATAGAGCCTCAGTCACTTTTATATGTGACAAGATTCTCATGTTGCTGTTCAAAAATAGTATTAGCAATGATGAAGTCATATGCCATGACAAACTTTAAATTAGGTTTTCGTTTTTCAATGAAGCTATGATCTCAATGATTGCCATACCCATTCACTTCTATAGCCACATGATTATTGAAGTGATCTATAATGATCTTAACTTCTCTTGGTATTCCTTTTAGCAACTTCTCTAAATCATTTTAATATTTCGCTGCATATGCACTGACAATTTTTTGAGTCTGCTTCTTCTAGAACAACTTTAACTATAATAATTCTTCTTTTAACCTGTTTACATCCACTATCTTATCCTCTAAATTTTTATTTAATGTAATTCCTACTTTTTTTTTCTAGTATGATGCTTCTCCGAGTATCAGAATTTTTACTCTCACAAATATTTTATCCTTTTTACTAACCGGTCTCATCTCTTGGAGACAAGTAATATTCATTCTTCTTTACCATCTCCATGGATTCTCTTGTGAAAGATCTAATATTTCATGATCCAATCTTTTAGTCTCTGGCCCTAGACTATAGTCTTTGTTTGCATTCATATGTAAAAATGTGAGAACATGTGTGAATTTAACAAGACATCCAGGCATCAATATAGTGACCTTTTTCTTGGTTACCTAGATATTTGGTCAGGGGATCCTTTTTCCCCTCGTCTATTGTGGTAATGAAAGGCCTGCAGTGTTATGTTAAAGAAACTAGAGACTATTAATTGGTTTTGTGGTTTCTCGATGAGGAGTAGAGAAGGGTTGAAGCTATTTTTCTCTTGCTTTCGTGGATGATGCTATTAATTTTGTGCAGACAACGTGGCTAATCTTACCTGAGATGTGCCTGGGCCTGGCTTCAACACTGTCTTGGGATTTTCATCAGTTGTTTGTAGTTAATACCAGTGGGTTTGATGGACAACCTGAATGTCCTTACTGACCTAAAACAACTTGTACTAAAGAAACAAAGTGGCTGAGGAAATATTTTATGTAGCCATAGAAAACAATACTTTTGTTTCAACAGCTGATGGTTTACATATTTAATCAACATTTTCATATAGAAATATATTGCCCGCAATTTTGTTTGTATGCGAAAGAAATAAAAAGACAATTAACCTTAATCTCCACTTTTTAAGTTGATGGGAAGGGTGGGGGTTATAGGTGGAGTATAGCATTAAATCCAGCCACTTGCTAGAAAGTTTAGGATAAAACAAGTGTATCTGATGTATGATTTTCTAATATACCTTCATTCTACCTAAAAAAGAAATAAAAACTTTTTCATAAAATTTTCCTTGTTGAGAGGATTTTGGTTGAAAGATTAGGGGACTCAAGGGGGATGATAAATGAAGGGGAAATGGTTAGAAGAATGTCGGGCATATGCTACTTGAAGTTGATGCCAATCAATCAATGGCCTTTTGGCATGCTCTAATAGCCTGTCCCAACCCATTTAATTTTTGGCAAGTGCCAAAACTTTTAAACGGATTACTTAATGGTTCTAACCCATTATTAGAACTATTTGTTTGTTTTTAAATATTTGAATTAAGTATATTACTGATGGTATCCTTGGCTCTTTGCAAGGCCTGTAGACCGCGTTAGCTGCACTTTCCATGCATATGAATTGTGCCCCTCAAACCAGATTCTACCCAGAAATTTTTACTGTATTTGTTGGATGTACTTGGCAAACCCTCATTGATTTTCTTATAATTGAAAAGACTTTCAATACTAGGGGACTACCTGTTAAAATGCTTCTTTAGATATAATTTTTGGGTTAATCTACAAGTTTATTTTACATCTACTGTTGTTCATTATCTAAGGTTATAGGTTTATTCTATTAACATTTGAGTTCTTGAGTTCTAAATTATTGGAAACTCAAACCTTTTGATTTGGCCAATACAGATGGAACTGTGTATCATGCTGTTGGAGTGCTGCAGTCAAGAGAGAACTTACCTTCGTTATTATGGTCTTCTGGGGCAGCGGTTTTGCATGATTAACAAGGTCCACCAGGAAAATTTTGAGAAGTGCTTTGTTCAGCAGTACTCTATGATCCATCGTCTGGAGACAAATAAGCTGCGTAATGTGGCAAAATTTTTTGCTCATTTACTTGGGACAGAAGCCCTGCCTTGGCATGTTTTAGCTTACATACGGCTTACTGAGGAGGATACCACATCATCATCCCGTATTTTCATAAAGATTCTCTTTCAGGTAACTGAATAAATATGTTCTAGTTTTTCATTTTATTTTTGGCCAACATATTGGCGGGTTCATGTATTCTGATGCGTAATGAATATTCTTGGTTCTCCCTTAGGATTAGATTTTGATCATATACCTGTTGATGAAATGTCATTCCTGTAATTGGATTGGAACTTCCCAGGATACCCAGTATTACCATACCTCGACCATTTAAATTTGTTTACATGAATTTTTTAAATTACCATGTCCCATTCAGGTTTCACCTATCACTATTATTGTATGGTTTACTTCGATTCATTATTTTTATCCTTTTGCCTCCGTGAAACACCTTTAGTATGCTACTGATGCTCTTGCGCTTGGCATGGGTGGGGACATGATTGTGGGTTTGTTTGGTTCATGTGTGTTTTCCTGGTTTATTGTTCTATGTTCTTTGCCAACGGTTCGGTATGTTAATTATGGTTAGTGCTTCCTTGGACATGGGGATTTCCTTTCTACATTATTTTTTTGGCTAATATTTTAATATCTTTATCCATTTCTCTATAAATTGATTTATGTAGGAACTGCTAATTTTACCTTTATGGTTTATGTTACAGGAACTGTCAGAGCACCTCGGCATTCGCCTGTTGAATGAACGGCTTTCAGATCCGACAATGCAGGACTCATTTGAGTCTATCTTCCCAAAGGACAATCCCAAGAATACACGGTTTGCTATTAATTTCTTCACATCTATTGGGCTTGGTGGTATCACTGAGAATTTGAGAGAGTACTTGAAGAACATGCCGCGCCTTATTATGCAACAACAGAAACCAGTATCTGAGTCGGACCAAGCATCTGAGAGTTCTGGATCTTCTGATTCTGATGCTTCAAATTCCGAGTCAGATTCAGGGTCATCTAGCTCCGATGATCAAAGTGAAAGTGAAACCGAAAGTGACAATGATGACGAGAAACGCAGGAAGCGGAGGAGACGATGAGGAACCGTTATATATACCCCTATGTTAGAGGAAGCAGTTATTTGTATCCGCAGTTTCTAGAATATTGTGTCGATCTGAATGAGTGAAAATTTGCAAGTAATGTATGGCATTTGCTCGTAGGTGTTATTCCACAACAGTTGGAGCTTCAGTTTAGTCATTGGCTGGTAGCTTATGCAGCCATACAGTTGAGATTTAGTCTTAGATTTCAAGCGTTAAAAGCCTTTGGGTGACCACTGTTGTACAGGATTTTGGCTTGGTAAAATTATGACCTGTTAATCTGCTTAGAATTGAACCTCTTGTTTTTGTTTTTGGCTAAAATGCTTAAAGGGGATTGCTCAATGGGGCTGTGGGCTGGCTCCCTGTGGATTTATTATTTACTCTTAACAAATTTTCTAATGAAAACGCTCTGTTGGGTTAAAAAATTTCTTGCTTCTGCCGGGCTGGGGGATGTGCTGATTGTCGATAAGCAAGTGGCAGCACTGAAGGTTTGTGCGTCGAAATAATAAGAATTAGCAAAAACGTGTGTTCCAAATATTGTGCTTATGACATGTTTTTTGAGTTTGAAGTTCACCACAAGTTAAGTATAAATGAACTTCATTCTGATTGTTGGTCCCTTTTGGTTTTTGCAGAAGAAAATATCTTACTAAATTAGTTATGTTTTTGGGAAACAACTCATGTATAAAGCGGCCAGGAGTGGCTCTACTCCTTCCTTCACCTGAGGTGAACACAACGCAAGATGAAAGAACTGTAATTGATTGCAGGAAATTTGCAATCATTCTGCAAGGTAAAGCATTTCTCATACCATTTCTTATAGCCTTTCTGCTGATATCCCATAACTTCTAGCATAAAAATTTGTCCTTAAAATTAGATTTAGTCATTAGAATTGAATATTTTAAATGCTTGGAAGCATGAATTTAAGTATGTGAGAAATTAGATGCACTTAATGAGTGTTAAATGGTGTATTCAATTTAGAAGGAAATAAACCTAAATTCAGAATTATGGAATCATATTAAATTGGGTTAATTCCATGAGATTATGGACTGGAGTGATGCTTCAGATAGAGGAAAATTATGTTTCAAGTATAGGAAGCTCAAAGTTAATATTTCTTTAACATTGGATTGTGCACATCACAAACAGAAATCAAAAGGAAATGATGAGAGAGTTTAATAGTTTGGCCTCAACAAATCTACGTCTATTATCTCCCCATAAAGAAATAGTCCACTAATCAAGTAGTTTTGAGGAGTTTAGTTATTAACTGGTCACTCACATATTGAGGAGTATAGTTATTCAGCCATGGAATACACTCAAAAACATATTCACAATAATCAATCTACACCTTATCACAGATTATTATTGATGTGGTCCATTAACAAATAAACTATATGTTACCTATTTATAGGCAACAACTCACAATCTTGATAGGATTAGATCTCTTAAACCTAGTTAGATTGGGTTATCTAAGAGACTCAATCCCAATCAGATATAAATTTGAGGAGTTATCTAACAATTCCTCCCTCGACTCAAATTCTCTATAATACTCAATGTTTATCACAAAATTCATAGTTTTGGCCTATGATTTGTGTTTCAACTTTAGTCGTTTGGAGTCACTAAAGCTAAAACACAAATCATGGGCTGAAACTATGCAAGTCACATACACTTGAATCACGCTAACTTAATCAAACTCTAGTTGGTCGATCCATCTTCAAACTCTGCGGCGAGCATCTTCTTCAACAGTGACTTGCAACGTCTCTTCACCTAGGACAACAATGACAATCATGGTGGGTATCATCCCTCGTAAGGATAGTGACAGGAACGTCTTTTATAACAAGGAGGCAAGTTGCAACAGCTTCACTCCTTCATAGATCAATAGTGCGTGACAAGTAATTAAAGCTTCTTATCCCTTAAAAACAACACACGATAACTTTGCACTTCCCCTACACAAGACGGAATGACTCTCTCTCAATGCAAAGTCGTGTCATAAAGCTTTAGTCTAAACCAAATCACAACTCAAAGAAATTCGGCACTGCAACCCAAATCAAACTTCTTCAATAAGGAGGGTATTTTTCAACCAGACAAGTACTGGCGTACTCCTTCCAATAACCATGAAGCAGCAAGAGAAAGAATGGTATAGAAAATTTAACATGCTTTAGCCTTAACAATTCCATGTCCATGATCACATCAAAAGGGAATAATCCATTAATCATGGAGAAAGTACAAAACCCTTCCAATACATCCCAACTCCATATGGTCATTCACATCCTGAGAACTCTAAATATTTAATTATGAAACACATCCACACACCACAATAATTTGGCTATATCATATCAAGATGATCAGTATGGGCAATCAACAACTGAACTAATGATTTCTTATTTATAGGCTACTACTTATGACCCCAGGAGGATTAGGGCCCTCAAACCTAATCAGATTGAGTTATATCTGAGAGCCTCAATGTCAATAAAATATGAATTTGAGGGGTTTGATTAAACCTTATAAAATGACTTATTATTTGTTTTTTTACTAGGTGAATTCAGTTAAGAAGATAGCCTAGCCTGAAACTTTACAACAACCAAATTCTAAGGGATTGTAACCAATAAAGGATTCAACAAAAGATGAAAAGGAAATAACATAGTCGAAAGTAACCCACAACCAACAAGCTAAGTTAACGTAGAAGTAAAACTGAAGCAAAATTAACACCAAAATCAGCTTACTTGAAGGTCATTTATAAACATATAGTATATACAGATCTACACTCAAAATAGATCGAACAATTAGAAACCCTCTGCTCTAATCTGCAAACTTGTTAGGAGTCCAAAGATCTTAAACAAACGTCTAGGGGGAGTTATGAATAGTTCTAAGTCCCTTAAAAAGGGTAAAAATGACCTAAGAAGGTCGTTGCGCTCGTTGGGAGAGGCCAAAGCTTCAAACGTTGCAACAGGGAGGGATCTTAGAAGCACAAAAATGGACAACGAACCTCAAGGAAAGATTGCACCTGTTAGATTGCGGAGGCCAATACTTGTCAATTTTAGGCTCAAGCTTAGAAGATTTATTACAGTGCTGTCTGGTTTGGGTGTTGAGAACCAAAAAGAAAATATCAAAACAATATCTAGATCCCATGGTTAGTTTGACCCTAATCTTAACTTACAAGGAGGTTGGACCAAGAATAGGGCACTTGAACTTGACGATGGAGATGAGGAAATGATGAATAGGTCAAGCGAGGCAGGGATATTTAAATTGGTGCTGAGAGGATGACGATGGCGAGAGATAATGATGAGTGGGCAACTTCGAGGATATGATGGGGAGATGGTGATTTGTAGGGCCCGATGTAAGAAGGCATCACTGAGGGGTTGGGAATATGCTTTGAGAAGGAAAAGTGGAGAGGGGAAAGAGACAACAAACAAGGGAAGAGAAATGTTGATCACGACGTAAAATAAGGAAGGATAACTGTTGATTAGGAGTGGGAAATAACACTGACAAGACAAGAAGAGAAATGACGAAGAAGGGGCAGTAAAAGAGACGAGTTTGACGAGAATTGGAGGCAGTGGGGTGAGAGATGCTATCAAGGAGCTATAAAATGTAAGGGAGAAGAGAAGACTATTGGTGATTGAGCATCGGTGGTTACTGGGTATGAGGTTTGTTACATGTAACATAGTTACATGAATAATAATAAAGTGAATAAGATTTAATAAGAGAGAATCATTATATCTATGTTATTATTTATTTTAATTAAAAATGGTAGATAAGATGGTTATGACAAGGATTTGAATGGTTAATTCCCTTTGATTGCATGGGAGGAGGTGTAAAAGGAGAGAGAATAAGTGGAAGAATAGGTTGGTCTTCCAACAAGGGTATTGACTAGTTAAATGGTTAAAAAGTGATCATTTGATTGAAATTATTAAAGGGCTAAGAATTGATCTCAAGGAAATATTTAAACTCAAAACCCTAACTATTACCTATTTTTTCATTCTTGAAACCAAAATAAATGAAGGGGAGAAGAAGATAGCTTTAACTGAGGTGTAGAAGGAGAGAAGAAAAAGAAGAGAAAAGGTAAAAAAGAAGAAAATATAGGAAGAAAAGAAGGAAATAGAAGAGAAAATACTCAAAAGATAACCCTAACCCTATTTTAGGACGGTTGACCAAAGCTTAATAGGAAAAGATGAGGCTTAATTTATTCTTAATCTGGCAAGCCTTTGGTAAATCTAGCTAAGGTAAGGTGTATGAGCTAAATTCCTTGCATTAGATGACTTATTATGGGATTGCTTTTTATGTTTTTGTTATTTGATGAGAAATGTGAAAGTAATGCCATGCGTGTGCTTGTTTGCTTTCTTTGGGAACTGTTTGATACTTTGATGAGTTAGCTATGAATGATAGCTAGACTCATAGTCATGAATGGTTGATACATAACTTATTTGATATTTCCCATTGAATGCTTTATATTTAAAAGTTTCAAAATTTCAATCTAAAGTGGTTTATATGCACTTAAGTGTTCAAATATTTCATAGTGCAAATTATGAAAGTGTTTAGCTCACCCTAGATATATTTTTCTTGTGTGAAAATCTGTATATACATATGTAATTGATGAAAGAAAATCTTCCAAAAACAAGGAGAAGGTGGCTTCTTGAAATGCTTGTTTGTCGAAGCATTTATAACATTTTGAAGCAAAAAGAAGTAAGAAAATTTGAAGACATTGATGCCTAAATTTGCCAGATCAATTTGGACAATGGTTCTTTTGTAGATTAATGTTGTTTTTGGTTAATCATGTACATAGCTTGTTTGTTGTCAAGATCAAGTGAGTGAAATGCGTAAATATAACCTATGTATCTGGAAACCTAGATTGACCAAGTCTTATTGTAATACCCTTGACGATAATGTAATTTCCCAAAAGATATTGGGCTTTGGTGTATTTTTTTAGAAATTATGGGGATTTTAGCGTAATTTACAAAAAATTCAAGGCTTAAGTGAAAACTTAAGTTGCGGCCTTGTTCTAATCTATAGAAGTCATAATGTAATATATCATAGACCGAGTGTTGGAATTAAAGGGTTAGACTAGAATTAAACTGAACTTGAAGGGTGTAAAGTGATAATTTAGAAAAGATGAAGCTTGGTCGAAGCTTTGTTGTTGATGTCATCTTCAGCCAGCTACAAGGCTAAGTAGTGGCCAATGATAACCTACAAACTTGGGAAATAATGAACAAATAGAGATTGGAAGACATAAACAGTCAATTGACTATGCTGAATCGACCGTGTTGAGTAAGCATTTTCTTCACTCGAGTAAGCTTTGATATCACTCAAATAGGGTAGATACTCGATTATACTCAACAACTACTCAATTGAACAAAGACATGAATTAAATACTCGACTATCACTCACAAATAGTTTATTATATATCAATTTTATAACGGCCCGCCTCCTGAAACTTTCGCTAGCATAGAAGATCCATGAAAGGGTCACCATAAGAAGGCATCGAAACAAAAATCCTTAAGATACCCGCTTCATTTCCATTTCAAAAGAAGCTTACATAATAATGAAACATTAGATCAATCTTTTAAACGGGCACATCAATCCATACATAACAAAATAATGAGACGGGTACAGAAACAAAATACCTCAAATACAACTTTTAGCCTTTCACCCTCAAAACAACCCCCAATGACCATAGGCTTGGAGTGACTCTGTACATATATCTACACCCGCTCAAGCACGACTAGACTTACCACCCTCCTTTGCCTTTTCCTTGCCTTTACTTGGAATGATGCAAAGAAGCAATATGAGCCACAAGGTTCAGCAAGTTCATATAGCAAATAAAGGCATAATGGATGAATCAAAATAAGCAAAACATGATATCTCAACTGCAAACATAAGAAACTCCCTTACCACAAGGGACTAATGATGGAAACAAGATAAATAAGATTAGGTTGAGAAGTTTTCACCATGGCCATTTATTAATCATCATGCCTGATGTCATGCTCTATGTCAATGTATATGTAAACCCATGCAAGATGCATAAATGATGTGGATCTTTATCCACCCACGCTCTGGTTCGAACCAGACGCCATTCCATACTCTTGTGGATTGTCATCCACCCACACACTGGTTTAACACTAGGCGGCATTATAGGCCTAAGCCCCCACAGCCAAGCGCAAGCCTGCCGGAATTATGAGGATATCTTTTATTCACATGCACATTTAATGCTATATAAAATAGTTCAGAACGCACACATGTATGCCATCATGTACTATGCACCCTTACTATCGATCATATGGAATAATGCATTCACAAAACATTGTTACCCCCATCTTAGTCAAAGATATTTCCATGATAGATTCCCTCTCTAACATGCTTTAATACTTTCATTTCATCCCAAGGTTCCTCATGCATAAGCACCTCAACAAACTCCCAAATATTGGTTGAAAACAATTAGATCTACTTTGAAATCGATGTTAGACCACTCAAATCTTGGCCAAATGACCTAAAACTTATACCAAAACAAAGCCTATCAAGTCTAGTTTACAACACAATAAACGGTTTGCAATTTCGATCTTTCTACAAAACGTTATGCCAAAAATAATGAAGGGTGCACGACCTGTCAAAGGCCAAACTGTCGACAGATAGGGAAGCAACTATCGACTAATAGAAGCTTTTTCACCCATTCTGTCGATAGTTTAGGGCAACTGTCGACTAACAGAATTCCCAAAAGCCCTCTATCGACTAAATCAACCCCTTTTGTCGATAATTGCACCCCCAAACACGAGAATTAACATATGAACACCAAAAATACATGCAAGATACACCAAATACTTGTATGTTACTTCACCCTATCAACAAATACGCCATTCCTTACAAGAAAATAGGGAAGAATGAATTCCTTGCTTAGATGATACGCATGGTTAACCCAAAATTTTGAAAAACGACGTGAGACGCAATCGATTTACGTAAAAACAAACCTACTTCCAAAGGAAGGGTTTTTTTTTATTTTTACCCAAAGAGGGATGTTCCGAGACTTCTAACGGAAGGAAAAAGTCGAGATTCATACCAACAAGAGTCCAAAATGGAAACTTGTCATTTAAGAAGAAGATAGAGGGAACTTGCCTTGTTGAAATGGAAGATCCTTTGGAGAAGAAGATGTTGAGCCTCAAAAACCCCACCAAAAGCTCTTAATCTTGACTACCAAATCCACTCTTGAAGCTCCAAGATGAAGAAGAAGAGATTATGAGAGAAGAGAGAAAGTAGAAGAAAGAAACGAGAGGGAGAGAAGAGTGAATGGTTTTACTATCTCTGTTTTCTCTTTTATAGTATCCCCTCTTTCCCATTTTGCCCTTACTCTCTTATACAAATTTCCCTTTTTATCCCTTCCTCTTTTCCTCTTCTTAAATCATCACAAATTCACATATATATTAACTCACAATACATAAACATCTATTTTCATAAACACACTACAATTTCATCCACACGGAATTAATATCCAAAATACTGAAATATATATATATATATATATTTTAGACCCATGATCGGGTCGTTACAAATTTACACTTGATTGCTCATGAAAAATACTTAATTAAAAGAGAATAAAACTTCATAATCATTGTGCAATCAAAATCACCCGACTATGGGATTGAAATACTCTATTAATAGAAGAATTTACTCGATTATGTAATACCTCGAGAGCCCAAAGTTAGTTATAAGAAGGAACTCTTAAAAAGCTAGTATATGTATCGAGGATAGTAAAGAAGGAAACATTAACTGGATACCTTTTGAGTTGAATGTGGATAAAGAACTCCCAGGTTAAGCGTGTTTGAGATAGGGTAACTCAAGGATGGGTGACCCTTGTGAAGTTCGCGTATGCCCATCAAGGTAAGTTGATACAGTTCTTCCTATCGCTCGATGCAAGATGTTACAGGTGGTATCAAAGCCAACCCTTGGAGAAGGTGGGGAGTGGCGCTGGGGCGCAAGGGCCTGAATAAGGAGAGGCTCCTAGCAGGCTTCTAAGATGTTAGCTCCCAAAGAGGAGAAGATTTGGGACCAATTGTAAGGTCACATGACGAGAACATCATGTGCTCAAGAGTAGGAGAATGTAATAACTTGAGAGCCCAAAGTTTGTTCTAAGAAGGGACTCTAGAGAAGCTAGTATATGTATCGAGGATAGTAAGGAAGGAAACAATACCAGTTGGATATCTTTTGGGCTGAATGTGGATAAAGAACTCCCGAGTTAAGCATGTTTGATTTAGGGTAGCTCAAGAATGAGTGACCCCTGGGAAGTTCGCATAGCCCCATCAAGCTAAGTTGATTCGATCCTTCCTATTGCTCGATGTAGGATGTTACAGATTATGCTTAGGACTTAGTTGATTACAAAGGTATAACACTCGACAATCACTTTGATCACTCGATTGCTTTTGACATAGCCGAAACTTGCAATAAATACTCGACTACAAAGAGCATTTACTCGAGTGATATTTAAACATACTCGAATTATTTTCTCATTCACTCGATTATCATTCAATCAACATATATTATTTTGAATATTATCAAAACATCTAAGATATCATAAACATTGAGCTTAAATATAAAACTCATTTTTCTCATCAACATCTGTTGTATCGTGAGAAAATGGGCCCCATCTAAAAAATGTTTTCGGCCACAAAAGTGAAGTTTTCGGTCATCGAAAGCTTCTATGCATAATAGACCTTTCAGCCCAAGAGTTTCCAGGTGAGAGATATTTTCGGGCATTGAAAGCTTCCGAGCATGAAAAAGAGCTTCTGGGCATAATCTACTTTTCGGGCAAGAAATGTTTCCAGGCACCCAGCAAGTTTCTGGGAAACACGTCTCTTAAACCCCTAGATAATCGACACGTGTCTTCTGACGATCCTCTAGAATTGAGCCCTATAAATATCTAGTTACAGGACCAAGGAAGGGAAGAGATATGCACACGTGAAGGGAGCACATATTAGTAGGCATTGTGCGGGACAACCAACGGGTGAGCAATGACCAACTCGATTCCACCAGATGCCTCGCAATTAATACCCTGACGAACCTGCCCCACCTAGGGTAGCAGGCCACTCCACGCCTATAGGTGGCGCCTCACATTCTCGGACATGCGCCTCGATTCCTAAAGCCTACTTTACACTCAAAATCAAAGACCTGACCATAAACAACTCGACCCTACCCCGCAGAACAAAACAAGCACAAGAAGAAAGACAATAGAAATAGAGCATTGCGAAAGGAGGGAAAAAGAAATAATTTATTATAAAGCAAGGGACATCCAACAAGGCTCCAGGACTTATGTGAGAAGCCTATGCTATTACACAAAATTATGACTTGGCTCGACTCCCCTTCGTCGAGTTTACAAGATAGCTGTCCTTGATTTCCTTGAGAAGACAGAAGGCTGAGAGATCCAACTCCGGGAAAACACCTCGAATGTGGGATAGAGCCACTTCGTACCGCTCCCTTTTAGACTCCTCCGCTTCAACCTTCGCCTTTGCCATCTCGGACCGAGCAACCGCCACCTCGGTCTTCGCCTTCATCTCATTCGTTATCACCTTAGCTTTGGTTACTGCCACCTCCGCCTCCAACCTTCTTAACTCTGCGATAGCAACGTCAAGCTGGCTTTAAAGAACGCCAACTATACGTTCAGCCTCGTCAACCCACTTCTTTGTTTCAGTAGTGGCCACCTCCATAGCCTTCCCGACGTCCCTCTTTACTAACTCCTAGGCCTGATCCAGTTTCTCCTCATAGTTTGCCTTCATCTTGGTAAGTCGGGTCACGGTATCTGTAACACCTCGCTTTTTCGAGCGTGTTATAACTTAGGATAATTATGAGATAATAATTTTTTTTCCTTCAAAACTAATGCTAAACCATAATCATTCCTCATATCATCCCAAATTTTTCATACATTTATTTTGAAAGAGAATCATCATAAACATCAAATGCGGAAGATAGAATTGAACCTAACATCTTAACATTAATCACAAATAAGGTTATACATCATCATTAACCATAAATGTGGTTATACATCATCATTCCTCGAAACGTTCAGAATTTAAAGTAGAAGAACTTAAATACATGGGCTACATAATATACATTCAATTCATCATGCACTTTGCTAAGTGTTATTTCATGCCTCATTCATCTTCGTTTCTGCTACAATCTCCATATATAATGTTTGAATATTCCAGGGGCAAAGCCCAACTTAGATGATGAATCATCTAAATAAGGGAACAATAAACATATTTTGTGCATGGATGCAAAATGTCCTTTTCGTGCATGGATTGTACCTTATTGCTACTCCCCATTTTCACAACCTCCTTACTAAGTCGAGGTGTATGGGTGCACCCTTGGAAGAGCAGCGGTCTCAGCCCGTACTTTCAAACCCTTATGCGAATGTATGATCAACAATATCATCGTATACATATGCATATTTCATCATCAATACATGTAAATGCAATCTACATGAACATATTCACATCAAGACATGACAACATGATAAAATCATTTACTTAAAATCAGGTTTTAGGTATAACCACTTACCTTCTCAAGTTTATTGGGCTACCTTGATATTCACGTTATGCATTATCTCGACTTGCGTGTCAATCTCAAAATTTGTACAAATCACTTCAACTTAAACCTCAAAGTACCCTAATCATCATATTTATTTAAATAAACATTAAACCTATTTTTCCATAATTTCTTGCATTTTCTTTATTTTTCTCCCTATTTCTTCCTATTTTCCCTCAATAAATCCAAACTAAATATTTCTCTAATATTTCCTCAAATATTTCACTATAACAATTCATAAAATAACATTTCTAAATTTTTAGAATTTTCTAAAAAATTTTACTCACCTTAACTTAGCCTCTCATGCTTCCACGGTATGCATGCATTTACCTTAAAACGCGAGCCTAATCAATTTGCAGGCTTCGGAATACTCCTCTGGCCCCAAAATAATTCCCAAAATTATTTTGGCATTTTTCAGAATTTTTTCCACATTTTTCTTATTTTTTATAATTTTCTTATTTTTTCCTTCTTTTTCTTTTCTTTTTCTTCTTTCTTTCTCCTTCTTCCTCACTTCATCTTCAACCTCCTACTGCTCTTGCGCTCGAGCAACCATGCTAGCTCGCCACATACCCACGTTGCTATCGTTGCCGCCATCCTCATCGGTCGCTTCTCGCCGTCGCGCAACCACCGTTGTTGGCCACTTGCACCGTAAGCCACCCACGGCCACCACCTGTGCGCAGGCACCTGCCATGGATGACCCCTGCAGCTGCTCGCCTTAGCCATCACCGGCTGCTCCAATGTTGCTAGCTGCCATAACCACCACTGGCAGCCTCCACACCACCGTGCGCCTTCAGCCATTGCCCTGCTCTAGCTGGAGCTTACGACCATGGCTGCTTGGAGCTTGCGGTTATGGCTGTTTGTGGCTACAACCAGCCACCACGTTAGGCCCATTGTCTCCATCTCTCACAAGCTCTTATTGCCATGCTCGGCTATCAGCTCTCTGCCTCAATCTCTCTTGGCTCTCTCTTCTCATTCAACCACTCTCTACTTCAAAACTCTCGGCCATTTGCGCTCTCTCTCTACAACTTTATGATTTCTTCTTGCTTCCTTTCTCTTCAATTTCCTCCCTTATTTATAGAAAACCCATAGTAGCCTCAAGCCTTGCTTTGGCAAATCACCCCGACCAAACTCTCAATCCCTCTGCATCATTTCGGTGGAAATTGCTCCTTTTGCAATTTCTTTCACAAAAATACTCAATTAAAGAGCCAACCCCACATACATATATTATATATATATATATAATATATTTCACACATTTGATCCCCATAGTTTATCTTAATTACACTTGGTAATTTCTCAAATTATAAATGCACTCTCTAAGGTCAAATTAATTTGCATTACGATATTGAAAATGCAAAATTAATAATTCATAACTTACTCGATAATGACGATTTCGCCCCAATGTACTCACCGGGATATTGATTCATCCCAAAACCACATCAGGGTTGATCCTTACGCAAAATCGGAGCCCCCTTACGATGATTTTCCTTGAGTCCCTTACGATGATTCAATTTTTCAGCTTGAATCGAAGTTGTATTTTAACTGTACCAAAAATCGTCTCAATTCTGATTTCTTTTAATACCATAAATCTTATATCGGGACGCTCATTGAGGCCATATCATTAGACATTTACACTCCGGGACATTCCTTACAGTCGATTTGGTACTTATAACTGCTATCAAGCCAATTTTTCGATATTCTAAACTTGCTTAAATTGCATGGAAACCTCCCAAAAATATGGGTTCTTACAGTACTCGCCTCAAGCAATCGACAATTTGTAGCAAACTGGAGCACCTAACTCTTGATTTGATAGAACGCAACGGGTTGCCCGAGATCTAATAACCTCTGATCCGATAACGGATCAAGATAAGATCAATAAAGAGGTCGCTTTAGAATTTAAGGTCCCGAAACAAATCTGAGTAGCTCCCGAGACCAACCGGACTCGAGCCGCTAGACGGTCGAGTTTCCCTCTCGAAACCCTTCTATGCTTCTTGTGTCAAGCTAACTCCTCAGAAATAGTGGGCTCTCCAGGCTTAGGAACCAAAGGCTTGGTGGTAACAATCGTAGGGAGGGGCTGTGTAACAAAGGAAGCCAACGTTGGCGCAACTCGAGCCTTCCCGACTGCTTTATCCACCACCACGAAACCCAACACAAGATCATTTTTCTCCTTGCGGAGTTCATCTAGCTAGCTTGTAACACCCCGCCTCGCCGAGCGTGTTACTATAAGGGTATTTCCGAGAATCTTTTTTTTTTTTTTTAATAACATCATTACGCAAGGTGCTTCATGAACAACCTTCACATGCACACACAAGATCCTGAAAACCCCAGTCTTGCCTGTTTAACTAACAAGATCAATAATCTTAACAACTATACGAGAGATATCATAATGCAGCGGATACATTAACATCAAACACCGTGATTCTTACATAACATTTCCATAACGAAATACATATTACAAATAACCAAATGATAACAATGTTATTGTACAATTATTTATACACACGCTGGAATACATACCGAAACCCCACAGTTTACAACAACTATCAATCTAAGCACCATTGACCTTCAACCGGCCATGTCCTTGTCCTCGCAACAGTCCCTGACTGGAACATTGAACGTTTCAGGGGCATAACCCAGGTTAGACGACAAAACATCTAAGTGACGGCATGAAACAATTCACATATGCATAAAAGACATACAAGCATGGCATTTACAGACAAAACGACACATGCAAACACGTCTATCTTGAGAAATCTCCCTGACATACTCAACCTGCCGTGGAAAATCCATTCCACACACTGTTGGGATTGACCTTGCCGCGACATACTTAATCTCTCGAGTGCCCTACCGTGTCACTCGTTCACTAGGATTAACCTTGTCCCATTCTCAAGAAGACCCCATCTCGTCCCATATGGACCCAATAACGACACGAAAATCAATACCCCGATGATATGAAAATCACACGCCATGCACCGACTCTTTTGCAAGTAAAAACAGTTGATGCAATATACCACATGATAAATATGCAAATGATGCCATGATGCCATATATACATGAATAAAACACATAAGCATAGCATCTCGAGTTCTAGTTTCGAGTGCCCTACCGTGTCACTCGTTCACCTAAACTCATTACACTCACACCAAGACATATCCAAAATAAAGGTAAAACTAGAGTCAAACCACTCACCTCGGACATATTCGGATCGCCTCGATCCTCGTTCACTACCTCGGTTTGCGTGTCGAATCCAAAATACTTGAACTTATGCTCAACCTCGAGCCACAATATTCCCTAAACACCATATTAAATTAAGGAAACATTAAAATCTATTTTCCTTAATTTTTCCATAATTTTCTCTATTTTCTCCCTTTTTTTCACCTTGATAATTCCAAAATAATTATTTCCTCAAACATTTTTCTCAATTTTTCCACATGATAAATCCTAAAATAAATCAATAAAAATACTGGAAAAAGAATTACCAAAATGCCCCTTCTCACGCGCCGGAGTGTGAGTGCAAGTAATGTGTGGTGCGTGCAACTCACGCGCCACTATCTTCTCCAAAATTTCGGCTGCCGACGGGTGTTCCGATGACCACGAAAAGGGTACCCCTTGAAGCCTATGAGGAATCGATCCATGTGGTACCGGTTTCAGGCCAAAAGGCCACCGAAAAATGGCCGAAAATGGCAGTTGCAGGCGGCTCGCGGCGGTCCGCCACCCGACTTCGGCCAAGCCTCAATCGGCCATTAAACTCACTCGAAAACCCACAAAAAACTCCAGAATGACTCTCCTGAATGCAAGGATCTAAAGCCCCTTAACCATTCCCTCAAAATCATCCAAAAACGAGGTCAATTTCATGCTTCAAAGATCGAAACCCTCGGGCCCTTTTATACCCGAAAAATCGACCTTCCTTCGGCCAATCACCGGCCATGGCTTAGTCACCAAGCATCCTCACGCCGGCTATCACCTCCCCCAGGTCGCCCTTGGCCGTCCCATCGCTGGATTCGCCCCCCCCCCCCCACGTGCGAAGATTTGTGGCGGCCGATTTCCCTTCACTGTGTTCACATTATAACTTTGTTTTATTGCACTTTCACCCTCTGATTTATTCAACTCTCATTTTGGCCTTTTTCATTATACTCCTGATCTATCCAACTATACCACCAAGGCCTACAAGATTTGTACTTCTCATTTGAACCTTGAAACTCCTGAAAAACTACCGTTTTAACCTCCCTCGGGTAAATTTAGAAAATTACACTTAAGCCCGACTGGTTAATTTGACCTTAAATCCATTTGTTTCAACCTGAAATCGCTTAAGGGTTGTTCTACACATTAAATACTAGTCCTTGACCCGCTCCGTTGACCTTCTGAACGTCTTCTACGTCGATTCAATTTTCTCAGCCCGGTCGATAGCTGTATTGAAAACTGTTCCCGATCTAATTTCTTTCATCACGAAAAATCATATTTTAAATCACTCGTCGATACTATACCATTTTCCTTAATCGTCTAGGGTCCGGGGTACTCCCTCCAACTAATTCGGTCATCCAAAGCTGCGTCAGTGTGTCTTATAGCCTTATTCTTTTGATAATTCCAGCTATACCCTTCATTAAATACCATATATACTCTTAATAATTTCCCGGGTATTACATGGCTATTCCTTAAGATCGTTCTTACGAAACGCAAGTGCCATTTGCCCTACAAGAAAAAAGATGCAAGCATGAGAGAGAGAAAAGAGATAATGGCTTGCGAGGTTTGCAAAACCCCCCGCAACCCTCTAACGCTAATCTATGATAGCAAAAGGATTCCAAATTCGAAGAGTTACTATAACGCCCCGTTTTCCTAGAACGCACATTACCTCGAGATTTCGGGAATATTTTTTTTTTTCAACATCATACACACAACATAAGCCTCTCGATATACATACCTTCGTCATAATCATTTCCCGACAATCCCGATTGTACCTTCTCAGCATATCAAAATTTAAAAATTAATAGACTAAGACATGTATTATCAATCACATCAGCGAAAGCAAGATCGAAACCTCAATGATATATAACCGACAAATTCCTTTTACAGTTAAATAATCATATCGATGTCTCACATGAGAATATCAAAATATTACATAACCTCTGAACATTGTAATCATAGACAAAAACCTATGAAAACTAAACATAACAGCTACATCTCGATGACTTTCTTTCCCTTGGCGCCACTCCTTTCACCTAGAATGTTTGAATATTTCATGGATATAATCCAAATTAGATGTTGAATCATCTAAGTGAGAGTTCAAAAACATTCTCATGAAAATATGAAAAATCATATATAAAATCGACAAATCCTGACATGCCCCAACCTAAGAGAATCCCATATAGCACTTAGCCCTAATCGGGAAAAATGCAATCTCTCTAAAGGCGACACAACCACATCGACCCATTGGCAAACACAATCCTGCTTAAGAGGGACAACCTCGATATATGAACCTGGGAATCACCCCATTGTCATTGTTAGACATTACGCTCCTACTCAAAAGCATTCCAAAACCCAACGCAACCCTAGCCCCAAGAGTATCACATCAGCACTATCCCTAAAATCAATGACACCTCAATATTAATGCTATTGCTCAAAGGAACCTGGGGTGGTATCCACTCTCAGCCCCGCCACTTGAGCCAACGACCGGGGTGGTGTCCACTCTCAGCCCTGCCACTTGAGTACCGTAAGGTGAAGTCCGTCTCACCCTCGTCCCAAGTGGGTCACATAGCAACAATCCTGTGAACGCATCCCGAGTGTTGTCACTCAAGGGCCACGTCACAGGTTAACAACCCACATCCCATATGGACAACACATAACATGCCAATGCCGAAAATCATAATATGCATAACATAAAATCAACATTTCAATGTATGCAATTTACCGTACGAAATTCAATGCATGTGTAAATAATCGTTTAGACGAACCATCGCACGAAACCAACCACTCACGATAAATCAAAAGTGATCAAAAGTAACAAGAATATGCATAGGAATTGGATTGAACAACTCATAGAAAACCATACACATGCCACAAACAAGTTTTTCCGATAGAACCACTCACCTTTAAACGCAACTCAAATTTTCTCGAAAAGCGTGAAATACCTTGATTTACGTGCCCACCTCAAACTTTGCACAAGTCACTTCACCTTAAGCCACAAGGCACCCTAATCATTATATTTATCCAATAATCGTCAAGATATAATTTTTTTCCCTTAATTTCCTCACATTTCCTATTTTTTCTCCATTTTTCCTCACTAATAATCCAAAATAAATATCTACAAACCTTTTTCACCAAATATTTTTGCACAACAATTCCTAAAACAATTTTCCAGGAATAATACAACAAAAATTGGAAAATAACTCACCTGCACGCGCCCCTATGCGCCTAGGCGCGTCTCTACAAGTGAAGCCAGCGCGTGCACTACACGCGCATCGTCTTTTCCGGCAAGCAATTCCCCGACCGGCGCTGGAATCCTCCCCCGATCACACCACCAGAAAGCCTCCTCCAAGTCAGGGGGTACCCTTGAGTGCCCTAACCATTCACTGGAGAGCCTTCAAATCGAGCAAAATCAGACCCGCCCCAACCACCATGCGCGACTTTCCGGTGACCCTCAAACACCTTTCAAACACACTCCAAAATGCTTAAAAATCTCCAGAAACGCTCCTCTTGCCTCAAGGATCAAAAGCCCCTTATTGGCTTCCTTCGATTCGCCCTCAAACTCGAGCAATTTGCTGCTCCAAAATTGGCCAAGAACTCTCGCTATTTATAGGTCAAAATCGACCCTCACGTGGCCAATCTCCGACCATAGTTTCTCCCACACGCCTCTAGGACCATCCTTGGCCATGCCCTGATGAGATTGGGCTGCCATTTCTCCGGATTTTCTGGCCAAAATCGCGGCCAGATCTGCCATGCTTTGGTAGATTTTCGAAAATTGCATTTTAGCCCCCCTTGAAACTTTCTTTTACACTTTGGCCCTTATACACAAGCCCCTGAATTATCCAACTATCCCACTAAGCCCCATAAGATCTAAACTCTTCATTCCACCCTCGAAGACTCAAAAAAATCTTCATTTCGACCTCCCTCGGCCAAAATTAATAAATTACACTTAGGCCCGATTATACGTAGGATCATATGCTAACCGAAAATCTTTATGTTTCTTCTCGAAACCTCTTAAGGGTTGTTTCTTATATTTAATATAACCCTACTCGGGGTCCTGTTGACTTCCCAAGAATCCCTTAGCATCATTCGGTTTCTCAACTTGAATTCTAGCTGTACTGGAAACCGTTTCAATTCCGATTTCTTTCTATGCCATAAATCTTATCTCGGAATACTCGATACTGCTGTACCATTTTCTTTAGGCATCTAAGTCCCGGGGTACTCCATGCGGCTGATTTGGAGACTTATTTTACTATCAAACCCATTTTTCGGTATTTTAAACTTATCCAAATTACGTGGTGACCTCACACAGATATGGGGTATTACAGTTACCTGATCAAAGCAGTACGCGAAAAGAGAGTGCAAGAAGGAATCGCAATCCCAACTAGAGGCCTCAAAGACACCGAGAGTTCAAAAAATCGTAAGAATTTAAAGACTGAAGGTAGCGAGGGGTAGAAACCCTAGCTTGAAAGGGATCTTTATAAGGGTCGTTGAATAGCGCTTATGACACATCCAATGGTCAAGGGCCATCCGTCGTTGATCCACTACTCTAAAGCCACCACCTGTCGCATATCTAAAGGGCCATCGGTTATCTTTCCACATCGTCCTACTTCTCAGACGTAGTGCCTTGAATCTCGAAATCACATGCACCATGAGCTGGAGTGTGAAGAATAGTTGCCTCGTCGTAGGAACCAAGCCGACTTTAAGTATCCTTAAGACCCACATCTACCCAAGTAAAGCAGCCCGTCGGCTCAATTCTCTATCTCAACCGATTGTTGACCCAAACACAACTCTCAAGCTTGGCTAAAAGTTGAGCCGAACAAAATCTGTTCGGCTCACAATTCTCTAGCTCGAATGCTATTTTCTTGAGCATTTGACTTGGGGTTTGTGGACTGTACAGGCCCAATCTTGGCCTTTAGCCTATAACCCAATTGCCCAATCTCGACTTTTGGCCTTGGCTGCCCACGGCCCAATCTCGGCCTTTGGCCTTATCGCCAACCCATAGCCTAATCTCGGTCCCTAGTTCGATAACGACCCTAAGCCCGAGGCTCGATCTTAACCCTACGCCAACCTGTAGCGACATCATTACAACCCCATGCTGAGTGTTTGCGCGCCCGCTCGAGATCCATCCTCATATATGGAAGATCCCATCCTCATTAATGACGGATCCCATCCATATTAATAAGGGTCTCGTCGACTCCATGCTATCACTTGGGAGCCTCCACATACGCTGGATACTCAGTCCCATTACCCTGCCAACACACAACACATATATGCAAGAGGACCTCTCATCATTTTATATGAACCAGCTCTCTTCAAAATCAAGGTATGTTCTCTTTCTAGCCTACCTACACTATGTCATTTCGTTTCTCTACTCACTTGAGCGTCAGAGTGTTTGCAGGTGCCAGCAGCCCCCCTCCCTCGATGGATAGAACGTCAGAGCTCGTCGCTTGCCGTTGCAGGCCTACCTCCGATCGCCCCTTTGGGCCAGGAAGAAACAATCTCATCGTTCAACTTTGGTTTGCTAAATGACATTCATCCTCGAATAGTGCAATAACAAACCTTACGGCCATAAATTTTGTAACACCCCACCTACTTAGGGCATGTTATATCTTAGGAAATTTGGGACTTATTATTTTTTTTTTTTAAATCCTTTCCGCGTGCTAAATTTAATTATTCCCAAAATTCCCTTAGATCTATCTAGCGCAAGACCTAGCAATTCATACTCTAGGTTAAGCAGAATCATATAAAGCGGAAGCTGAAATCGAACCTGATCATAACATCTCATACTTTGATAATTGAACATAGTTCATAATACCAAATTCTCGGTACAATACATAAGCTTTCAAAACATACATTCTTGCTATGATGTAGTACATAATACTTGAAATATTCATGCTACAACAAAACATGATACAACTTGCTCATTTCTCGACAACTCGTGTCGTTACACATCTTCGATATCCGTACCATCACTGCAAGTCCCAACTGGAACGTTTGAATATTCTAGGGGCAAAAACCCAAATTAGATGATGAATCATCTAAGTAAGGGTACAAAATGTTTTACCATGTGTGTATGCAATCTCTTACTTCAACGAGCCAAGTAATGGCCCTCTTCCCTTGGACACAAGCCAAGTACCCTTGTGCCCCTTTTCGTAATAGTTTCTCATCCTTTAAGGCTGAGATCTATTTCCTTTTATTTTCCCTCTTTTTCCCTCGAAACTTGACATTCGAGTCTTCGATCCTGAGACTGGCTGTCTTAGCTTTACAATCCAATGAAGTGTTGTATTTGGTTAGGAAATCCATTCCTAGAATCACGTCAAAATCTTGAAATTCCAGAAGAATTAAATCCACCAGGAACTCAACTTCTCCTATCTGAATTTTCCTATTTTTATATCTTGAGGAGGTTTCTAAAGACTTCCCCAACGGGGTTGCCATGTTCATACGACAGTTCAAGTTTTTCGATTTGTCTCCTAGTACTTCAGCAAATGCATGCAAAATGAATGAATGACTTGCTCCTGAATCTATCAAAACATGCATAGGAATACCCGATATAAACATGGTACATTCGATTACGGTTAGGTCTTATGTCGTATCTTGCCGAGTCAGATGAAATACCCTTCCCTGCTGCACCTTAACATTTCCTGACGAACCCTGAGGTTGACTTATCTGCCTCAGCTTGGGGTAGTCCCTTGCAAAATGTCCTGTCTGCTGGCAGTTAAAACAGGTGATTCATTTCTTGGGGTAGTTTAGATTGATATGTCATTCTTTTCTGCAGTTGTAGCAACCTTTCGTTCCTAGCCGGCACGGCTTCCCGGGGTGCTGCTTCTGGCATTTTTGGCACAAATTACTAGGCTTGAATTTAGGCCTTCTGAGATCCAACTTCTTACCCACTTTATGACTGCTTGCTTGCTGACTTTCTCCCTGAATGGCTTCAATCCGGCTCATATTAGCCTTAGTGGTGACGACTTGTAGTACCACCTCTGCATAGGACTAAGTACTTACGCTACTCAAGGCTCACTGAAGCCTCATATTTAGTCCCCCCCAAGAACTTTTAGGCTTTGATCCTTTCATCTCCTTCATAAATGGGCATGTACTTGATCAACTGGTTGAAGGCATCTTCGTACTGGGCTACAGTCATGTCCCCACTTTGCCTTAACTCCATAAATTCTCTCTCCTTCTTTCCCTTCAGACTTAGAGGAAAGTACTTCTCATTGAAAAGTTCCTTGAATCGTTCTCAGGTGACGTATGATGCCCTAGCTTGCACGGTCATTGCTTGCTGAACTCCCTTTCACCATCTGTCCATCTCATCTTGAAGCATGAAAGTGGCATAGTTGACTTTCTCCTCTTCTCCGCAGTGTAAGTGGTCTAGTAGCTTCTCCGTTTGTTCAATCCAAAATTCCCCTTCACTGGGGTCCACGCCAAGTCTCCCTTGGAAGACAGGAGGATTCTGTTGACAGTATAGGTCGAGCATGTTGACTGCATAGCCGTCCCAGGATTGAGTTCCTTGCATAAATCCTATGATGCTTCCCATTATTAGCTCCATTTGGTCAAGTCGGTTGCTCCCATTCTCCTGGCTAGTACTACCTCTCGGGTTGCCACTTGTATTTCCCTCCGCATTGTTAGCTCGTTGATTGAGTGTCCTAGGTACTACAGCTATCTCCCTTTGGGTGTTTACCATCTGGAAAGAAAATAACATTCTTGATTAGATCACGAAGTTTTACCATTTGTTAAAGTTTAACCTTCATTGATTTTTAAGGATATTATACATCCGACTACAAAACATTCTAGGTAACACACTACATAAGTCATGGAGATAGTTAGAGCATTTTCTAGATATGTCTACTTTAGGTCGGATGACTTCCATATCCAAGTGTTCTTTTCGTCCTCGGACTCATACGGTGGTCCCTTAAGGTTATCTTTAACCTCTTCGATCTCCTCCTCGTCCTCAGAGTCAATGTCATCGAACTCAAGAGGGTTATTTTTGACCCAGAGCATGAGTACATCTTCTTCCTCCTCAGCTTCGATCGGGTCTTCCTCTTCTTCTTCAGATTCCTCTACCAACACTAACACATATAACTCCGCTAGTTGGTCGCGAATCCACTCACAATAGAGATGGAATTCGGGAAATTCTTCGCCCTACCGGACACAATCGGAAAAGTCTTGCATATCGCTTTCTAAAACACCAACAAGCATATTTATTTGAAACTGAACTAAGTTAGGCCAGAGATGATAGCTAGGGGGTACGTCGTCAATAATTTCTTCCATTTGGACTAAATGCTCCATAATGCCCTCGTTAGGTTCCGGGTTCCGGGTGCTAAGACGATGCGCCCAATGGTCAACTAACACTTGTTTCGAGAAATTTCCTGCCATTCTGCTATCATAATCCCTATTAGTACCCCTAATTGACCTCGAGTTGATACTTTTAAAGCTCCTAGATTTCCAATATAAGTGTTAGTGTTTAGTCTAAGTTCTCCTCACTAGGTTCTCTACTTAGTTGGGCTCTGATACCAACTGTATCAGAGCCACTTAAGGCTCTTAATTAAACTTAAGCTCTGATACCAACTATATCAGAGCCACTTAAGGCTCATAATTAAACTTAAGCTCTGATACCAACTGTAACACCCCATCTACTGAGGGCATGTTATATCTTAGGAAATTTGGGACTTATTAATTTTTTTTAAATCCTTTTCACGTGCTAAATTTAATTATTCCTGAAATTCCCTTAGATTTATCTAGAGCAAGACCTAGCAATTCATACTCTAGGTTAAGCAGAATCATATAAAGCGGAAGTTGAAATCGAACCTGATCATAGCATCTCATACATTGATAACTGAACATAGTTCATAATACCAAATTCTCGGTACAATACATAAGCTTTTAAAATATACATTCTTGCTATGACATAGTACATAATACTTGAAATATTCATGCTACAACAAAACATGGTACAACTTGCTCATTCCTCAACAACTCATGTTGTTACACATCTTCGATATCCGTACCATCACTGCAAGTCCCAATTGGAATGTTTGAATATTCCAGGGGTAAAAATCCAAATTAGATGATGAACCATCTAAGTAAGGGTACAAAATATTTTATCATGTGTGTATGTAATGTCTTACTTCATCGTAGGGGTCAACTGCGCCTTTCCTGCTACTCCTATTTTTACAACCATCTCTTTCGAAGCCGGGGTGTATGGGGGCACCTTTGGTAAAGTAGCGGTGCCAGTTCGTACTCCCAACGGATATCACGCATATGATAAATGATTTCAACGTGTACATATGCATTTCATAATCATGTCATGTATGCAGTCTATGTGATGAATACATATCAGGGTATGTTAATATGATGAAAACATTCCGGAGGATCGGGTTTTAAACATAATCACTTACGTAGTACCAAGTACCTACTTAAGGGCATATCATTTATAATCGTACAAAACTTGTAGAAGTACACTTACTTTTCACAAATTAAGCTGCATCGATAAGCGTGTCGACCTTGAGAGACATGTCAGACTTGCTATTTCTCAATCCCTGGCCTCACGAGATCCTAAACATCAAAGTTATTCCAAAATATCAATTTCCTAATTTTCTCATAACTTTTCCTTATTTTCTAAGCCTTATTTCCTCAAAATTCACAATAAATATCTAAACCCTCATTTAACCCAATTTTTCTTCACTAATATTCTTCAAATAACATTTCTAGACTTCTGGAATTTCCTTGCTATTTTTCAGATTTAACTCCTATTTTTTCTCTATTTTTCATAATAAAAAATTCATAAAATAAATAAATAATTTAGCATTTTCCACTAAATTTTCCACAAAATAAGGCATGAATTAAATTCTAGATTTTCTGGAATTTTTCTAGATTTTTTGCAAAATTCTTCCTATTTATTTTTTTCTTTTCTCTACTTTTTTCTTTATTTTCTACATGGCGTGCGCGTGCAGCCCACGCGCTGCTCCTCGACGCCCTGGCGCATGCTGCTATTCGCCTGACCCAGTAGGGTCATCTTCTCCGGCGGCCATTTCGCCGCCGACGATCCTTCCAAGCCCCCAAGCTTCGAAACGACCTTCCACCCCCTTAAATCCGACTCCCGATCTCGAATATAGCCTTAGATTTTGGAAAAAACAACAAACAATACCTCGTTTTGGCGTTTGAATTCTCAACTCCAGCAGAGGAGCGACTTTCCGGCGAGCTTCAATTACCCACTTTCTCTGCTCCGTTGGCCACCAAATTCTCCATATTTCTTGCCCACGACTCAAGGATCAAAACCCCACTCACCAATCTCTCAAAACGCTGCCCTAACACCCAATTTTCGAAGTAAAAGTTTGGATGAAATTCGCTGCTCGAACTTGGCTATTTATAGCCCAAATCGGCCACGACTTGTCCCGTCAAGGTCATTTCCATGCCCTAATCGCCATGCCGAGGGCCATTACGACCTTAACCTCCCTCTTACCTTCTAATTTTTCTTGTTGTAGACGCGACCAGAGCATGGCCATTGCGCCTGCTCTAATTTTGATTTTTTCTGATTTTTTTTATATACACACACATATATATATACACGAATATAACAATATATTAAAATTCCAATTTTTAACACATAAACTTTACATATAATTATGTTTAAACTCATTATTTCCTATATATTTATACAATATAAATATGTTTTTATACTTTATACTTAGTTATTCATTCAAGACATGTATGTATTTATAATTTATACATACTTTATTATTTATACGCATCCTAACTTTAATAAATTCACTGATAGACACTACAATTCTAATAATTTACTATGGCCTGTATACCAAAAATTACGTTTATTTATTCACAACATTCTAGGGTATTACAAATTTTAGATATGTAATGAAAACCATTTCTTTAATGCAAGCTTTAAGATTCATGTAGTACATGATTTCATGTTTCAATATGAGCATAGACAACAAGTAATCATGCATTTATGCCACTTCGAAACAAGTAACGTTTTTCTCTTTCGTCCTTAATCAAGATCTTCTTCTCCTTTGTTGGAACTGCTTCCTCACAATCTTCTCTTTTGTCCTTCTCTCCTTTTTCCCTTTCTTTTCTCTATTCTCTAATCTCATTCTTATTCTTATTCTTTTCTCTTTCTACTTAAGCAATTACATGGGACATAAAGTAAAAGTTAATATGAATTTTTCTTCTCATCCCCTAATCTTCTCCTTGATTTAGGCAACCGCCAAACACTCCCCATCCCCCTCAAATCCATACCAAGTAGGCAATAACCTACCCCTCTACGATTTAGGGTGGTTGTCTCCAACAAATCCTCTATTCTTCTAGTCATTTCAAGTGATTTATTAATAATATATATATATATAATCTCACATATATACATATATAGTTATATTTTACCCTTTTCACAATTAATGTTCACTAATTGAAATAATCACAATACATAATTTCTCATTTCGTATGTCACAATGTTAATCTCAAAATTCATGTCTACAAAGCACATTAACAAAACCTGTCGAGTTTATATACCAATGGACTCATTTTTACATGGGGATTTCGAATTCATGGGTTGCTTCTCAAAATTCTATTATTGGCAAATTTTTATATTTAAATACTCCATTTTTCATTTTTTTTCTCCAAAATTGAATTGAAGAAAAATTATACAAAATAACCAGGTATTACAGATGGCTCCACATGCCAATTCCATGGCCCATCAAACCTCCTCCCCCAATCTTTAATTTTTTTTTCCTTGAACTAAAGTAATTGACCCCCAATATCCATTTTTTATTCAAAAAAGAAAAAACTAATAAGTAGCAAGAGTTATTATTCAAACTATTAATTTGGTGGGTTGTGAGTTCAATTCTCGTCCTGCATAAAGGTAAAAAATCCAACTTGCGATTTACCTTTCCTGATATAATTGAGAGCACGAGCACCAAAGACCACATAAGAATGATCCTCCTAAGAGTTATTATTCAAATATTCATGCCAGAAAAATAATAATACATATATATTGTTTTGTAATTTTTGTAATTACCTAGGCATGCAGTATTCTCTTGACCTTCAAGTTTCTCCTGACAGTAAAAATAATCAACACCTAGTGTCCCTTTTCTCAATTAAAAAGGAACCTACTTGATGATAAGAGATTATTGCTCAAAATTTTATACATGTTATATGTTTGCAAGATGGGTCACTATCCAAGATATACTTTTGGCCATGCTCGAGCTCTATACAATCTTATTTCAGTGGGGTTTCAGAAAGCCCTATCGTAGTGGGATTTGGGTTTCAGAACCCCTTTGCAATGGGTTTTACCAACAGCCAAAAGCGAGAAAGAAATAAAAGGAGTGAGGGTTTTACCTACTGAGAAAGAAAGAAAGAAAGGCAAGTGGTTGAAGGCCTTGTCCAATGTGAACTCTTTAGCATCCAACAATGGTCGAGAGCAATGGGTTCCATCTGTCACCTCTTCTTTTGTTAAAGGCCATGCCCTAAGCTTATACAATATGGCCTGTTTGATAACTATTTTTTTTTTTAAGGAAAAGGCCTTTTTTTCTACCCAATTTTTTTACTCGTTCAGTGTTTGAGGAGATAAAAACAAAATTCTGGGAGGAACTAGAGGGACTCATACAAATGATATCAAGATGAGAGAAAGTGATTATAGGAGGTGACTTAAATGGTCACGTGGGTAGAGACAGAAACAGCTATAGAGAGGTACATGGAGGGTATGGATTCGGGGAAATTAATAATGAGGGTAAGTCTATTCTAGATTTTGCAATGGCATATGGGCTCATCATAACCAATACTAGGTTCAAAAAACGGGACGAACACTTAATCATATATAAAAATGTCACATCAACCACCCAAATAGATTACTTCCTCATGAGACAAGAGGACCAGGTATGTTGTAGGGATTGTGAGGTGATACCAGGAGAGTGTTTGACTACTCAACATAGACTTCTAGTACTTGACGTCCAAATAAGAAATTGGAAGAGAAAAAATCACATAAAACAAAATCCAAGAATCAGGTGGTAAGATTTAAAAGGGGAGAAATAACTAATCTTCAAAGAAAAATTAAGGGGTAGAAGAGAATAGAATGGAGAAGGACAGACAAACCAAATGTGGAGAGAAATGGCTAATGTCCTGAGAAACACAGCAAAGGTAGTGCTTGGAGAGACAAATGGTAAAGCCCCTAACCTTAAGGAGTCTTGGTGGTGGAATGAAAAAGTGCAATTGAAAATTAAAAATAAGAAAAATTGCTATAAGGTTGTGTATTAGTGCAACGATGAAGAAAATCAAAAACATTATAAAGAATCAAAAAAGGCAGAAAAAAAAAGCTGTTAGTGAAGCAAGGTCAAAAGCATACGAGAATCTATATAAACGACTTGATACAAAAGATGGAGAAAGGGATATATATAAATTAGCTAAAGCAAGAGAAAGAAAAACAAGGGATTTAAATCAAGTGAAATGCATAAAAGATGAAAATCAAAATGTATTAGTGAATGAGGGAGCGATTAAGGAGAGATGGAAGGAGTATTTCACAAAATTATTCAATGATGATGGCGACACAAGAGTTAGGTTGGGATATCTTAGTAACTCCTAAGGGAACGTGAGCTATACACTTTATCGACGCATAAGTCCAAATAAAATAAGGCAAGTATTAAAAAAGATGAAAAATCATAAGGCGGTGGGACCGGATAATATACCAATAGAAGCATGGAAATGCATGGGAGAAGAGGGTATCTCCTGGCTAACGAAATTATTTAACGCGATTCTTAAATCAAAAAAGATGTCAGATGAGTGGAGGAAGAGTACTTTGGTCCCTATATATAAGAACAAAGGAGATGTTCAAAACTGTGAAAATTACAGAGGAATTAAGTTAATGAGCCATACCATGAAATTCTGGGAGAGAGTAATAGAGCAGAGGCTCAGAAAAGAAACAGAGGTCTCAGAAAATCAATTTGGTTTCATGCCCGATAGGTCAACAATGGAAGCTATATACCTACTGAGGCGCCTAATGGAAAGGTATCGGGATCATCAGAAGGATCTACATATGGTGTTTATAGATCTAGAAAAGGCCTATGATAGGGTCCTTAGAGAAGTATTATGGAGGGTTTTAGAGAAGAAAGGAGTCTGAATAGCCTATATACAAGCCCTTAAGGACATGTATCATGGTGCAGAGACAAAGGTCAGAACATGCGGAGGGGATACTGAACCGTTTAAAATTACAATAGGATTGCATCAAGGTTCTGCACTAAGTCCATACTTATTTGCTTTAGTAATGGATGAACTCACTAAAGATATTCAGACAGATGTGCCATGGTGTATGCTATTTGCAGACGACATAGTGTTGGTGGATGAAACAAAAGAAGGAGTGAACACTAAGCTTGAGTTATGGAGAAACAATTTAGAATCTAAGGGATTTAAATTAAGCAGAAAGAAAACAGAATATATGGAATGTAAATTTAGTAAGAATGCAAGAGTGAAGGATGTTATAATAAAATTGGAAGACTAAATCTTACAAAGAAAAGACCATTTTCGATATTTGGGATCAGTGATTCAAAAAGATGGAGAAATTCACGAGGATGTCACACATAGAATTAAGGCAGGTTGGCTAAAATGGAGAAATGCATAGGGGGTGTTATGTGATGATACAATCCCATTAAAATTGAAAGAAAAATTCTATAGGACAGCTATAAGATCAGTTTTGTTGTATGGCTCAGAATGTTGGGCAGTCAAATACCAACATGAGCAAAAGACGAGTGTAGCGGAGATGAGGATGTTAAGATGAATGTGCAGCCATACAAGAAAAGATAAAATTAGAAATGAAGTTATTCGTAATAAGATAAGAGTAGTGCCAATATAGGAGAAGATGAGAGAGACTAGACTAAGATGGTTTGGTCATGTGAGAATGAGACCAAGAGACGCTCATGTGAGGAGAGTTGATGAAATGGAACAATTAATCAAAAAAAGAGGTAGAGGCAGACCTAAGAAGACTTTGAGGGAGACATTAAAGTTTGATATGAAGTGTATGGATCTCAATGAAAATATGAAAAAAGATAGAAATACATGGAAGTCTAGAATTCATGTAGCCGACCCCACATAGTGGGATAAAGACTGGATATGTTGTTGTAGTGTTTGACAACTATTTGTTCCAAGCAACTCATTTTACCATTTATGGTCATATGATTGATTTTTCCTTCAAATCACAGAAACGAAATTCCTTAGGAGAAGACCTGCGATTTTCTTGACAATTGAAGCAACCAACCCACCGAGAGACCAAAGAGACAACAAGTGAGAGACTGAGGGCGAGGGGGCCAGGGGGCGATGGCGAGGCTGTGAGAGCGAGGTTAAGGCTGAGGTGGCGTCTATGAGCGATGGAGCCAGACAGAAGCAAGAGCGACTGAGTGAGGCTAGCAAGTAGCGACTGAGGAGGGCGAGTGAGACAAGCGAGTCAATGACGATCCAAGTTGTCCAATGAAGGCAATGAGGCTGGAGCGAGAGACAAGCAGACAGGTAGCCCCCAACAAGCAAAGCAAGAGAAGGAGAAGGGCAGGGGGTGGGCAGCAGGCGCTTGAGCAAAAGAGGGCCTGTACTTGATTTTTGTGTTGGAGAATAATTGATAAATACAAACGTATAGAAATAAAAAACAAAAAATCACATACAAATTAATAAGTTTGTAAAATAATTTTTTTTAATTTTATGGCTTCATTTCTTTGGAAAAATGATTTAATTAAGTTAAAATATATTTTTAATTTTTATTTTTCTGTACAGGATTCAGTATTTTTTAATACATTTTCACTATTAAAATTCATAAAAAATATGTCATTTTTTATGAAAAATAATGCCTATCAAACACGAAATGACAGAAAAATGATCAAATTCTATAAAAAATATTATCAATCAAACACTAAAAAATAAAAAATAATATCATTTTTTGGATAAAAAATTATAGTAATCAAACAATTTAAACTTTTAATTTTCAAATTTTTATTTTCTCTATAATTTAATTTTCTATTTTTTTTTTTTCACAAAAACTCCAATCAAATGCCCCCTAAAGGTATTTTTTACATATGTGGCAAACCCTTAGAATTTTGCCAGCCTGGCTACCGCTTTCTGGTCAATTTTTCTTTTCACTTTCTAATTCCGATCCTGTTTCAGCAATCGCCATCGCCATCGCTTTTCATAATTTACTTAATTATTATAATGTTCTAATATATGAAAAAGTTGTCACACGCCGTTACTAACCGCACAAGTACCGGCAGCGCGTCAATAGCGAACATTATTTTGCCACGTGAGCATATTGATAGGCGGCCAAACAAACGTGATATATATTATAAAATTATTTTCTCATTTCTTATAAAGTTCTAATAATATATATAATTACGTGTTTCTGTTATCATGCTATTATGAATGGGAAGGAGAGGCTGGTTGGAAAAATAAATAGAAAATTAAAAATTCACTATCATAACAATGCAAATGACAATAGTACCCTCCATCGTTCACCGAATTTCCCGTCAACGTACCCCCAATCTCCAGCTACCCAAGCCACATAGAACCCCTACGGAAGACGCGAATCAACCAGATTTCATCTCTCTCTCTCTCTCTCTCTCTGAAGCTGGAAATCGGGGGGATTTAGAAGGTTTGAGGACTTGATCTTCGATCTCTTTCAGGCGCGGACTCGTTCAAACTTTGAGAATTTTTGCCGGCCTAACCACCGGATTTTCGCGCGCGATCGTCTCCCGACCAGCAGCCTTGTAATCGAAACTGCAATCGTGGCGATCGGAGTATCTGTGCTCCGAGCAGAACAGCTCGCCACAGCGGCACCGAAACCCGGTCAGCCCGACCCTTCTGCGGCAACCGGCGCACCGATTCACCACCCGCTCCATCCGGCGAGGCCGAGGACTCAGATACGGCAAGCAAGCCGAGCTAGATCGCGACTCGTCCGTGCAAATCGCCTGATCCGCCGGCGGATCTGAGGCCTCCGGCGATCTTGTCGTGCAGGCCTTGTCGTCGGCGCCGGCGGTCTTCGGCGGCGCGGGGATGGCTGCCGGGCATCTCAGGGCCTCCGGGACCTTGAGCTCCGTCTCTTCCTTGTCTCGCTGCTGAGCCATCGCGATGGTGGTGAGGAGAGAGGAATCGTAGGGGAAGAAGAAATACTTGAATTTGTCTGTGGTAGATTATAGATTAGATTGAGGAAATGAAATGAAATGAGGTCCAAATGCAATTTGGAATAAAGAAAGAAAAGAGTGAGGTTTTCTTAACGGTGACGGAATACGGCCCTCATTGGATTGGAATCACGAACAGACAATTTTATTGACATAAATACCCTTTATTTCCATTTGTGTGAAATTGAGCTCTCAATGCACGGAAACGGCAACAACGCCATTTTTGGGAAAGGCCTAATCGCGGGATTTATCTTGATTTTTTTTAATTTTTAATTTAATTCTATTTTAAGAATCGTTTTAATTTATACTTAATATTTTAAGATTGATTATAATTGAATTCTAATTTGGTCTAATACTTGCCTCTACTAACATGATAATATGAATATGATGCATGTTGATGTTAATTCGTCAAGTCAACCCATTCAAAATTTTAAAACGATGTCGTTTGAAACTCAAAATCAACCCCTTTCTTTGCAAGGAATGACGACATTTTTCAATCACCATTAGTGAGATAGGAACCCTAATTTGCTTTCTTATTCATTCGAGCAACGAAATAGAACAACTCAAGCTTCTAGGGTTATTTTTTTTCATATGGTTTTGATGTCATCTTTTATCTCAATAATTTTCTTCATTTCTTCTTCTTCACACTGAATCAATTTCTTTCTTCATTTATATAAACTAATAATGTGAAGCAAATTAGGGTAAACTAAACCATTTAGCGTTCTAACTTTTTTTTTTTCTTTTCTATCATTGAATTTGTTCTCAATTGAGATGGCTTCTGTTATGCTTAGCAATCAGTCTAGGTCTACGAAAATCTAAGTGGTAGACCTGGATTAAAAATTAATATAGGTCAAGACCATCAAAACCAAGACCAAGTGGACTAAAGAAGCACTTCCAGAGCTTGAACATGACCTTAAAAGCAAGCAATTGAGGAAACTCAGTCATGACCAAGTGAGTATACAGTCACATGACTATACAGCCTTGTGCACAAAGACTTAGAAGTCGAATAAGTGACCTGGGGGTCACCCAGTCATAATTGAGTGGCTATCTTCTCTCTTGATTGCTGTTCAGGCCATACGCCAATTGGGTTGTGCGAACCCTGTGAGACCCAATCAAAGTCGTTCTCGAGATGCTCGTCGAGAGGTGAGGGTCTTTTGCCACTTGTTAGTCTCTTCCCTCTCTATAAGTGGGAGCCTCATCTTCCTAGTAAAATTATGCTTGTGATGCTACTTAAACTCCAATTTCTCTTCGGGTCGAGATTGACTTAAGCATCGAAGGGTCCACACGTGGCCTCACCCGCACCTCTAACTTGCTTCTTTCTTTGCAAGTTTCTCAATCACTAGACACTCTCTCGATCACCAGACACTCTCTCTGTCATCAGGCACTTTTTCGATCACTGTACACTCTCTCAACCATCAAACACTCTCTTGGACATCAAATAACTTTCCTATCACTTTAGGACTCTCGTCACCGAAGATGACTCTCATGACCAAAAGAGACTCAGGTCACCAAATGAGACTCTCATCTCCTTTAAGTCACCTGTCACTCTAGGATCACTTCCAAACCCACATGCCATCCTGAGAGTCACCACTCACGTGCCATCTTGAGAGTCACCACTCATGTGCCATCCTGAGAGTCACAACTCACAAACTATCCAAAGACTCCTACTTATTAGGGTCACTATCCAATCCATTGGATTCCTTGCATCTTGTTTTCCCACATTATAAAGTTATTGTTGTAATCAGGTAATAATAATTGGCATCGTCTATGAGAAGAGATCAAAAAGCTAAGAGACTTAGTCGCGATGGTTAGAACAAGAAGCAACCAACAGACCTTTCCAGATGCTAAGACTAGCCCACCTCCATGAGAATCTCAACAATAAGTGGGGACTCGTCCTCCTCACAAGATTCTCAACAACAAATGGGGACTCATCCACTCCCACGAGACTTTCAACACCAATTAGAGGACCATCCTGCAGTCACCTCGCTAGTCAACTGGCACACTTGAACAAGCTTTGCCCTTGGTCTCCTGGGAAAAATATGAGGCCTTACTATAGCGACATCTTGAGGGGATGCAAACGCTTCGTGAAATGGCATAAGTACATCAAAATATGGTTCGCCACAACGTGTTGCCTTCTACTTTGAGAAGGTTCATATCTGAAGTCACTCAGCTATGGAGAGCTTGACGAGGGGATCCAAAAGTCATCTCTTACCAAGAGGCTACCCTAAAGACCCACTCTTGGTCCTTTCTTTATAAAAGGAATCAACCAAAACCTTCTCCACAGGTGACTCATTCACAAGCTTCCTTTCTACGGCGAAGTCAAAACCAAGAAGGGGCAAAAGACGATAAATGAAGCCCCTTAAAGGCCTTATTAAAGAGAAAAAAAAAAAAATAAGACAAACAACGCCATGGAAGAGAGGTGCTCGAATAGAAACGACTATTGCAAGCCTCAGAAGATCATCTCCAGAAGTGATTTCCATTCACTATTGACATAATGGAGAAACTTTTACCCATGAAATTCAAGATGCCACACATGACTCACTATTTGAGCAAGGATGATCTCTGTGACCACTTTCAGAACTATGAATCCCTAATGATTCTTCACAACTGGGAGGATGAAATAATGAGCCGGGCTTTCTTTTTGACCTTAACGGGACATGCTCAAGCTTGATATAATGATTTGCGAGAGGCGTCCATATCTTCCTTTGAGTAGTTGAGTTTAAAGTTTATCGAGGTGTTTATCATTAATAGTTAGAAGAAGAAAGACACCACATATCTCCTCAGTGTTTGGTAGGAGGGCAGATAAACTCTATTACAATACGTGGACAGGTTTCAGAGCGCCATTCTTGAGGTTCGCGATTTGCAAGTCAAAATGGAAGTGGTCGCTATGCTGCATGGAAAGTGATCCATTCCCCTGCAATAATCCCTAGCCCTGGACTAGCTGGCGACCCTGGTTGATCTCTTCGTGAAGGCAAATAAATACATACTCCAAGCTAGGGTGATGAAAACAGTTAAAGTGAACGAATAGAGAAACATGAAAAGAAAATAAAAAGAATCTGATGGAAAGATAAGCCAGAAGAAAAAGAAGGACAAAAGACACGGTGATACTCTTTGACTTCAATTTACGAAGCTCATGATGCTCACCCAATCATGCTTTGATATCCTGGTAGCCATAGAAAGAACAAGCCTTATTAAATTCCCCCAAGAAGACTAAGAAACTAATGGAAAGGAAAAGGGAACATTTTTCCAATTCAACAGTACTCATGGGCATTCCACTAACAAATGACAAGACTTGAAGAATCAAATATAGGCATTGATCAAGGATGGGGAACTGATAGAATTTTTGAACACAAGAGCTATGGCGGAAGCACCCATTGACTGCCTTGGAAGCTAGGGGTATAATTCAAGATGGGAAGAGAAGTAAAATAGAATAAGTTTTTCTAAGAAACATGTAACATTGTTCGAAGATTGAAAACCCCTAAAGAATTCTAAATACAGATGAACACTTTAGGGAAGCATCAAGGGAAAGGTTATAAATCTCAAACATTTATGTACATTATTTAGTGATGTATGAATAAAGTGACACTTGTCGTGTTGCAATTCCTTCCTTATGTGTTTTGCTTTTTAGGACAATAAATGCACTAGAAAGGGTTAAAACTCCTGTAAACAAACAAAGCCTAGTGTCGAAGTGTTGAGTACACAAGAATGATCTAGGTTTGATTAATGAAAAACCTAGTGTCAAAGCATGGAATGCTCGAGAATGATCTTGGGCTCATTATCCAAAAATGAAAGTGCAAGAGCGTGAGAACAGTCCAAAAATTGAAGCATGAAAGCACAAGAACTATCCAAAAATCGAAGTACTAGAGTGCGAGAACGATCCAAAAACTAAAGCGCAAGTACGGTCTAAGAACCGAAGCACTAAAGCATGAGAATTGCTTAAAAATTGAAGCTCAAAAGTGCGAGAATAGTTTAAGAAATCAAAAAACACAAGATTCGATAGAATGATAAAGGGAAAACCTAGCATCAGGGGTGTAGAACGTGTGAGATTGGATTGCGGATCGAAAATGCTAAAGCACAAAAATCATCTAGGATAACTCAAAATAAAAAATAAATTCATAAGGAAGATAGAAATCAAAAGCGCAAAATGCATGAGACCGGATTAAAATTGAAAATGCAAAAAGTGCAAGTGCATCATCAATAATGAATTAGGGAGCAAACATGATGCCCGTCCCACCTTCATAAAGCACTAGGGAGCAGGCATGAAACACTCTCCTAACAGAAGCAAAGTGTAAGTGGTAAAAGATGTGAGCGATTTATGATTCAGAAACAAACTGTAAAATTTTATATATTATGTGAGATGTTGACTTGTCATAGAAAGAAGCGAACACACTCCTAGAACCAAAAGCACATAGGGTGTGAGAATAGCATGGGAAGCCAAAACGCAAAAGTGCAAGAATGATATGAGACAAACCCAACATAAAAAATGAATTAATGCATGAAAATAATCTGGGGACTATCATATAAAACAATGGAAAGTTCGATGGACCAATGGGTTACATAAAATGAAGACCCTCTAAAAATACAAAATTTAAGAATCCTTCAACAAAGCGATGTCATCCAAGAAGGAAATGACACGAGAAGAGGTGAAAGAAAAGGCATGACAAAAGCTATTTTTCCTACTAGGATACCTAGAGAGTTAAAAGCAATTGTTATGTCTAGTAGTCAGTACAGGTTAATGAAAATCTAAGTGGTAGAGCTAGGTTAAAAATTAGTATGGGCTAAGACCATTAAAACCAAGATCAAGTGGGCTAAATGGGCCAAAGAAGCACTTCCAAAGCTTGAACAAGACCATGAAAGTAAGAACTGAGGAAACTCGACCATGACTGAGTGGGTATATAGGTCACTAGGTCATGACAGAGTGACCTCCCCCTTCATTCTTGATTAATTGTTTTGGTTATACTCTGGTTTATTTTGCTATCTCAAGCCATAACAAATCAAGTCACGTGATTACACAGCCTTATGCACGAAGACTTAGAAGTCGATCGAGTGACCTGGGGGGTCACTCGATCATTACCGAGTGAGTGTGCAAGTCACTCGGTCATAACTAAGTGGCTACCCTTCCCTTCTAATCATTATTCATGCCACACGCCAATTGGGCCATGTGAACCTCACAAGACTCGATTAAAGAAGTTCCCAAGATGCTCACTACTGGTGCGAGTCTCCCATCACCTATTAGTCTCTTCCCTCTCTATGAGTAGGAGCATCCACCTCCTAGCAAAGGTATGCTCATGATGCCACTTAAACTATAACTCCTCTTTGAGTCGAGACTGACTTAACCATTAGAAGGTCTATAGGTGGCCTCACTTGTGCCCCTAACTTGCTTCTTTCTCTGTAAGTTTCTTGATCACTTGACACTTTCTCAGTCATCAGGCATTCTCTCGGTTATCAGGAACTCTCTCGGTCATCAAACACTCTCTTGGTCATTAGAGAACTCTTCTGTCACTTTGAGACTCTCGTCACCAAAAAGGACTCTCGTGACTAAAAGAGACTCACATCACCAAATGAGACTTTCATCACCTCTTAGGTCACTTGTCACCCTGGGATCACTTCCAAACCCATATGTCATCTTGAGAGTCATAGATCACAAACTATCCAAAGACTCCCACTCATTAGGGTCACTACCCAATCCATTGGACTCCTTGCATTTCACTCTCCCACATTATAAATTTATTGTTATAATCAGGCAACAACAACTTCTAATTTGGATATGGGTGAAGCTTCAATCAACTCTTCTACCTTGCATCAAAGAATTGTGTATAAGCATGGTGTATATGTTTGGCAATTTAGGGTGTCTTTATTAGGGTTCATTATCCATTACAAAAATGTCGTCGTTCCTTGCAAAGAAAGGGGTTGATTTTGGGTTTCAAATTACTCTATTTTAGAGCTTTAAATGGGTTAGCTTGATGAATCAGCATTAAGCCACATCAACGTTCTAGCTCATTTTGCCACGTCAGTAGAGGCACATGCTAGAGCAAATTAGGATACAATTACAACCAATCTTAATGTAATAGGCATAAATTGAAGGAATTCTCAAAACATAATTAAACTAAAAATTAGCAAAAAGTCTACAAATTAAGTGATTAAGCTTTTGGGAAAATATTAAATATGAATTAACTTCTTAATTATATTTGTCACATTTGTTTATAATTGTATATGTGTTTTATTTTAAGTCAGAGAGGAAGATGGGGTAATAGGCGTAATAATTCTTTATAGTAGTGACCATGAAGTTATTTTTTTTGTTAGGAAATGTCTAGCTTAAACCATAATTCTTGCTCATATGGTGAACCCGTTGCCTTAACTTTACTGAAGTGTACAGGGTCAAAATCTTATATTTATTTCTTTTTCTAGCATTAGGAGTTTGGGGCATTCTAGAAGTAAAATGGGTTTATTAAGGTTCAAACTCTAGACCCAAAGAATATAAGAAAGCTTCGAATTGTTGGACTACCATTATGGTGGCGTATATGTGCTTTAAATAGAGACATAGTTGTAGGGAACGACAATGTGTAATGAAGTTGACAATGGTTTTTTGATGAGATGAGAAAGTTGAGGGTTGTGCCTTGACAATAGCATCAAGTGAGAAGAAGCGATAGTGGTATCGAAGGCTTGCTATTGGCAGGCTGTTAAATGGAGAAAGTGAACAGAGTTAGAGTGATTTTCAAAAGTTTTTAAAATTTCTACCCTTCAAACTTTTGGTTATTGCACTTAGATCTAGTATGTTTTATTATATTATGCATATGCCCTCTAATTTTGTTCAAATTGCACCAACACCTTATAATTTATAGTTTATTACGTGTAAGACTATTTAGTTGGCATAAATTGCACAATAACCTTGAAATTTATGCATTTTGAAGTATGATATGGGATTTATGATTATTGCATTATAAAACTCATTTTTAGTGGCATGTACACATATATGGTCATATCATTATCCTTTATGACTTTGACAAATAAACGAGACATATCTTTAGAGTTAAATTTCTCAAGAAGGTCCTCCAAATACTTTTGTTAAGAAATAAAAGTTCCAACTTCATTTTGTTGCACTACTAACCCTCAAAAAATAACTCATTGAGCCCAAATCAGTTATCTCAAATTCATATGTCATAATCTTCTTGAAATCATTAATTAAAGTAATGTTATTTCCACTATAAATTAAGTCATCCATATAAAGACATACAAGTTGTTAGCTTTGTGTAATCAAAGGCACCACACACCCAGATGAGGTAAATTATGTGTTTATAAGTTTTAAAAATTTGTGAAGCTTTTAAAGAAAAATATCAAAATAGTGAGTTAGGAGCAAGAGAATATAAAATGAAGCAAGCAAAAGACAGAAAGAGTTAGGGTGGTTCGACTCAACCCAACCTACTCCACTACTCTAGCTCCCCACTAGAGATTTCAAAATCCATTATCACCTTCTACTTAGCCAATTAAACCCTCTAGCAAATTGCTAGGAAATACAACCTCGTACTTATACCAAAGTAGGCCCTCTAGCTCACAAGCTATGAATTATAAGAATGAGTTATAAAGAAAAGATCTGAGAGTTGACACTATCAGTTACAATGATCTCTCAAATTAAAAAACAAAGATTAAAACAAGACAATACAAATGGTATATATAGCCTTTTGAGAGAAAAATGAAAACACAAGCACTAGCGAGAAGTATGAATACAATTATAAGCTCAAATCATGTCATTCGCATCCATTAGCCTTGTCTAGTACATCCTTGGGCTGGAATTTATAGGCTTCCATGAGCAATTAAGAAAACTAGCCGTTAATAGTCGTTTAAACATGTCAGTAAAGGAAACAGTTAATAGTTTTACAAAATTGGTTGATAGTTTTCTAGGAAAATTGAAACACACAATAGCTTTGGGCAAATGGTCGACTTTTAGACAAAAAAAGGTCAACTTCTTCGACAATAGTCGATAGTTTGAAGCAAGAAGTCGATAGTTTTGAGAGAAAGTCAACACTATACGGCCAATGTCGATATTTTTTGAACTTTCGTGAAAGGAACATAGAGTGAAAAATTACCCGGTTGACAATTCACAAGAACAATTGATAGTTTTGCATATCCCATTCAATAAAAGCTAAAAACGATTGACTCTTTTCTAAAATGGTTGATAGTTTGTAAAAACTATCAACAATTTGTAAAAAACTGTCAACAATTTTGAAAAACTATTGGACCGCCTTAGGCCCAATCGGATCTTCCTTCTAGACCCAGCCTTGGCCTAGCACCAGCCTGACATGGCATCATTGCAGCTCTCACTGGATATCAGTGCAGCCGTCTTAGATCCCATCCTCATTAATGAGGGTCCTATCGCCACCATGCTACTAGCTGGGAACCTCTCCCAGCACCAGATACCAAGTCCCATCACTTGCAAACACACGTCTCATGCATGCAGGGGGACACTCCTCCTTCTATATTAACCAGCTCTCTTCAGAGCCAAGGTATGTTCTCATTTATGACCAACTGACACTGATTGGTCAGTTGGTCAATGAACTGAGTACCGTTATCTAAAATTAGGACTGAAGGGATTTCGAACCGACACACCACTTTCTTCCATAGAAATTGCTTTACTCGCCGAGCAATAATGGAGGCCACAGTTCTGCTTCAATCCATTTCGTAAAATAATCTATGGTGGCTATAATATATTTAATCTGGCCATCCACTGGAGGAAAAGAACCCAAGATGTCGATGCCCCATTGAGCAAAAAGGCAACGGGTGGCCAGATGAGTTAAAGTAATAGCTGGTACATGAACTAGGTTGGAGGTTCGCTGGCATCTATCGTAGGCTCTCACCAGCTGCTCTGAATCCTTTGCCATTGTTGGCCAATAATACCCTTGCCGAAGAGCCTTGTGGCTAAGGGTTCGGGCCCCAATATGGATTCCGCATATCCCTTCGTGGATCTCCCTCAGAATGTAGTCTGCTTCTCGAGGCCAGATATATTTGAGTAAGGGTTGCGAAAATGACCTTTTATAAAGCTCCTCGTCAGCTACCACAAAATTTTGGGACTTCCTCTTGATTTCTCGAGCTTCTGAATCGCCTTTGGGAAGCTTACCCTCCTTCAAGTATAGGAGCAAGGGATCCACCCAACTGGGTTCGATATCAACATACATTTGTTCATCTAACTCCACGATGCTTTTTTGCAATAAAGACTCAATGCAAATCTCCCGAGAGCTCGTAGGAAAAGATAACGAAGCGATTCGGGACAAAAGATTCGCTTCCAATCTCAGACCCATTGTAATACCTCACCTTCCCAGAGCGATACGTAACGTAAGATTCCGGGGATATTTTTTTTCCAATTAACGAAAACTCAACAAAAAATCATTCCCAGAAGATCCCGTTACACCTTCTCAGTATATCAACTATGAACCATCAATAAACTAAGACAGGTACATCATCTCAAATGTGGAAGCTAGATCGAAACCTCAATAAACCATAATCGAACCCATTTTATTCATAATATAAAGTCGAACCAACATTTACATGACATCATCAAAACTAATAACATAATTGAAAACGACATAAAGTAAACTATCCACTAATAGCTGTCACTCCTCGGCGATTCCTTTCCCTTTCGCATTGCTATCTTCACGTGGAACATTTGAATATTCTACGGACAAAGTCTATATTAGATGATGAATCATCTAAGCTAGAGTTCAAAAACACGTTTTCATGAATGAATGCAAGACATGAAATAAATCAATACACCTGATAAGCCTTAGCCTAAGAGAATCCCTAGCGCTTAACTCTACCACGGGAAAAAAACAATCTCTCTTAAAAGCTATGTCACCATACCGACTAGACGACACGACGCGATTCTAGCTTAAGAGGGGCAAGCCAATGCATCTCTTTAACATCTCGGGAACAATCATTACCAACTCCCAGCCCATGAGGGTCACATCAACGCAGGAATCCGGCTTACCACATTTATGTCTGAGATTACGTTCCCACTCTAAGCATCCAAGAACCACCACGCAATCCCAACTCCAAAATTTCACATGGACTGCCTAGTCATCCTAGTACAACTTCTCTAACCAAACAGCCTGGCACGAAAACCAAGGCGGCTATCCCGGCATATTCACCAGCATAAGATACCCCTATTATGCCATCACGCCCTTGGAGAATTATGGGTACACTATCCAGACAACATCCTAGGCAGACATCCCACATGAACAACACAATATGGACCACCTAGTCATCCTAGTGCAGCTTCCCTAACCAAACGGTCTAGCACAAAAACCAAAGAAGCTATCCTGACATGCACACCAGCATCAGATACCCCTATTATTCCGTCATACCCTTGGAGAAATATGGCTACACTATCCAGACAACATCTTAGGCCAACATTCCATACGAACACACAAAACCCAAGATAATGCCACATTTCACAGTTCCATGCATCATATAAACAACAATTTATAAAATGCAATGCATAAGTACAAAATGTTTAGGGACGAACCTTCCTTATAAAACCAATCGTTACCGGTTATCGTTTGCATGCAACAAAACCATTTTGCATGAATTCTCAACACGTTTAGATAGAACGAATACTAAGTTTTTAGGGTAGAAACACCCACAGTAAATCAAGTTTTGATAGTGAACAACTCACCTCGACGTATTCGGATTGCCTCGATCCTCGTGCACGACCTCGATTTGTGTGTCAAATCACAAACAGTTGAACTTACACTCAACCTTGAGCCATAATATTCCCTAAACACCATATTTAATTAAGGAAGCATTAAAATCTACTTTCCTCAATTTTTCCATAATTTACTCTATTTTTCTCCTAATTTTCACCTCAATAACTCCAAAATAATTATCTTCTCAAACATTTTTTCAAATATTTCAACATGATAAATCTTAAAATAAATAAAAAAAAATTACCGAAATCAGAATTATTGAAAATGCCCTTGTCACGTGCCCTCACGTGCCTGGCGCGTGGGTGCGAGTGGTGTATGGCGCGTGCAGCTCACGCGCCACTGTCTTCTCCAATTTTTTAGCCGCCGACGGATGCTTCGATGGAAGATCTGAAGGCACCCCCTTGAAGCCCTTGATGAATCGATTCCAATGGCACCGATTTCAGGATGAAAGGACACCGAAAGGTCCCCCAAAATGTCAGTTGCAGGTTTCAGCGAGGTGGTCCGTTCGAGCTTTCCGGGTAAGCTCTAAAACAGCTTCAAATGCACATCAAACGATCCCAAATGCTCCAGATATGATCCTTGATGCCTCGAGACCAAAAGCCCTCTATCCCTTGCCTTCCATTCTCATCAAAACGCGAGTAATTGTTGTGTAAAGATTCGGCCAAACCTTTCCCTTTTATAGCCAAAATTCGGCCATTTTTTGACCAATCGCCAGATAGAGCTTGGCCACTAAGTTTCCCTCGGCCTTAAACGACCTCCCCCAGCTCCTCCCTAATCGTCCCATTGACGAGATAGGCCTCCACGTGCGGTGGATTTACGGCGGCCGTTTTCCCTTTGTGTTCCCACTACCAGACTTTAGTTTATTACACTTCCACCCCCTGATTTCATCCAATCTCATTTTGGCCCCTTCCATAATACCCTTGATCTTTCCAACACCATCACTAAGGCTCACGAGATTTGTACTATTCATTTCATCTTGAGATTCCCGAAAATCTATCGTTTTGACCTCTCTCGGGCGAAATTAAAAAATTGCACTTTGGCCCGGATGATTGATTTGACCTTAAATCCATTTGTTTCAACCCGAAATCACTCAAGGGTTGTTCTATACATAAAATATTGGTTCCTAACATACTCCGTTGATTTTTCGGATGATCCCTACATCGATTTGATATTTTTAGCCAGATCGACAACTGTACCGAAAATTATTCCCGATCCCATTTCTTTTATCACCTAAAATCATAACTCGAATCACTTGTCCGAATTATATAATTTTCCTTAAGCATCTAAGGTCCAGGGTACTCCCTCCGATCAATTCAGTCTCTTAAAACAGTGATAGTGTACCCTACAGCCTCTTTCTTTAAAAAATTCCACTTGTACCCTTCATCAAATACTATTTATAGCCTCAAATCATTCCCGGGTATTACATTCTCCCCCCTTAATAAATTTGGTCCTTAAAATTTGGTCCGTGATAATTGTATCACTGCTATTGCTAATGACTCCCAATTGAAATGTCCTAAATATATCATTCCTAATCCTTGGCAACCATTCCTAACTTACGTTTTTATAAGGTCCAAGCTTACCAGACATGTTTCTTATTCTCCAAAATATCCCGTTGTAGCTCTAAATAGGCAATTACATGCATTTCAAAATAATTTATAACACTTGATATTATTTCCAATCGTGTCCTCAAAACTCATTTTATTTGACTCCTAATTCTCCCAACCCATTCTAATGCTAATGCATATGCCATGATCACACAGAAATTGATAACATTGAACTAACTTAGCTGCCATGATTGCACAGAAATTGATAACATTGAACTAACTCGGCGTACCTTTCTCCATTGTCGGGTAGATATCTTCGTCATCCCTTGACAAATAGAAAACTCCTTCAGGGCGAGGTTTTTGTGCCTCATTTGCTTTTCCCACTTGCTCCACCTTCTGTCTCTTTAGACATTTGCTCGAGCAATGACTGGGTTGTTGACACGTAAAACATGTGATCCTCATTCGATTCCTGGTCGGAGATGCCTCTTTATTTTTAGGGCAGTCCTTTTCCTTGTGTCTATCTTCGCCGCACGTAAAACAACGAACATGTCTTTGGAAACATTGTCTCCCTGAGTGTATCTTGTTACATCGAGGACACGACTCACTATTTTTGGAGTTCCTTCCATCTGATTTATGTTCCCCATCTTTCGAATCTTTCTTCTTTTCGTCCGATCTAATCAAACCAACTCGCAGTAGATTAGTCTCAGTGGACAAGGCTCTATCCAACGCCTCGTTGTAGGTGTCCAAAGTCCACGAGCTAAGAGCTTGCTACAATCCCACTTTCAGTCCACTCACAAACTTTTGTGCCTTCTGCCACTCATCGACTTCGTATATAGGCACGTACTTGACCAGTTGAGTAAACTTGACGTCATATTGAGTCACCGACATCTTGTCAGTCTACTTCAACTTCATGAACTCCCAAGTCTTTTCTTCTCTCCAGCTCCGAGGAAAATACTTTGCATTAAACGCTTCCTTAAATCTTGCCCAAGTCACAGGTTGAGCTTGCCTCGCCCTTGGATCTTGCTCCACTTGCCTGGGTATCCTCTGCAAAGCTCGCTGGGCTGATTGCCACCATCATCCAACCTCTGCCTCTACCATGAAAGTAGCACAGTTAACCTTCTCTTTGTCATTGCACTGCAAATGTTAGAGTAGCTTCTCGGTTTACTCCATCCAGAACTTGGCCATGCAGGGGTCATCTTCTACTTTTCCCTTGAACACAGGGGGTTTTTGTCGGCAATACTGATCTAACACATGAGTAGTATGCCTCGACGGTTCGTTCCTCGTTACATGTGTCAGCATGCCCTCCAAGATTATTTCCATTCGGTTAAGTTTATTCTCACTAGGACCTGATCGCTCCTCTTACCGTCCATCCTTCATGATATGATTCGCAAAACAGCTGCGATGACTACTACTACTGTCACTCTCACCTCGATCACCGAGATCCGTGACTCTCCGAGTTTTCACCATTTGAAACAGGAAAAACACTTTCTTAATCATTGCTAAACTCACTTAAAGATAATCTCTATCTTGCTAACCGTTCTTTTGGGTCCCACAACCATCAAAGGTACCCTGTCCAAATCTTAACTCATGAATAACCATAATTTCTAATCTCCAATAGCCTTTACAGGATTCAATCCTACATCTCGACCACTTTATTCTCTTAGTCAACCTTTGAACTAAACACAATCGACTCGTTCCCATGAGCTAACCTTACCTCGATCCTCACAACACCCATCTCGAGATCCCTATACTCAAAATCGATCTTCAAAATCCTTAAACTTGATTCTTTACAGCACTTATCGAATCATCCTAAGTTCAATATCCCTAAGATCCCCAATCCAAACTGTACTATTCCTAACTCGATCATTTTGGATAACTACCAGTTATCCCATTTCTCCATGTAAGGATTTCAACTATTGACCTCAAATCGATAGTTCCTAAATTTCCAACGAAATCTATAATCCTTAAATAACCATCACTCTAATCAGAGTCCCTTAAGTTTCAAACCCTAATCAGAGTCCCTTAAATTTCAAACCTTCGCTCTGATACCAATTGTAACACCCCGCCTTCCTAGGGCGATACGTAACGTAAGATTCTAGGGATATTTTTTTCCAATCAACGAAAACTCAACAAAAAACCGTTCCCCGAATATCCCGTTACACCTTCTCAGTATATCAACTATGAATCATCAATAAACTAAAACAGGTACATCATCTCAAATGCGAAAGCTAGATCAAAACCTCAATAAACCATAATCGAACCCACTTTATTTATAATATAAAGCCGAACCAACGTTTACATGACAACATCAAAATTAACAACATAATTGAAAATGACATAAAGTAAACTATCCACTAATCGCCGTCACTCCTCGACAATCCCTTACCCTTTCGCACCGCTACCTTCACTTGGAACATTTGAATATTCTAGGGACAAAGTCTATATTAGATGATGAATCATCTAAGTGAGAGTTTAAAAACACGTTTTCATGAATGAATGCAAGACATGAAATAACTCAATACACCCGATAAGCCTTAGCCTAAGAGAATCCCTACCGCTTAACCCTACCACGGGAAAAGATAAATCTATCTTAAAAGCTATGCCACCATACCGACTCGACGATATGACGCGATTCTAGCTTAAGAAGGGCAAGCCAACGCATCTCTCCAACATCTTGGGAACAATTGTTACCAATTCCGGGCCCAGGAGGGTCACATCAACGCAGGAACCCAGCTCACCACATTTACGTCGGAGATTATGTTCCCACTCTAAGCATCCAGGACACACAATCTCAACTCCAAAATTTCACATGGACCACCTAGTCATCCTAGTGCAACTTCTCTGACCAAACGGCCTGGCATGGAAACCAAGGCAACTATCCTGGCATACTCACCAGCACAGGATACCCCTATTATTCTGTCACACCCTTGGAGAATTATGGCTACACTATCCAGACAACATCCTAGGCTGACATCCCATATGAACAACACAATATGGACCACCTAGTCATCATAGTGCAACTTCCCTGACCAAACGGTCCAGCATGGAAACCAAGCTAGCTATCCTGACATGCACACCAGCATCAAATACCCTTATTATTCCATTACACCCTTGGAGAATTATGGCTACACTATCCAGACAACATCTTAGGCTGACGTTCCATACGAACACACAAAACGCAAGACAATGCCACATTTCACAGTTCCATGCATCATATAAACATCAATTTATAAAATGCAATGCACAAGTACAAAATGTTTAGGGACAAACCTCCCTCATAAAATCAACTGTTACCGATTACTGTTTGCATGGAACAAAACCATTTCACATGAATTCTCAACACGTTTAGATAGAATGAATACCAAGTTTTTAGGGTAGAAACACCCACAATAAATCAAGTTTTGATAGCGAACAACTCACCTCGACGTATTCGGATCACCTTGATCCTCGTGCACAACCTTTATTTGCGTGCCAAATCACAAACACTTGAACTTACACTCAACCTCGAGCCACAATATTCCCTAAACACCATATTTAATTAAGGAAGCATTAAAATCTATTTTCCTCAATTTTTCCCTAATTTCTTCTATTTTTCTACTAATTTTCACCTCGATAACTCTAAAATAATTATCTCCTCAAACATTTTTCCAAATATTTCAACATGATAAATCCTAAAATAAATCAAGAAAAATACTGGAATCAGAATTACTGAAAATGCCCTTGTAACGCCTCCTCACGCGTGGGTACGAGTGGTGTGTGGCGCGTGCAGCTCACGCGCCACCGTCTTCTCCAATTTTTTGGCCACCAATGGAGGCTCCGATGGAAGATCTGAAGGAACCCCCTTGAAGCCCTTGATGAATCGACACCGAAAAGTGCCCCAAAATGGTAGTTGCAGGTTTTGGTGAGGCGGTTCGTTCGAGCTTTTCGGCCAAGCTCCAAAACAGCTTCAAATGCACACCAAATGATCCCAAATGCCCCAGTTATGATCCTTGATGCCTCGAGACCAAATCCCTCTATCCCTTGCCTTCGATTCTCATCAAAATGCGAGCACTTTGTGTGTAAAGATTCGACCAAACCCTTTCCCTTTTATAGGCAAAATCCGGCCATTTTTTGACCAATCATCAGCTAGAACTTGGCCACCAAGTTTCCCTCGGCCGTATATGACCTCCCCCATCTCCTCCCGCGCCGTCCCATAGCTTAGATTGGCCTCCAGGTGCAGTGGATTTGCGGCAGCCGTTCTCCCTTTGTGTTCATACTGCCAAACTTTAGTTTATTACACTTCCACCCCCTGATTTCATCCAATCTCATTTTGGCCCCTTCCATGATATCCCTGTTCTTTCCAACACCATCACTAAGGCCCACAAGATTTATACTATTCATTTCATCTTGAGATTCCCAAAAATCTATCGTTTTGACCTCCCTCAAGAATCGATTTGGCCCACCTAGTCGATTTGACCTTAAATCCATTTGTTTCAACCCGAAATCACTCAAGGGTTGTTCTATACATAAAATATTGATCTCCAACATGCTCTTTTGACTTTCTGAATGATCCCTACATCGATTCGATTTTCTCAGCCCGATCGATAGTTGTACCAAAAACTGTTCCTGATCCCATTTCTTTTATCACCTAAAATCATAACTCGAATCACTTATCCGAATTATATTATTTTCCTTAAGCATCTAAGGTCCATGGTACTCCCTCCGATCAATTCAGTGTCTTAAAACAACGATAGTGTACCCTACAGTCTATTTCTTTCAAAAATTCCACTTGTACCCTTCATCAAATACTATTTATAGCCTCAAATCATTCTCGGGTATTACACCTACCAACAGAGCCTCGTATTCAGCTTCATTGTTGGATGCTTGGAACTCGAAGTGCAAGGCACAGGGCCAAGTCTGCCCATCAAGGCTTCTGATAGTCAACCTTGCTCCATTGCCGCCCAAGGTAGAGCTTCCATCCATGGACAAACCCATGGTTTTTGACCCTGATCTAAAGCCTCTTGAAACCCAATTCCTTTGGCGATAAAATCTGCTAGTTCCTGGGCCTTGATAGCCAGTTAAGGCCTATTCTCAATATCAAAAGTCGTGAGCTCCATTGCCACTTTAACATTCTTCGTGAGAGCTCCAGTTTACTAAGCACTTGCCTTAAAGGTTGGTTAGTGTAACACCCGGTGTTATTGGTGTTAGAAAAGTATGGAAGGTTAATAGAATCATCTGAAAAAATGCCCTTGAGATAAGTGGATCTACAAGAATAATGGTGCCCTCGAGGAAGGGCATTTTTGTAAATTGGGTAGCGAGACCTAATAAGGGGTAATTGGAAAATTTGGAAACTATTTCCTAGTGGAATGAGAATTTGTTGGGAATTATTTTCATTTGTGCAATTGAATGGAATTGATGAAAATGTTAATTCCTAAGGGCATTTTGGTAATTTGGAGTATAATTCCATGAGGGAATTAAATTATTAAAGAGGAAAAATACTTATAATTTATATAATAAGGCAAGACTGTTTTTGAATTGTCTAAGATAAATGTGAGGGAGACATTTTTTAGATTGTTGAGATCAATGAATGGTTGAGATTAATGGCTGAGATCAATTCTTTTTCCCCCCCAAAACCATCCCATCCTCCCTCACCTCATGCACACTCTACCCAACCCGCTAGCACACGCACACATGCCCAACCTGCTAACACACCCACTTACTGCCTCTCTCTCTCCCTCTCTCTTTCTCTCTCTCACAGTTACCCACCTATGCCATCGCCTCCCCCCTCCCCCCGCCCTATCGGCATCCACTCAATCGCCGTCGTCCCTTACCGCGCCGCCGCTCAACCCCATCGTCGTCGCCCCCCATCGGCCATACTGCCTCTCCCAATTTGAGATCTAGGTTTGCTGTGAAGCTTACTTCAATGGCAAATGATGAAAACAACCGATGGAAGCAATCGAAAGAGGCTTGCAGCGATGGACGTCGAAGACGTTCAGTCAGCGATGGTGTCCAATGGTGGATAGGGGGTGGCAGGTGGCAGTGGGAAAGGCCGTTGTCTACATGTACAAGTAAGCCGAGATCTCTCTCTGTGCTCGCCCTCACACCTCATAACATAAGCACTCCTCCTCCAACGATCGTATTTGTATACATTAACTGTATTTTAAATTAGATTTAAAAGTACCTTTTCTTTTTTTTTTTCGGGGTTGATTCGGGTCGGGTGGTGTTTGTTTGTGGTGGCACAGATAGAGTGTTTTGCAGCGTGGAGTGCAGGTGCACACAAATACTGATGGATGAAGAAGAAAGCAGTACAGGCAGTGGAAATAGCAATAATACGACTATAGCTAGAAGGGACAACTATTCAGTGGCGATAGCGTCGTCATCGTCTCGGAGCTGTAAATCAGCCATAAATCGAGTGAACGGCTTCGCCTACTACTGATCAGTTTGGGCTTTGGAGAAGAAAAAGAAGAACAAGTATTTTTTTGTTCCAGGTTTACCCTCCCCTCTTGCTTTTAACGACTCTGGCATGGTGACCCTCTCTGGCAGCCTGACCCCTGGGTTTGGGGTCACCACTTTTGCTCAGGAATGGGAACCATCCATTGGTTTGTTGTTTGGTTTTTAGCCCCTTCAAAATAGCAAGCGAGCGGAGGGGGCCGTGGGTGGGGGAGTTCTTTCTCTGTTTGCGGTGACACATTTTTGGTATTTCATAATATACTAGTATTGGGTTAATGATTACTGATTAGTGTAATTAATCAGCGTTTGAATTAAGGAAATTGGATTAATTAAAAAGACTACTGCTGATGCTTTGCTACGGCAAAGTAGTATCTAAGTATCTCTCTCCCATGACTATATGAACTTTAGTTTATATTTGTAATTTTAATATTTTTGTAATGATCTGAAATAGAGAGTTGTGAGTGATGAAATAGTATCTCTCACCTTGACCATGCGCAGTTTGTCATCTGTATGTCATCAATTAATTGAATCCACTGGGAAGTGGGATCAATATTTTGGGTAAATTGCATATATGTGTATATATTTATTCTATGTGGATTGAGTTGTAATTTCAATTTGGTAATTATTAATATTTATAGTTTCTTTTATTAACACCTTTGCTTTTCTTTTCAAAATATTAACCAAAAAAATATTATTTAGACATATAGGACTTATATTTTTATATTATATTTGTTTAATTAATACAAGTGTATCAACCTTAAATGCTCAAGTAATATTTCTATTTAGTAATGCTTTTAGTTAAGCTGTCTAAATTACATCATTTTAATAATGTAAATTTATATAATCATAAAAGTGTCAAAATAAATTTAGCAATGTAATTTTGAATAGTTATATTAACAAAAGTGTTTTTTTTTAATGAAGTTATATTGAGAGTGCTAAACTTTAACAAGTTAGTAAAAAATAAATTCTATTATTAATTCATTACTATCTTGGGGTAGCTAGTGCCATGCATTTAATAATGGGTAGTAAAGCTTTTGATGTGGAGAGATTAATCCTATCATTATTATGTTCTATGTCCAGGGGGCTCAGACCATCCTTTCGCGTGTATTTGGTTTAGCAATTTGATCGCTTATAAGTTACATAAGTTATATGGCATTTTATAATAAAGTATTTGACAATGATAATTAACTTAAAAATTATATAACTTAAAAGCGATTGTAATAGCATTATTACTAGTGGTTGAGCAGCGGCGATGGCCGGTCAGATGCGACGATGCTTGGCGGTCAGAAGTAGCAAGGTTGGCGATGGCAATCGAAGGCCAGCATCGGCGATGGTGGCTAGGGGGCGGCAAACGGTGGCGAGAAAGGTCGTGGCGATGGTCATCGAGGGCCTAGGCTGACGATCAATAGCCGGAGGCAGTTGGCGCAGGTGGTCCGGCCTTGCATGAAGGAGAAGCAGGAGGAAGAAAAAGATGGGAAGGAGAAAAGAAAATAAAGAAAGAAAAAGAAATGAAAATAAAATAAAATATAAGAAATTAGAAAAAAAGGGGGAAATGTGTAAAAAATTTCAGAATTTTTTTAAAAATTATTCTAAAGCTCGAGGAGCATGCTAGAAGCCCAAAATGGCATTTTTGGTGCAAGGGAGGCAGCCAAAGAGGCGACGCGGATGTGAACGTTTGATGGGTTTCTCCTCTAAATTGGTTGATATAAAAATAATTAATTTTAAATTATTTGCATTATGTGAAATAATGCAGAATAAGTATTGATTTAGTTGAATTAAACTCTTGGTTGGTGTTGTTTTGAAATTGTTGATGGGTGGGTTTTGTGGGTCGGGTCCCTTTTAGATAAAATATTTAAAGTTAAAAACATTAATAGAAAATAAAATTACCTTAATCGATATTTAAAATTAGAAACATTACACTTATAATTTGTGTCTATCTACTCGACCACTATAAAATAAAGAGTATCATAGATTACGATTTGTTTTTAATTTAAAGAGTATCATTCTAAATATTCTAATTTTAAAAGCATTTAATACTTAATTTTTAAGTATTATAAATATCAATAGTGTAAGTTTTGAAATATTATGTAAGTTTTAAATAAAAAATACCAACAATGTAAGTTTTAATGTATAAGAATTTGATGTGAGTGATTCAATTCTAAAAGAAACAAAAATCTCTTTTTTAAATCATTGATGATCAAATGTTATTTTTAGCGTAATACTTTATTCAAATAATGATATCAAAGTAGGAAGGTTAATTCGAAATTTAATTTTTTTATCTTTAGGTGTTGGAATTTTTGATACTTAAAGAAATGTGAAATTGGTTAATCTATCCTATTGAGTTACATAAAGATGCAAATATTCAAAAAAAAAATATTTATTTTTTTAATTCTATTTTTATTTTATTAATTATATTTTTAAGTAAAATAAAATCTTTTTAAATTAAAATAATATAAGAATCAAAAAGTTCTCGACCACGCATCGTCGGGGAACCCAAGGTTTGGGAACACAAGGGTTCTTGACCACTCACGATGGGGAACCCAAGGTTCTACGACCCCGAACTTTGATTATAATTATGAAATATATAAGTTTTGTAGACAAGTTGATATATTTGTTGTAACATATTTTCAGAGGATATCCTGTCAAATTTTTTATAAAGTATCCACAATTTTGACCCTTTTTATTTTACTAAAGTCATGACATTAAAAATGATCAAATAATTTTAGCTTAATGCATGTTTATATTCATTGTATGATTATTTCATGTTTAAGAACTATATACATTGTTTTCAAATACGTGATATAAGGCGAGTTTAGGCTTTCAGTTTAGTACATGTCTAAGGTCAGTGCTTAATTATTTCGCGTTCAAATTTAATATTTAATTTTTTTTAGTTGCACCATGTCTTCAGGCATGGGTTTTCCCTAGTTTATTTATATGCGAGAAGTAATCAATTTTTTCTAAAATGGAGAAATAAATGTGGTGGAGCCACATGGATGGCTTGGATTAAAGCTTGGAAGCCAAGGGTGATGTCTAATGGTCACTCTTGCAATTAATGAGGGCCATTATTATGTTGGAATAAAGAAATTCAAAATGAAATGGAAAATTGTCTCTCATTAATGCTTTGAAAATGGGAGAATTATTTAAATAAAAAAGAAAATGAAAAGTTGTCTAGCATTTATGATGAAAAATAGTCTCATTAAAATAAATGAGAAAGAAATGAAAAATTCAAAAAGATCCGTTGAGATTAGGTATTGGAATGGGATTTGATCCAAGGGCCATAGTTGATTCTTTAAGATTGGCATGAGTTTCTAAACGTGGAGATATTTATAAAGGGAGATGAGATGGAGGGTGGAGATTTATTTTCCAAAATAAATCCATGGAGGAGATTTAATCTTGGTTAACCACATGGATTGTGCTTTCTTTGAGTGGTTGAGATTAAGTCTTAGAAAAAGCAAAGTGATCCAAGGGTTAGGATTTAAAGAGATCAAGTGGCATGCATTGTGTTTCTTTCAAGAGTTGAGATTTATTCTCACAAAGAAAGATCAAGGGCAAGGATTGAGATATCAAGATAAGGAAAAAATCTCTTAAGGAAGGAAAAAAATAGAGAAAGAAGGAAAAACTCAAGAGAGAAAGTAGAGATATTGGAAAAAGTCTTCCATAAGCTTGAGGAGGAAGTGGAAGAGAAGAAATAGAAAGGTAAGAGTTCTTTCTTGAAATGGGTTGCAAAGTTTCCTTCCTTTATTCTTTTGGAATGGTGCCTTAGCTTTTTCATTTATTTTCTAGTTTCTATCAAGTGGAGAGTTGGAATCAAAGGGAGTCTTGGAAAGTTAAGGCTTGAAATTCCAAGGAGAAAAAAGGTAAGGGATGGCTCCATGTGGAGGTGGCCTTACAAGTTGGTAAATATGTTTTATAAAATTTTTATGTAGCATTTGCATGTAGTGGTTAACATTTGCATGATATGAGTTCTAGTGTACCTATAGCCAAATGGAGGACTAGTGTTGTGGAAAATGATAGGTTGATGCCTCAAACCTTGGTGGGCTATGAGGATGGAAGGACCTAGCCTCATTTGCATGCACTTGGCATACATAATCATATTTATATTCATATTTACATGCATTGCATTTTTACTAAGCTTTATAACTCATGAGGTTTGGAAGCTTTTGTTGGATTTTTGTTGGTTTATGGCTTGTGGAAGCCTAAAACATGTATTGTAATTTATTTTTGTTAGTAATGGTTTGTTGAAGCTTGAGGTCATGGAGTGTATTTTATTTGGTGATTATTGTGTAAGCATCAAGAGGGTTGTGTAATCCTCATTTGTGGAATGAAAAGGAAATTTTGATGTATGTTTTATGTTTATTTTTGGTGATGTAAATGGAGGAAAATTTGGAGATTTTTATGTTTAATGTGGTATTTTAAATCTGAAAAAATTTGGGTTAAAAGCCCGAGAAAAAAAAAAAAAGGGGGGGGGGGTGGCGAAGGTTGATGGTAGCAACCGGGGCCACAGTGGGCAGTAGGCGAGCGGCAGGCACGCAGGCGTGGGCAGTAGGCCCGCGAGCGGGCTGCTGCGCACGGCATGCCCCGCTAAGGCACCGCGGGGCCCTAGGGGCGCTAGCAGGCCCCACTGACCAATTTTTTTTAAAAAGAAAATTGGAAAATCTGGAATTTTTGAGGCATTTTTGGAGATAAATGCCGAATTTTTGAAAAAATAAAATTTATGAGTTTTTCTTTGAAATTGAGAAAATCAATGGATTGTTTGGAATTTTGAATTATATGGAGCCCGGTGGAATTCTTGGAAAAGAAGAAGAATTAAAGTATTTAAAAAGGAGTTTGGATCATTTAAATGGGAATTAATTAGCTGAATGTGGAATTGTTAAAACCCAAATTTTGCTAGCCGATTCTGGGGTTGAGGGAAGGGAAAGATGAAGACTAGTTCTCACCTAGGGTGTTTCATATTGAAACATAGTCCACCCTTCACAATTGGCCGGCCATGTGAGCAATTCAATTGATTGTTCACGAGTGGCACCTGAAACACTACAAAAAAAATCAGTTTTAGTAACGGAAAAATTCGTCACTAAAAACATAAAATCTGTCACTAAATTTTTCTGTGACGGGTTTAGTGACGGGGTAACGAACCGTCACAAAATGGGGCGTGACAGAATTTTAGTGATGGGGTGAGGGTAACCCGTCGCAGATCTGTAACGAGAAAGCAATTCCGTCACAGATCTGTGACAGACAGTACTACCCCGTCACAGATCTGTGACGGCCAACACCCCGTTACAAATATTCTTAAATAAAAAGAATAATATTAAATAAATAATTTTATTTAAAAATAATAAAACTAACACGAACAATCTGCGATGGGCTCTGTGATGGTCAGTACCCCGTCACAAATATTTTTAAATAAAAAAAATAATATTAAATAAATAATAATATTTAAAAATAATAAAATTAATATGGCCAATCTGCAGCAGGACAGCCCGTCGCAGATATTTTTAAATAAAAAAATAATTTTGAAAAAAAAATATTAAAATTAATATTAATATTTTAAATCAAGAATATATTTTTATGAAATTAATATATTTTTAATTTCAAAAAATATATTTTTAATTTTTAAATTTATAAAATTAAATTTTATATTAAAATATTTTTAAAAATTAATATTTATTAAAATTAAAATTAAAATTAAAATTTTCTTTTATAAGAATAAAAAAAATTAAAATAACAAGAATTTTTTTTAAATTTAAATAAAATATTGAAAATAACATTAAAAAAAATTAATATTACCCACATTCACATTAAAAATAAAACAAATTTAACATTAAAAAGAAAATTAATATTAATATTACCCACATTTACATCATCAATGTTTACAACATTCAACTACAATCAATCGTCATTATTATTATCATTTTCATCTTCATCATTGTCACCCTCGTCTTGATCAACTACCGGGTCAGATCCACCTAGAATAGTCGACGGTCCAGCATCTGCAGTAGATTGTTTTGTCAATCTACTTATTACGATATTCGTTTCTAATGGCCACGCCGTCACTTGTTCTTGCCACTGTCGTAATTGTCGATTCTCAGCCCGGGATTCAAGCAACTCATCATTTAATTGGGTGACTTTAAGTCTCATTTGTTCAAACTCTGGTGACATATTTGAAGATGATTGGCTAGAACGATTGGCGGTAGATGGATATAACAAATTAGCTTGGGAGCCCACCCAGTCCATATATTTGACCCTTTCTATTCCGACTACTGACAGCTTGATAGAAGATGTCGTGTTCATTAACTATAGGCGATAAGGACTCTCCGGTACTTGCGGATGATGAAGATGCCTCCGCACTCAATCTTTCATATTTTTCCTATAAAATTAAAACATTCATGTAAATGAATTAAGAAATTATTTTAAAATAAAAATTTTAATTTAATTTATAAAACACACATACAGCAACGGCCTTAGATCTGTCATCTACCCACACTTTTTCTCCTTGATTATCTTTCCTAGTGTGGGTTCTCCTGAAGAATTCAAACTCATTGGGCTCACGTTTCAATTCAGTTGCCTGTATAAGAAATTAATAAATAATATAGTAAATTTGATCAAACTAAACTTATAATTTAAATAAATTAAAAAAAATATATAACTTAGCATAAGTAATTATCAGCCTTCTTCGAGTCAAGGAGAATGGAATGGACCCGCCAGTGTGGAGCGACCCACCGATCTCAGAAGCACGATTTTTTTTATTTTGTGTGGCAATTTTTTTGTTGCTTTCTTCTGCCCACTTTGCATCAAGTGCCTTACGCACGTCGGGATCCATCCACATTGCTTCGTCTTCCCCGTTTCTAATTCGATGCATATGGCTCCTAAAACTTCGTCTACCAGACTTATTCCATGTGAGTCATATGCGATCATTCTCCTCGAGTTGCCAGAAATACGTCTTCTACATTAAGTTAAGAAACATATATATATATATAAGAATTTAAATACAAACTTATATTAAAAAAGAATTATAAATTAACTTATGTTAAATTCTTCAAGCCACATCCTTCGTATTATTTATGGCACTTCATCCCAATGAATCCACGGTTCAGTGTATCGTGCCCTCCAAATCTTTCCCAGTTTGCTTGGTGAGCCACGCTCAGGGATAAAATTGTCAAACACAAAAGATATATATATATTCATTTGAATGTATAATATAATTGCAAGTAATAAATTTAAAATAATAAATACGATACTCACTGATTACACTGTTCATCGCAAGATAAGTGTTTTCGACCATCTCCTCGGCTGATGCCAACTAGGTCAATTGAAATTGGCTCAGAGTGTTGTGCAGAAGCAGATGATGAATTAAGTCCTTGCAGTGTCGGCACGAATATGGACGGGGAAGGTCTGTCTGGCATATGAGAAGTTCCCCCAACATATTGGCCACTCGGTGGTACATCTGGTGGGAAGAAAGTAGGTGGAACACCATAATAACCCCATGACATCGTGGTTCCAGGATATGGAAACTAATGAGGCATGGGAGCAAAAGGTTGTGAGGGTGGTGGTGGGGGTGGTGACTGGAGATTGAATTGTGTGGATTGGACAACAGGTGTGGAGTCAGGAGAAGAATATTGCGAACTAGAATTGGCATCTGGGGAAGGTGTGGTCCTATAAGATGTTCTACTTCTACCTCTTCCCCTACCCGAAGGTGTTGAATGTTCTGACATCTATTTCGATAATTATATATATATGAAAAAAAAATTACATTAACATCAAAGTCATCATACTAAAAGTACAGGTACACAAATTATTAATATTCATATTTTAAAAATACAAAGGTAATTAATTAGCATGCACAAAAAAAAAAAAAAAAACTATCAGTCATCTTCTTCTATGTATTCATCAATGTCTTACTGGTCACTATCTCTGTCACTATCTTCTTCCTCAATGATATTGTAGACATCAACTTCCTCAACTAGCCCATTATCATCTTGTAAAGTGCCTCCGAGGTCAATATTTACATCAATTACAAGCTGTTGCAATATTTCATCCTCTTGAAAAGGCTCTTCCATGTTAGCTTCAGGAGCATTTATTGTACCTTGTGCCTTTGTTTTAATTACAACCATCCAACCATTTTTTTCACGATAGTAATCAGGGTAAGGCTCGTAATACACTTGTTCAGCTTGTTGGGCAAATATGAATGGATCATATTTCCTATATCTTCTTGATGATCAAATGTCTACAATTCCATATTTATCGTGAATTTTAGTTCCTCGTGGACTTGGATCATACCATTCACATTTGAACAAAATTACTCTTTTTATTGGTAAGCCTACATATTCTAACTCAAGTATGTCTATAAGTTTTCCATAATAATTCATATGTGAAGCTCCACCTCCTGACACAGACATGCAAACACCATAGTTTTTTGTCGACCTACTCTGACTCCATTCAATAGTATGAAATTTGTATCCATTGACGAAATACATTGGCCAATGTTTCACGTTGGGAGTTGGCCCCCACCCTATGCTCTGAATTAGTGGGTCTGCAATAACTTTGCCACTCAAATTCATCTAACCAAATATTTCCATCAGTACTTTATGTATACATAATTAATATTAAATTAAGAAATATCTTAAGCTTTACAAACTTACATGATTATGGAACCAAACACAAAAATGCTCATCAATTTGTTTGTCTAATTCTTCGTCACTGATTACTGGCGATAATTCACGTAACATGTTTATATACATGTTGAAACATTAAAATATATATATCAACATAATATAAAAAAATTATTAATATGAACTCATAAATATATTAATATAATTAAGTTTGGGTTCTTACTCAATATAAGGTTCGATCTCTAGCATATTTAGCAAGACATACAACTTTGCTGTTTGGAACTCATTCACATCCAACCATCTTTTTTTCATTGGACCAGCCGCACGACCCAGATAATTGAAAATAGAAATTTGTGGATGCGAAGATTCTCCCCCATCATCATTTCGAGGGGCTCTTGTCCTCCTTGATTGAATATTTGATTCAAAATAATATGAACCAAATGTGGCGTCTCCTCAATTAAATATGCCTCACAGATAGATCCTTCTATGCGAGCCTTATTCTAGACTTTCTTTTTTAAAGTATCGAGGAACCTAAATCATTTTAAAGTTGTCTTAATTTATGAAAAAGAACATAATAAACTATACGACAAAATCAATAAATTATATGAATATAAAATTATTATTACTGTTCAAATGGATACATCCATCTATATTGGATTGGCCCTCCGACCTTTGCTTCGTAAACCAAATGTACTGGGAGATGTTCCATTGAGTTAAACCATCTAGGCAGAAATACACACTCTATTTTGCATAGAATGATTGGGATGTTCTGTTCCATAACTTCCAAATGTTCAGTTCTTAACGTTGTTGAGCATATTTCTTTGAAAAATGGCATAACTCAATTATTGGACTCCAAATTCGATCTGATAATCCTGAAAATGTCGTTGGAAGTAACCGCTCCATAAGAACATGACAATCATGACTCTTCAAGCCAAATAATTTTCCATTCTTCATATCAACACATTTGCCCAATCTAGATGCATACCCGTCAGGGAGTTTAAGTTCTTTTATCCATTTAAAAATACTTAACTTTTGTTCTCTCGTGAAAGTATATTGAGCTTTAGGTTTCCAATATTTACCCCCACCACATTCTACTAATTCCAACTCCTTCCGCTTGCAATATTCTTTCAGGTCCATTCTAGCTTTGCTATTATCTTTAGTTTTACCTTTCACATCCATGATTATATTGAAAAGATTATCAAAAATATTCTTCTCGATGTGCATGACATCTAAGTTTTGTCGAATAAGATTATCTTTCTAATATGGCAAGTCCCAAAAAATACTTCTTTTTGTCCAATTGTGTTGCACACCATATCCGATCATAACACAATTTTATTGTTCTAAGATAGACGGGACATTACATACTCTACCAAATACGTTTTCTCCACTTAAACGAGGAGGTGGACAAGAATTATCAACTTTATTTTTTCGAAATGCAGTTGTATTCCTTTGAAAAGGGTGATCCATTGGCAAAAATTGTTGGTGACAATCAAAAAATGATGTTTTCCCACCGTAAATGAGATTAAAAGCTTTTGTGTTTTCCATACAATACGGGCATGCTAATCTACCTGATGTCATCCAACCAGATAACATTCCATATGCAGGAAAATCATTGACAGTCCACAACAGAGTTACTTTCATCATAAAATTTTGCTTTGTGGATATGTTATAAGTCAACACTCCTTCGTGCCAAAGCAATTTTAATTCATCAATTAAAGGTTGTAAAAATACGTCTATCTTACTTTTGGGATTTGAAGGACCCGGAATAATAACCGTTCAAAACATAAACTCTCTTTTCAAACATAATCCAAGAGGCAAATTATATGGGGTCATAATTACTGGCTAACAAGAGTATGGGCGACCCGATTGACCATATGGAGTGAACCCATCTACACACAAACCAAGCCTTACATTTCTAGGATCAGCAGAGAAGTCAGGATGTGTCCGATCAAAATATTTCCATGCTTCACCGTCAGACGGGTGAGACAATACCCCAAACTCTCTCTGATTTTCATAGTGCTATCTCATGTTCGAAGCAGTAATGGTTGAAGCATAGATTCTTTACAATCTTGGTATGAGGGGCAAATACCACATTCTCTTAAAAGGAATTTCTTTAAATTTTCCTGTGCCACTTCTTGCAGACTTAAAACGAGGATGACTGCAAAACTTACAACTCGTCTCAAAATTGATCATCCTTATAATATAACATACAACTATTTGGACAACAATCGATCTTCTGACAACCAAGTCCAAGCTTAGAAACCAACTTTTTAGTATGATAAAAGTCATTGGGCACACGATTATCAGTTGGCATTGTATGTTGCATAAACTACATGATTTCATTATAACAACCTTCACGCATGTTGTAATCAGATTTAATGCTCAACATCCTAACTGCAGCTGAAAGTTTACTCTCTGCATCACAACTCGAGTATAATGGGGATTGTGCAGCAGATAACATCTCATAAAATGCTTTTGTATTTTCATTAGGTGGTTCCTCAATATTGTACGACTGATGACCACTTTCGCTAGACGCTCCTTGCATTGTAGCAGGCCCATGTGACTATCCTGCCGCATCCATTACCATTTGCACATACAGATTAAACTGATCTCTAAAATTATCTTCTTTATAATATTCATTTACAATAACATTTGAAGGCATTATTGGCATTTTTTCCCCATGGTTCGTCCAATAATAATACCCTTTCATGAACCCATGCTTACAAAGATCCCTCTTCACCTCATTAACTGGTTTAAACTTCAAACACTCACATTTCATACAAGGACATTTCAACACTCCTAGTCTTATGAAACTTTCTTAAGAACATGCAAGTTGAATAAACTCATCAACACCAGCATAAAATTCAGGAGTAATCCCACCCCTTCTTGGCATACACCTATTATCAATCCATCGACGATGCAACGGAGCTTCCATTTTCAATTCAAAATTGTATAACAAGCACGCGCTAGTTCCTAATAGATATTTTATCTTGAAAACTAACCAAATTATATTTTATCATTCCAGACTGTCATAGTTAACCGATATATATGAACAAAAAATAACTATAATAATAAATAATTTTTTGAGATAAATTTTGTATCTTTTTAATAAATTGAGATAATAAATAATTAAGATAAATTTTAATATCTTTACTTAACTCTACATGTTTGAATTAAATTTTTCTTAAATACTTATTTAAATTTGTATTTCCTTTAATACTTAAACAATTATTAAAATTTTTATTTGTTACATTTTTTATTTTATTTTGATTAATTAAGAATAATATGGTTAAAATAGTGTATCTAATATATTTTCTAAGTTAGTTATAAATGTCTCACGTTGAAATTTTAAATAAAAATATTAAAATCCATTAGTGTACTTATTTTATTTTATAACAATAAATTATATTACTCATTAATAGTATTTTATTTTTAATATTGTATTTCTTATATATTTGAATTTAAATATTTATCTAATTTATTTCTCATGTAATTTTTAATTTTTAGTGTTTTATTTTAAATAAAAAAATAAAATTTATACCTTTTTAAATTCTATTTTAATTTTTAAAATAATTATCTAATTTATTTCATACATTATTTTAAATATTCTAATTTTACTTTTATTTATTATTTTTAATGTTTTAAATAGGAATTTTTTAATTTTTAATGTCTATATTTAATCTTATGGCAACAAAATATATGTTTTCATAAATATTGTATTTACTTTTAGTATTTCATTTTTTACGTATTTTATTTAAAATTACAATATTTTAAATTAAAAATCTGTTTTAAATTAAAAACAAAAAAATAAATGTTATTAATACAATTACATAACAAAATAACAAAAGAAATAATTTATAAACAATTAATAAAGTTCACATTTTAATTTCTAAACATTACAAATAATATAAACAATTACAATACACCTAAACTAATTAAAATAATCATTAAACTCAACATACATACTAAACACAAAAATAAATTAACTATTAAACTAAACTAACGCAATTTAAACTTTTATTTCCTTTACTACTTAAACAATTATTCAAATTTTGATTTGTTACATTTTTTATTTTATTTTCATTGAGTTATTAAAAATATTATGGTTAAATTTATTGTTATAAAAACTAATATATTTTTCACAATAAAATTTTATTTTGTATTTTTAGTGTTTAATTTTAAATAAAAATATTAAAATTCGTTAGTGTATTTTTAGTGTTTACTTTTTTATTATATTTTATTTTTAATATTGCATTCCTTATATATTTTAATTTAAATATTTATCTAATTAATTTATCATGTTATTTTTAATTTTTAATGTTTTATTTTAAATAATAATCTTAATCTATACCTTTTTAATTTTTAAAATAATTATCTAATTTATTTCATATATTAGTTTTAAAATTTTATTTATTATTTATTATTTTTTATATTTTTAATAGATTTTTTTTTAATTTTTTAATGTATACACTTAAATATTTTCTTATGACAATAAAATATTTGCTTTCTTAAATAGTAAGTTTATTTTTAGTATATAATTTTTTTACATATTTTATTTAAAATTACAGTATTTTTCATTAAAAATATATCTAAAATTAAAAATAAAAAAATAACATTATTTATATGTGTATGCTTAGAGTTGCACGGTTCCCTAGTCCAATTATTACATATCAGAATAACTAAAGAATTAATTTATAAACAATTAATAAACTTTACATTTTAATTTCTAAGCATTACAAATAATATAAACAATTAAACTAAAACTAAACTAACTAATATAAAATAATCATTAAAGTCAACAACTAATATAAAATAAACTACTAAACTAACACAAAAATAAAATAACTACAACTAAACTAACACAAAATAACTACAATTAAACTAACATAAAATAATTAAAACTAAAAAAAACTAAAAAATACAAAAATAATTACCTTCATGATGAACACTGAAGATGGCAGATAAGAAGAACAATGGAGAGAAAACTGAGAAAGTGAGAGAGAGGGGGGTGAAATGGGAGAGAGGGCTCGTTCGGAGTGGGGAAGAGGGGGGGCTTAGCATTTTAAAGGGGAATCTGCGACAGGATGAACATCTCGTCGCTGTTTTGCGACGGGACAATGTATCCTGTCGCTGATTTGCAACGGGATACGCCATCTTGTCACTGATTTGAGACAGAAATAGCTATCTCGTCGCAATTTTGTGACGATAATTTCAACCCATCACTAAACCACTTTAGTGACGGCTTTCCATCACTAAATCCGTCACAAATTAGTAACGGGAGCATCCCCGTCACAAAACCCGTCACTAAAACTGATTTTTCTTATAGTGGTATGTGGGATCGGGATGTCACAGTTAGTGAGCACGATAACAATATGAGTTTGAAAATAAGGTCGAAGTTTTCTCGCTGAGATGATCAAAGCAAAGGCTAACTTCTCCATGAGAGAATACCGAACCTCAGCCCCTGTCAACCGCTTGCTGGCATAATAAACAGGCCTCTGCCTTTTGTCTTCTTCTCGGACCAACAGCAAACTTACGGCCTCTTCAGCTATTGCCAAATAAAGATACAACGGTTCCCCTTGTTGAGGCTTAGTGAGGACTAGAAGCGAAGCCAGATGTTCTTTCAGCTTGCAGAAAGCTTCTTAGCATTCATCGTCCCAAACAAAATTATTTGCCTTCGATAGGGCCTTATAGAAAGGAAGACCCTTCTTCACCAGATGAGACAAGAATCTCCCTAAAGCCGTCATTCTTCTTGTTAGGCTCTGTACTTCCCCGATGTTCCTTCGGGCTGGCATGTCTAGAATGGCTTTAACCTTCACTAGATTCACCTCAATCCCTCGGTGATGGTCTATATAGCCCAGGAATTTTCTTGCAAAAACTCTAAAAGCACATTTAATAGGATTAAGTTTTAGGCGAAAGTTATGAAGGGTTTGGAAGCATTATTCCAAATCTACAGGATGATGCTCGATGATGAGGCTTTTCACCAGCATGTCGTTTACATAAGCCTCCATGTTTCGGCCTAGCTAATGTTGAAAAAGCTTATTCACCAAATGCTGGTAGGTGGCCCCAGCATTCTTTAACCCAAACGACATTACTGTGTAATAATAGGTTGCTTAATTAGTGATGAATGTCATCTTTTCCTGATCTTCGAGGTGTAACGGGATCTGGTGGTATCCCTGAAAGGCGTATAGAAAACTGATCAGTAAACACCTCGCCATTCCGTCAATTAAGGCATCTATCCGAGGAATGGGGTAACTATCATTTGGCTAAGCTTTGTTAAGGTCAGTGAAGTCGATGCAAAGCCTCTACTTGCCCTCCCTCTTGGGCAACAACACCACATTTGCTAACCAATAGGGATAATCAACCTCTAGAACGTACTGCACCTCCATCAACTTCTCCACTTTTGCCTCAATTGCTTTGGCCCTCTCCGGAGAAAAATTTCGCTTCTTTTGTTTGATAGGTCGAAAACCCGACCGTATTCCCAACCTATGCATCATGACCTTCAGATCAACCCTCGGCATATCTTGAGCTGTCCATGCAAAGACATCCGTGTACTGCCATAGGAGGGCTAAAATTTAACCCCTCAAGGGGTCTTTTAGCTCAGCACTTATCTTTATACATCGATTAGGATGATCTTCTCTCAAAGGTACCTCATTGAGCTTGTCCACGGGCTCTATGGTCTTCAAATCTCTCGTCCCTTCTAGAAAGAAACTACCAGCTAGCGAGCCCCCTTGCTTTTTCTCCTTCCAAGTCCTTTTTATGACCAGAAGTTTCCCCCTACGGCGGATTCTCCTTCATCTTCCTTTGCAGGGTTTCTGCACCCCTTGCCACGCCTATGGAAGCCATGTAACATTCTCGGGCAGAACACAAATCTCCTTACACTTCTCCTACCCCATTAGCTATGGGGAACTTCATCATCATGTGATATGTGCTAGGAATAGCCTGAAGAGCATTGAGCCCCGACCTTCCTAGAATCATGTTATAAGCTCTAGGCACATCTGCCACCAAGATATCCAACATGACTTGAGAGTTTCGGGAACCCTTTCCCAAAATCAACGGAAGTTGAATGACTCTATCAAAGTACACTACTTCCCCATCAAATCCGACCAAGGGGACACGGGTTGGTCTTAGCTACTCCATTCGGTATCCCGTTCCCAAAAAGGCTTGCTTGTAAAAGATATCCAAAGAATTTCCTGAATCTACTAGGATCTACCAAAGCTCCCATTTTCCAAGCTCGGCTGTTATCACCAATGGATCATTTTGGTTCGGATACCCTAGGATGACACTGTCTGAAAAAGATATTGTTTTCCCTCTCCTCGACCTCTTCACTCTCGAGGTTTGGCTCACTCCTGAATCCTCCCCGCGACGAGGGTATGGAACATTAGGGGCTGCAGATGATCCTCTCCTACTTGCAGTGGTTTCACCCTTTGAGGCCAATTCCGAACACGCCCTGGCTTTTCAGCTCGGTCCAGCTTGGGGGGAGGACTTCGCAAGCGTCGCTCATGCCCCTTATGGGGATCTGCTTCCCTAGCAACAAAACTCCTGAGGAAGCCCCGATTAATGAGCTCTTGAATCTCCTCTTTCAACTGGTGGCATTCCTCCGTATCATGCCCGTGATCTCGATAGAAGCGACAATACTTATTTCGGTTCCTCTTATTGGAGGGTGCCCTCATTGGAAGGGGCTTCTTCAAATAGTCCTAGTCTTTGATAGTGGCGATGATCTCCGCTCTTGGAGCATTCAAGGAGGTAAAACTGCTCGGTTCCCACCGAGGACGATGCTACTCTTTTCGATCCTCCCTTCTACCTTCACTCTTATTCTCTTCAGAATGTTTCTTTTTCTCATTCTTTTCAGTATATTCGACTCTCTTTGCCTGCATAACTTTCTCAGCATTAATATACTTCATTTCCCGGCCAAGGATATCTGTGAACATGAGCAGGGGAGTTTTAGCCAATGACTGAGCGAATGGGCCGGGTCTTAAGGCATTCTGGAATGCCACCATAGTGACACTATGGTCGAAGTTCTCAATGCTCAAGGTATCCATATTAAACCTCAAGATGAAATCCTTCAAGGATTCACCCTGGTTTTACTTTAGGCTAACGAAAGCCATAGTGGATCTCCGATGCCTCCGAAGAGGTACGAAATGAGCCAAGAAACTACCTCGAAGCTGCGCGAAATTGGCTATTGAGTAATGGGCTAAATTTGAGTACCAAGCGCGCATATGCCCTTCCAGTGTAACCAAGAAGACTTTACACCACATTGCATCAGATGTGTCTTACACCATCATATGAGAAGCAAAAAGATCTAGGTGATCCATTGGGTCAGTAGTCCTCGCATAGGGCTTGATAGTCGGAATGTGAAGACGCTTAGGCAACACCGCAGCCATATTCTCCAGACTAAGGGGCTGATTCACCATCGTCCCCTAGGACTCTCCCTACTTCGATTTTAAAGCTGCAATATCCTTCTCCAGCTAATGCAGCCTCCTTTCCTACTATTGCGTCTGTGACATGTTGGAAGACTCTTCGACGTCCCTATGTCCATCTTCCTGTCCTCGTCCTTGAGGATTTGCCTCTCGCAGGCAACATCCTTCCTCTAGCGGGGGCTCTTGCCTTCCCCCTGTTTGAGAATGATGGGCCTGCTGGTGTTGGTGGTCTAGAAAGCCGGTAAGCAACTTGGTTAAACGTTGGACCTGATTCTCCAAAAGCGTGATCCGATCAGGCGGGGGAGAAAGGTTGTTCGGGCTACGCTCCCTCTCCTGCTGGCTTCTCGAGGGATTGTTCTGACTCGGTTCTAGGGCAGGGTTACAGCTAGTAGCCCGAGAGTGGTGCCTTCTGGTTGCCATTAAGACATAGAGAGAACCTAAACGTCGAGATAAAGCGTATTGGTGAGACAAAAAGAAAAATGCCTCGGCCCCACGGTGGGCGCCAAATGATGATGCTGAAGCCGATCACCTTCTCCTGCCTTAGACTAAGTACCTGCAAAAGATGAAGTCTGGGACTTGCTCCCCCATGATCACTCTGACAATCAAGTCAGTTCACGGGTTTAACACAAGTTTTCAGTATGTAGTAGAGAATTTTGGAAAAATAGAGTCATCCTCTTACCCGTCTTGTCTACCTTTTTTTTTTATCCCCGTGCCAAGATAAGAATTCCCTTTTCGGATCACCAGGATCCGGATCCCACCCCTTGCAAAGTCATAATCTCAATGATATGGATATGATAATCGTTTTCGAGGGGTTCGGGATAATCCCTATCTCATTGATGCCAAGGAATTTGAAAAATCTTAATTAAGCAATAGGTTTAGCTGGTTTGTTGAGACACCTCTGCCACATATCTTTTCCAAACTCAGGCTAGACAGTGACCTTAGATTAGTCCTCGGCGGACACGTGTCTTTTCCATTACTAGTTGCATAGGAGTAATTATGAACCTGAAAAGTTCTCCCTCATTAGTAGTTGATCTTATTGACTACTTTTGTGGTGACACTAATGCAAGTGCGTAGGTGCTCATTGGTGAATGAGTTCACTAAATGACCTAACCCAAGAACACCCAAATGGTAACTCTTACTAAATGTCAATTGGGAGTTCTTTGTGGAGACAAGTGTTAGTAATCTATTTTCTTGAGGTACCACGGTTATCTTGTATGAGGAGCGTCATGCTTTGATGCCACTGTTCGGGGTCCATTAAGATGGGTCTCTAATAGGGTGGTTGTTGGGTATGATTCGAGTTATACGAAGGTAGGTGAGTACACAAGATGGAATCTATCGACCTTAGTAAGAATCATAATAGGTATATCTGAATGATGAAGTCACAACTCAAGAAGTCATTGGTCAACGTGGATAGTTGAGAATTAACAAGAGTTATTAATTCAACTATAAGAGTTGTGGACTTAGCATTTGTATACACAGTGTCAGTTATTGGAAGTTTAACATTTCACCATACTTCTAGACTGTACCGGGGCATTATGATAGAGGGATTGAATAGCACTGGAACTCGTTGCTAGATGTCAATCTTGGTTTAAGGTAAAAATAGTAATTTTGTCATGAGATGACATAAATTACGAATTATAATCAAAGAGTTTGATTAGGAATAGGATTCTATAAATTGTCATTTTCCATCTTCATAGTGAACCTATAAAGTTACACACAAACAAAGAGAAGTTTTATGGAAAAAAATTCAATAGGACCGAAAAGTGTTTTGGGTACGGACGAATTTGTATGTTTTTGGGGCGAGGTAGCACTCGCGGAAAAGTCCACATGATGTCAATAAGGAGTAAGAGAAACTAGGGGAGAAAATGACAATGGGTTGCATCAGGCGTAACATGGGGCCTACCCGCGTGCAGCTCAATAGGTGCCCAGCATGGCCTGCACGAGGCTCGCGTAAGCCAAGGGGTTGGCTGGGTTGCACATGGCCCACGTGGTCCACGCGTCCTGCTTGCGTGTCCACCCTACTAGTGGGCTGGTAGCAACCCAACACGTCCTAAACATGGTAAACTCGATTCCAAACCCTAGTTAGACTAGGGTTTGGCCTCATCCCCTATAAATATGCCATTAATGCTTTTGCCTTTCAACCGAAAAACGACTTTTGAGAAATGTTAGAAAGAGAAACTTGATCTTTTCAAAATTTGGGTTAGATCTTGCGTTCTTGGCATAAGAAGTCTCAAGAGGCGTGCTCATTGACATTCGTGAAGCTTCTCTTTGGTGTGGATCACTTGTAGAGGGTGGGTGACACCTCATGACATGAAGATTCGATGTTCCTGTGTCGAAAAATTAAAAGGTTTGTTTTTATTTTTATTATTTATTCTTGAAAAGGATTATATAGTTGCAAATTAGAACTGCTCTTTTGGGTTTCATGATCGGCCAAAGAGTTTGGTTGATCGAAATTTTTTTAAATTTCTGCTGCATTCTGTTCCATGGAAACCCAACATTTGATTCACTACTTCCATTAGGTTGTTGAAATAACTGTTCGTAGAGTCTCCATCTTTCATAAAGGAGCTTTAAAATTTCCTAGGAAGTGTTTGAAGCTTGACCATAAGCACCTTTTCTGTGCCTTGATACCTTTTTCTTAAGGGCATCCATGCCTCCTTCGACTTTGTTGCTGCTGAAATTGAAGGGAAAGTTGCATCATCTACAGCTTGTAGAATAAAAAGGAGAGCCTTGGCATATCTCTTAGGATGTTAGCTGCCGCACCTTTTTCGAAATAACCTTTCTATCCACAAGTTCCCATAGATCTTGGGAGATGAAAAGAGTCTTCAACTTTATACTCTAGTCCTCATAGTTGGAGCTTTGAAAAATTGGAATTACAGGTTGCGAAAGACTCACACCATTTGGATTGTTTTCCATTGGGAAATTGTTCAGAGATCTCAACCTAGCTTTGATATTAGGAACACTAAAATACAAATACAAACTCAATGACTCGTAGATTTTTAGGAATTATAAACCCATGACTAACAACAGCTCCTAATATCAAGCAACACAAGCCATAAATATAGGATACTCAACAACTAGTTCTTGACTAACTAAAAAATCATGTGCAACACCAGACAAAGACTTATTGACTTATAAACCAACAGATTTTTGCTTTAATCACTAATAGAGAGATGGGCATCATCAACGACAAGCTATAGATCCGTTCAACTTCACCAATTCTCTTTCCCTTTGGTCTTCTTCTTCGCTTTTATTTACGAACTACACCACTAGTTTCTTCCCTCTTCATTTTCCCCACATTGACCAGTCCTTTTGGCCTTACTTGCCTCCAAACTCTTTTATCAATTTAATTGGCCTTCCTATATATGTACTGTACATAGACTCCATTCCTCCCCTATTTTCTTTCTTTCCTTCATAAAAATCCGTTGCTTGAAGCTTCCTATGCCTTCTCAATAGGCCAGGTGAATGAGCTATTTATGCTTTCACCATGGGACCTTGAGTGATGTCTCGTCCATGAGATCTTGGAGGGTCATGATGATTTCTGACATGAGGATGTTGCTCTAGCTCTCTTTGTGAGCCACTGGTCCATTTTTTGTAATTTGTCATTTGGGGTTGCGCTTGGAAGCTCGATCCTTACCCTGATGCCTATTTTTAGTGTTGATTTTAGGCGTACACACCAGCTTGATTTTTTGAGGTATAAATGCAAGGAACTTGTAGTTTTCTTTGCTGGTTTGTTTGCATTTCCATTTTGAGTTTTTTGTTTATTTTTTTTCTTTGTGTTGTCTAGTTTGTTGTCATTCAGCTATGAGGATTGGCTTGTAGATCTAGGTCTACACTTACTCGTATTTGTGCGCCTGAGGGTATATGATCTGCATTTGTCTCAATCGATGCCCTTTGTGGATGTGCTTGGCCATATGCCTCCTTGTGACGAGTCCACTTTCTAACAATAAAAAATCAAATAAAACTTTATTAATAACTTTTAGGTGACGAGTTATTGAATTGTGTCAGCCAAAATCTGTACTTTTTTTTTTTTTACTAATCAAATCAAAATCTACACTTACACGGCCTATTTATAGACAAGTACTCCAGTGCAATCAATTAGATTTTGTATCCTCCATCTCCATCTCTATGGGACTGAAATTTTTATCTTCTTAAAGATGTCATCCCATTTTAATTTTGAACTTAAAAATCATTTAACAAGAATTATTGTTTATTTATTTATTTTGCTAAAGAACTATTAGTCTTGTAAATAATAAATGTATTATATATAGATTATGTCAGATTCCTTGCAGGGGAATAAAATCTGCAGAGATGGATATTTAATGAATTGGGGGTTGAAATGATATCTTTCTTATGAGTTTATATATCACCTGCGATCCAAGCATTGGGCCATCTTATTCAGTCAATTCTTCCTCCCTAGCTAGCTCCTTAGGATCCATAACTATTTCCCATTAGAATGAACAAGTTTCTATTTTGGTCAGTTGTTTTATGCTTCTTCTATTTCTTAAAACAAGACAATGCCATGCACATGCTTTACAGATCCATCAATTAAAATTCTGGATATTTTTTTCTGATTGTCATATACTTTATGAAAACCCAGAAAGCTCCCACCATTTTCGTGGGCTTGTCGCTGCATTTGATATAAAATATTAATTGCAAAATTTGATTCATTGGAATCATCGTCAACAGAAACAATGGATTAGCCACCATTTTAAAAGTCTGTAAGACAGTCGTGTTTACATTAATGAACCATTTTGATTGTATATGTTTCCTGGTTGTAGTGATCAATGAGAATTTATAATAAATGAAGCGATTGATGACACCAACAGGCAACAGCCCACATGCATGGGGACATTTTAGTTTGCGTTTCGAGAAGCAGAGATATCCAAGCTTGGCTCCTCACATACTCTATGTGGCTATACCAGCTGCTGATTTCATCATAAAGGAGACATATATGGTGGTTGTTTCGATGTAATTAATCAAGTTTTATATCACTGCTCCAGAATTTAACTCCAAATTAATTAAAAGATGTTCTAGCAGGGAATAAGATCTTTCTTTAGGAGAAGTATGAGCTCCAACAAGAAGAAGAAATCATTAATTAATGCCACCAAAGCCCCCCCAAAAAAAACAGAAAGAAAAGAAAAGGAGAAAAAGAAATCATGAATATATGCTAGAGTTCATTAATTGGTATGAAAATCTGAGATAAAGAATATATATTCTTACAGAATTTTTCTTAGAATGTATTAATAGAGTACAAGTGATGACAATAGTGTGAGTTAGGACACGAGAAGTGACATATGGCAGCACGTGTACATAATTTAACTTACAATAAAAGAACATGGCAACAAAAAAGCCACTAGAAGGGAGGCCCCATTGATTCGTGCCAATAGCCTTGACATGGGAAAGTGGGCACGAGTAAAGCTGAAGCCCTAACCCCGCCAGCCATTATCTCTAATTATTACTTCGGGAGAAATTTACTAAAACCCTATCCCTAGCTAGGATCGATAATTAGGACCTAAGGCCTTGACATAGGGGATACTCCACCCCAAATCAAAGGCCATATGAGTTGTGTATGCTCATCCCTACAACAGAACATGATAAAGGCAATGGGTATAATTAAAAAGGAGTATTGAACTGTGAAGGGAATGAGGTATTTTGAAGTACTAATACTAATACTTGAATCATCGAAAAAGATATCCCAAACACCCCTGAGTAGTTCCTTTCTGTGATTGCAGGAAATTTTTTCAACTATGAATTGGAAGCACTTGCAAGTGGGCTAGGGTAACAAATTTCTTTTATGTGTGTGAAAGCAACATCAGCAACGAAGTAGCTAATGTAGCTGGAAACTAAGTATGTAGAAAGAACTGGATAATTTATTTGTATTCTTAGAGGTTCCTGTAGTTTTAAGTACAAATAGAGTTGATTCAACCAAAATTAAATTAAATGTTAACTATTTTTTAGTAATCCATCTTTAATTAATTATACAAAATAAAAGATAAAAAGAATAGAAAAAAGAATGAAGAAACAACAGCACGGTCGACAACAAGAAGGGTCACCATCGACAATCATTGTGAGAGAGGTAGATTTGACATTGGAGAAGTAGGAGCATTGTCAGTAGAACAGATTAAGAGATGGTTAGGAGAGCTACAAAGGGACGAAGGGATAGTGATATATAGGGTAGTGCCACAATGACACAATGGTGATGCTGTCGTGGTCCTTTCATCCTTTTGTCTTTTTGATCTTCGAAGATTTATCTATCTCTAGCTCTCACTATCTTCCTTGTTCTTGATCTTTCTTCCCCTTCTCTAATGTCTCACTCCCACAAACACCACCGCAAGCCACCAACCTCATCCTAAACCCCCCCCCCCCCCCCCCCCCATTTTGTTATCTTCTCTATAACTTTCTCTCTCTCCATTCAACCAACATCGCTTTCATATTTGGTAGATTTTGCTTCAATTGGGGACTACAATGAGTTACAGTAAGGGTTAAGGGTAGGTTAAACTCTACTGATAACATTTCATCACTGCTGCTCTGCCAAAGCCCACCACCTCTACGGATTTTCTTAAGATTAGGTTAACTAAGTTTGTTAACCATGTCAATACAAACAAACTAACAAATGGGTGTCTTGAGTAAAAAAAATTAAACTATAAGAATCTTTAGAGTCATTAAAACCATATTAAATTTTCGGGCAAATGACATGAAATATAGGTTTTTTAGTGTCAATTTACATATAAAAAACTCATCTCATGTGTACTTGGTGCCACACATAGCAAAATCATGTTAGTCCACAATTTTGAGTTTATTTGGTATTGTTGTGTTTTTGAAACATAATTGTTTTTTAAGTTTAAAAAGATAATATTTAGTAAAATACAATTTTACTTTGAAATTACATTTGCTTTTCTAAAAAAGCAGATTAAGCTAATTTAAAACAAAATTTAAAAAACCCCTACTCCTACTAAAAGGCAAATTAGCTTATAATGGGTACCATATTTATTACTAATTTCTAATATTAATAAACATAACTGAATTTTAGCATTAATAAACACAACACTCAATTATATATCAAACATTGCCTATATAACACTACCTTTATAACATAAAACAAAATAACACACCACAAAACAACAATACCAACCAGGCTGTTTCTAACCTTTTCGTGGAAGAAAGCACATTTTCAATCTTTGTCTAATATTATGAAACAAGCATGAAACATTTTTAAAATTATACAAACAGCCCAATTTTTATTTTTTTTTAATGTTTCTCGACTTTTTAAGTATAAGAAACATTTCAAGAACGTTAAAATGACACCCCCAATGCGTTTCCATGTATTATAGATTAATATAAAAAAAATAATAAAACAAAGCTCACAATATACTTTTAAATTCAGAAGATATATATTAAGCACAAAATTTTTTAGTGTATTTTTGTTTAAGTGGCATTGTCCTATGAGTAACTGTTATTGAAAGAACAATGATAATTAGTTTGACTTGATAGTCGTGTGTAATATTTGATACATTCTTACATCAATTTTAATAATTATAATAATTGTTAAATCAACCAAAACACATGTGTACATTAGACTTTTTATTACGTGAAATGATCAAATCGGAGTAAATATAGTTATCTCTATTAAACTAGTACATCAAAGGCTGCTTAACAGTGTGCCTGCATATATACGAGTATATATCTTAATGAACTTTTCCAACTTTTGTACGTTAACGTTAGTTCAGTCACCGATGTATGAATTTGTTGTGATCAGTCACCAAAGTAGGAGAAAATATTTCTCCTACTTTGTTGTGATCAGCTTGTATGAATTTTTCTTTTTTTTATAAGTAAGAATTTATTGAAAAACCTTAAATAGGCTACATCTAAGTAGGGCATACCCCGAACATTACAAAGAAAACTAAATTAAAAACGAAACAACAATAATTAAACTATAACTTGAGATGAGACGCTCCTCACAATAGAAATAGTAAGTAAAACATGTCAAAGGAAGTCACCAATAAAGCTGCACTTGAAATCTTGAAAACAAACCCAATACTTGATTTTACCTCCAAACATTTTTAGGATTTTGACGTGAATATTAATATTTTATGATAAAAACACTTGATTACTTTTCTAAAAAATGCATAGAGATTAGAAAAGCCACATTTTTTTTTCTTTTTTCTCTTCCTTAAGTATTATTTAATTTTTTATACGAATGATAATAATTTATGAGAAGACACTCAACTACTCTCCATATAATAGCAGACTGCATAACCATCCTCATACAAGATGGACTTGAATGAATTACCAAACTGGGAACATCTTGACTGAAAAAGACAGTGCAAAACTAATTTTCCTGCAACTTAATTTATATTTAATTAAAAAAAGATAAAAAAAAAACTGCTACTTTACATGTTTTAAAAGGAAAAATCATCTGTTTGAATTATTTTCAAAATAAATATGGAGTTTACCGAAATAAATAAATATGGAATCATTTCAAAATAATAATCTATTGATAGTATTTTATTGATGATGCAAAAGAAAGGAACATAATTTATGAATATTTATTTGGTATAAATAAAAAAATTAATTATTTCCCCATCTTGTTTCCTTTGCTTCCAGCTCGTGGGAAAGATGTCATCGATGAGCGAGTAAGTAGGATTAGAAGCAAACTCAGGAATGCTTTTAGCATTATTACAATGGCGTGCAACCCAAGAACAAATTCCAAACCTCACGATCGAGTGACCCAAGAAAACAACCCTAAAATTCTAACCCCTAGCCCTAACCCTAACCTTAAAGTAGGGTTTTGCACAGAAGCAAACAGTAGTGCGGTTGCTTGCTGCTGGAAATACATAGCCTCGATGATCATTTCGAGGCAACACGAGCACTTTCCCGGCATTAACTCCCACACCTCTTGGAAACTCTCAAAACTGATCTCTTCTCGTTTGATCTCATTTGAAATTCATTGAACCATTCCCTCGTTTCTTCCCCTAAACTACGTAGACACCAACCAAAAACAGCATTATGAATTCAAATTTAAACAGGGTTTTTCCATCATCAAGCCGTATGTATATATATATTTTTGCTATAAAAGGAATTCATTTTGTTGTTATTTGAATACAATAATAAAATTTAGATGTCGAGGAATAGTCTTTTAGTCGTTCAGACTTTAAAAGAAAGAAAATGATAAGAGGGCGCAACACATTCCTTGTCCAAACACTTTGATACATAAGTCAAATTTCAATATTTAGAAGAGTTAGCATAGATTTTTCTTCAGGTTTTTATGACTTATGCTCCTCTATTTATAGTGGAGCTAGCTAGTTTGTGATAAGCATCCTTGCCATTTTGAACTCGATTGAGATAGGAATTATTGAAGACAATTCATATCTATTGCAAAATTCCCATAAGAGATTTTGAAGGTAATTAATATGTTTACGCTTCTATACTGGGAATACCCCGTGAAAAACTTTTCTAAAAGACCTTATGATCCTTGGGAGCTCTTTTCTTGAGCCCCTCGACCAAGAGGGTCTCCCAAGGCCTTTCCATGCGAGACTCTTCTTTTGGCCCTTGTGCTTTATTTTCATCTTTCGGGTTTGTCCTTCATAGGCTTCATGATTAGGTTAATGCATATTTATGGGTGGATCTTTTTTTCCTAAGGGTGCATTTGATAGGCATGGAAAATGGGGGTGGAATTCGAATTCCATCTAAATTCCAAGAAATTCTATCAAACAGCTTTTCAATTCCATGGAATTCGAATTCCATCTTAGTTCAAAAAGTGCAAATTTTCCTTGAAATCAAGGAATTGGAATTCCTAGGGGTTGGGGTGAGAATTGAAATTCCATCCTTATTTTTCACTTCTATCAAACGCACCCTAAGTTCTTTTCCTTAATCTCCCTTATTGTTTTCCTCTAGGTCTCCCATTGGATTTATTTGACTAGGCTTTGGTCCGCATACACATAAATTGCTCCCCAATTTTTTCTTCGAGTTTCTAGGAAAATAGAGTAGCTTTTGTGGTTAGGGATCTTTTCCCATTTCTTGTAGAGAAGATTCTTTCGAGAATATTTTTCAATTTCTTGATGTGGGTATTTTCTATCTAATAGACTTTATCGCATTGAATCTTTGTCTCTCACCCATTTAACGACTATGATTTTTCTAGGATTTGGATGGTCTACATTCTTGCTTCCATCGTCACTTTATCTTTCAAGTTTTCCTACTATCTCCCGAAGATTCTCCTAATCAAGCTTTTTCTATAGTCTTCTACAGAGTCACTAGCGATGCTAGTCTTCCACGGACGCTTTAATGGAGTCTTTTAATTTGTTTACCAATTTCTTTTCTATAAGATGGTGAGAGTGAAACAAACTCATACAATTGTCAATGCTTAGGAGATGTAGTTGATTTTTTGTAACAGACCTTGCTTCTTAGGTGCAAGACTTATAAAGGTCACATGCCATATCTTTTCCCGTTTGTACTTTGCAAAAGATAGTAAACTCTATGGGATTGAAGATTTGGAGGCTAAGTACATGTATGGTGGCTATAAATATTGCGGCACACATTCTTCAGAGGTTCTTTTCTTTTGTTGGGTGTATGTTCTGCCTCATGGCTTGTTTTGGACTATTCTCATGCTTTTACAATTTGGTTTTTGGATAGTTCTCAAGTTTTTATGTTTAATTTTTGGACCATTCTCATACTTTTGCATTTTGGTTTTTGGATTGTTCTCATGCTTTTGCATTTTGGACCATTCTCAAGCTTTTGTGTTTTTGATTTTTGGACCATTCTCACATTTTTTTTATTTTATTTTTTTTTATTGTTCTCACACTTTTGCATTTCAATTTTTAGATCTTTGTGGATGATGGACCCTAGATCATTTTTGCGCTTTTAGGTTTATTTTTAATCCATTCTTATGTATTTTGCGCATTTGATGCTAGGTTTGCTTGCCCACCAAGATTTTAGTTCTTTTCATGCATTCTTTCTCCAGATAGCGTTTGTTAAAATGAGTAAGATAAGATTGTATCAAGATAAGATTGAAATATTTTATAGACTAATATATGAAATAATCAAGATAAAGCTGAGAAACATTACAAGATTTTTATCAAATTGTTTATTAACTTTTTGGGAATGCACTGGAGCACACATGGGTCATTTTTTTCTTATCTGTAAGATTTAAGATATGTTTATTTGGAAGAAGAGGGGGGGAGATAAGCATATTTAAAAAAGGTCAGATAAAAAGTCACGTAACTTTTTTTCAAAGGTCGCCAAATGAGTTTAACAAACACATTAGAAAGAACAAAAGTCTAGATTGCTTTCCATATCTTACCTTTTTCGATCTATATCTTGGTTAACAAACACTACAAAAACAAAATACACAAAAAAGAAACTGCAACAAGGTAAAAGTTTTTATTTTAGGCAATATAAAATACAATATAACTTCAAATAATTTATATTCCATTTCTAGCCTATTTTACTTACCTGTTAGACATTTGTGTGGTAAGTTGTGCTTCTTAGTCTTTGCCCACCGAGATATTCTTTCTAAATTAGATTATACTCCTTATCCCTAGGCTAATCTATCTAGGCTTTGGTGTCCACAAATCTTTGCAGTTTTCCCTCCTAATCAAAGCCTATATTTACTTCATTAACTCATAGTATTTGTTAATTGAGTGTTTATGGGGTACTGTGGAATTAGTAGAAGGCTTCTCTTTTTCTCCCTAGTGGTTTGTCAAACTTATTGGGGAATTTAATGAGGCATGATCCTTCAATGGCTGCAAAGATAGAAGATAGTGGTTCTGTGAGTGGAGTATACTTTTTGAATTGGAACCTAGAAAGGTCATCAGTCTTCTTGTTTGTCCTTTCATCAGAATCCCTTTCTTTCCCTTTTTATCATTTTTTTCGTTTCCTCCAACTATCCTCATTACCTCAACTTGCAAAACATATTTGTTGGCTCGAACAAACAGGTCCACCAAAGATATGGGCTGATCTAGAGCAAGGAACTCTTGTAACCGTACTAACCTTGTACCTTAGAGCATAGTGGTAATTTCTATGCTAACATATAAATCATGTATCTCTAGGGTAGCATTCCTAAATTAGTCTACATATTGCCTAATGGTCTCCTAATTCCCTTAGTGAATGATGAGCAAATAAGTGGCTTTTTTCTTCCTCTGACTATTGGTAATGAAGGCCCTAATGAATCCCCTCTTCAATTGATTAAAAGAGGAAATTGAACCTTCAACTAAGGCATTGAACCAAGAATGTGCATGGTCAGTCAAAGTTAAGGGGAAAGCACGACACATAATCACATCCTCCTAGCCATAAAGTAACTTCTTAGAATTTTGGATGTGATCGTGCGAAACTCCTTTTCTTGAGTAAGTGGCCAATTGAGGCATCTTAAATTTTGACATAAGGGACTTCTCCATAATCTCTAGAGCAAAAGGAATTTTTTTACTCTATTGGTCCTCTCTAGTTGGCACTGACCTTTTCTGTTCCAAAATTTTCTCAATCAACTTTTTCATGTCTTCTATCTCTCAAGAATTGAATGCAGACTAATCGTTACCCTCTTGTACTCTCCTGGGTTGATTTTTGAGAGGAACTTGATTTTCCTTAATAGTTTTTCTTTCAACAGTTTCGAGATATTTCTCTTTTTGAATAAGTTCTTTCCCTACATTCAAGGGTAGACCTAGGAATTTTTACTCGGGGGGGCTTCAAATTTTTTTTCCAATCACGAGCTTCACCAATAATTTTTTTTTTTCAATTGTAAAAGTCAAGGAAAAAACTATGATTTTAACATAATCTAGAAAAGAAAAGAAGAAGAGTTGGGGAGCTGGGCTGGTGGGGGAGGGGAGGGCTTGGGATTAGGTTGGATTTGGGGGTTAAAAAAAAAAAATATTTTTTTAATGTACAAAATCCATTTTTAAAAAACAATTGGGGGGGGGCTAAAGCCCACCCCCTGCGTCCGCCCCTGCCGACATTTCCTTTTTGTCTAATCAAATATCCTTTATGAGGCCAAGCTAGTCTAGGGAGAGTCTCTTCGGAATCTCCCACTTGATGAGTTTCTAGAGAGGGAGACTCTCTCAGATCCCTAGGAAATTCACAAGGGCTGGTTTGATCTGTCCCCTCGTCAGAAAGTTCTACAAAGTTGGCAGTAATGAAGCATAAGGAATGATACTCTATAGGAAGCTTACCATCTCCTAGAGAGCTTGAACACTCTCATCATGTTGGTTTCAAAATGCTTTGAACTTAGCGAGAGGGACAATCAAGGGAGATGTCCTAGAATTTCTCGAGCTTCTATTGAGAGTCTCTCATGGCCTTTGGGGGTTTTCAAGAAATTGAATATTAGACTCCTCGCTGCTCTATCATTTTTCAATGATATGGGATCCTATGCATGCCATTGTCATTTTCTAGGCTTTTCAATCAATTTCCCATAGATGACACCAATTATTGTTGCTTGGTTACATAAATAAAATTTAGATGGGGAATAGTCTTCAAGCCGTTAACTCTGCAAGAAAGAAAAGAATTAGAGGTCACAGGGTAATCCCCAAGTAAACACTCCAATTTTTAAATAGATCCCCATATTCAGAAGAGTTAGTAGAGCTCCTTTTTGGGTTTTTGTGGCATACCCCTTTCAAGGAAAGGGATCATCTATTTATAGTAGAGCTAGTTAGTTTGTGATGAGCATCCTTTCCAATTTGAACTTGATTCAGATAGGAATTATTAAAGATAATCCATATCTATTGCAAGATTCCCTAAGGATATTTCATAGCTAAATTGTTTGTGCTTCTATATTGGGAATACCCTACAAGAGAATTTGTGACTCTCCCAAAGCTCTATTTGCAAGAGACTGTCAAGACTCTCTCGGGGACACCTCGATTGAGAAGGTCTAAGGGCCTTTCCATGCAAGACTCTTCTTTTAGCCCTTATGCTTTGTCTTTAATGTAATGACCTGAATTTAATTAATTAATGTTGTGTCATGCCTTGTGGTTGAATTGGCTAACCTTGATGTTTAATATGTTATTTTTAGTGTTTATTAATTAAGCGTTACGTATATGTTTGGAGTATCGAAATGAATTTAATTGGTATTTGAATAGGATAGTGAGTGATTGGAATCAACGCTAAATTGCATGAAATTTTGTGAGTGTGATCCGAATTGAGAGTGATTGATTCGAATTGGCTGAGAATGATTCAAATTGGGTGTGTGTGATTCGGATTGCCTATATTTCCAATATGCAGATTTTGCATTGCAACCCGATTTTGACCTTGATTCAGCCTGAATCTCTAAAAATCCAAAATATGAGGTTGTAAATATTTATCTTATCTTTCCATACCATCTTGATTCACCCCAATTGGAGCTCATATGAGAGAGTTATGGCCAAATTACTAAGATGTGTCGGAACTGCCCAGAATCTCGTAAACGCTACATGCCATCATTCTGTTTTCACTTTGAAGCTAGATTTAGACCGTGATTCAGCCCGAATCGCTCAAAACTTAAAACATAAAAGTTGTAGATCTATTTCTTTTATTTCCATAACATCTTGAATTAGATCAATCAGAGCTCGGATGAGAGAGTTATTCCCGAAATTCGAAAGGATGTTGAATCTGTCTAGAACCCTTCGTTTTTCATTAAACCCTCTCAAATTCGGATACGGGCCAGGCATCTGAGTATCTTCTTAAATCCAGCGAGTGCATTTTTTTGGAAGCGAGTTTCAAAGCCATTCTCTCCACCCAGACCTTGTTTTTTAAGTGGCATGTATGATGATTTTTTGTGCGGGCACGTATCTAAGCCCATTATTCCTTGTCTCTCAGCTATATAATAGAGTGATTATGGAGAGAAGGGATTTTGGGCAGTGAGTTTGGTCGAGAATTGTAGGAAGAAGAAAATAGAGGAAGAAAGAGAAGAGTTTGGTAGGTGGTTCTCATTCTTCACGTATCAGACAAGCTTCTCTTCTCCTTTGAAAGCTTCTTTCCCCTCCCTTGCAGACCATTACCTATGATTTCTTCTCAACCTCCATGGAGTTCTAGTGGGTTTCAGTTGGATTTTCTGCCTTAAGATGTGCTCTGTTTGCAAGCTCTCCTTCTCTTCCTTCTTCCATTGAGTTTTGATAGCCTTCCAGAAAGTGGGTTCTTTGAGATGGGCAATAGCAAGATGGCCTCTGTTATATACATGCATGCGCTTATATATATATAGATTTAGATATATGTGTATATAAGTTGGTTGTTGTTTTCCAGGAATTAGGCAAGCTCACTTTTCTTTCTCTTCTTTTGATTCAACCATATAGCTTATAGGTTGTGCAGTCTCTGTTTTTTTGCAAGTCTCTGGGTTGGAGTTATATGTATCTATATATATATACATGTGTCTATATATATTACAGTGGGTTATATGAATGGAGCGAGAACAAGAAACGAAATATGGTGGATAGAACAATTCCCTCGTGAAGTGCTATGCGTTCCTATTATGTGTGTATAAGATATGTTAACAAATAAAATATTAATATTTTAAGAGATGGGAAAGGAAGGCAATTGTTAGATCTTTTCATTGTAGTTGAATTGGCATGTGAATGAAAGCTAGTAGTGAACATAAGTCAAACGTCTCCACTTGAAGGTTTGTAGGTTAGTAGTTTATTTAGATTATTTAAACTTCACTGTTGGGGGTAAAGGCTAAGCTAAAATGTATATGTATATGAGATAAAATAAAATAGGGAATTTATGGGATATATTTTTTTATATTATTTATATAGTATAAATAATAAGAGTAAGTTATATATTTACACATTTTTTGTCATGGTCTCTCTTAATGAGAATATATATATATTTCAACTAGGTAAATATAAGGTCGGGGTGGTCGTGCTCTCGAAGTCTTACTTGTGTTTTTAGAGGGCTTATTCACTCTCTACCTTCTATAAAAGGAATGAAGATAGGTCTCTTTGGGGTAGTTGCCAGCTCGTGACTGTACATAGTGGAAGTTTACAAATACTTTTAACACTGTTTTCCCTGTTCCAACTAGTTAAACACACTCAGTTCGTTAAAAGCACAGCTTGTATGCTTGAGATGGGTTATGCATGCTGGGTACTCATGAGACTTCTGTTCTTGGTCACGGGCATATTGCATTATATGTGTCTTCATTTCGGGCGAGCAGGGCTTGATACATGACTTATGGGGAATATGTATCATTATTTATGCTCAGGATAGCTTTGCATTACACGAGCACTGCATTGTATGTGATTTCCTATATGGGCGAGCAGGGCTTGATGCATGGTTTATGGGGGCTTTGTATCATCGTTTATGCTCATTGTGCCACTGCATTATATTTGTGCATTGCATGGTTACTGGCGCTGTGTGGTGCTAGGTTTACAGACGTGGATTAGCGTGTTGGATTTTACGAATGGTTATGCCATGCCGGGTTTACAGACGTTATTAGCGTATCGGGTTCATTGGGTTTTGGTAGCGTCAGCCCGAGGGAGCTTCGGCTCGAGAGGTTTGTATACTACCTTTCAGGGCATCGACAGGTTTGTGATAGGGACTTAGGTGTCGTGTGTCTTATGTGGGCTCCAAGGACTAGTATTTGTATATTTTATTATGCGGTATTTTTATATATACCTATCATGTGATTCATGGACATGTGATGTATAGTTGGTTGTCATGCTATGGATGAGTTTTTAACTTGGGTACAGCTTAATCTATTTGCTCCCTTGCTCTTATCAGCCTTTCATTTCTTATATGCTTGTCGAGTCTTGTGACTCACTCTTGTTTCTCTTTATTCCAAGTAAGGGAAAGGCTAAGTATGGGGGCCAAGCTAGCGGTTCTTGAGCTATTTTGATAGGTGGTGTATAGGATAGTCCTAGCAAATCCTGTTTTGGTGTGTGCATCTTGTAGTGTTATGCCATAGACGTTTAGCTTTCGAGTGCTTGGCACCATTTTGTATATGTGCATATTAATGCCATGTAACCCTATGACCAGTTATCTTTTTATGCATGCCTAGGATGTATTATGCTTCGTTGTTGTCTCTTATGTATGAGTATGGATGATCCTAGTTGTGCATGCCTAGCAGGTCAGGGTGGTTTTTATTCTATTTCTTTACCCTTCGTGGGGGCTCTCGCTCGGGTTCTTCGGCTTGGCCAGGGTATCCGGGAAGGGGTCCCATATTTAACTTGTGAACTTATCCTTCATGGGCTTCGTGCTTAGGTCAGTGGGTATTCAATGGGTGGATCTTTTTGCCTCAAGTCTCTTTCCCTTTAGGGTCTTCCTCTAGGTTTTCCACACGATTTCCTCTAGGTCTCCCATTGGATTTATTTGACTAGGCCTTGGTTCATACACACATCACATTCAAACCAAATACAAATGGAAAGTGCAAGAAATGGGAAGGCTAAACCCACACATACAAGAGAAAAACAAGAAACATAAAAATATCCATGGGATCCAAGTGCAAACAAAGCAAGTGAACCATTCAAGGCTAAAATTTGAAAGGGTTACTTAAAATGCATATAAGTGGAAACATTGTCAGCAACCAAGGGTTATCAAGTAACTCTTGAAGCACTCAATGAAGGACAAAATGACCTAGGAGGCTAAGTCATAGTCTAATATAGCAAAGGGAACTACTTAATATGCTTTCCCAACAACCAATAGATAATTTAGAATCCATAGTGGCCTACATAATAGCCAACTAAGGACATAAAAGAAGCCTTGAAGACAATAGATACCAAGAAACATGAAACAGAGTAGAACAAAGGAAACCTAAAGATAAAAACAATAGCTTAACCATCTGTTATGAGAGCACGAAAAAAAACAAAGGCATTAACCCTTCTTTATCTACTTCATCAACAAGGCAGGGTGTAAGTGGGAGAAGAGGTGGAAATTGAACTTTGGTTGTTAATGCATTGAAGAATGGTTACAAAAGCTACATCATCTTTCTTGTGTCCCATTTCCAAATCCAAATAGATATTCCTTGAGCAAAATTGAGAGCAATGGATGATTGATGATACCTTGTGAGAGGGATAAGTAACAAGCTTTAAAGCCAAATGATTATACTTCAAATCAACAACAATAACAATGCACGATAATTAGTAACAACAATGATGTATAGGCAATGGTGTAGTAAGAATTTATTTAAGGAAATAGAGATGGGTCTTTTAGTGTAAGATGTTTTGCAATAGAGATTGGGATAAGATATAGAAAGTGGTGAGGCTAATATAAAGGAGAGAAGGTAAGGGAAGGAAGGAAGGTTCAAAAGTGAAATAAAAATGAGAAGAAAGTGATACGTGCAAAAAAATAAAATAAAAACAATTATCATAGGAAATGGAGATAGCAATATGGATATGGCTACGTGGGTCAAGACTTGGTCATTTTATTTGATTTAAGTTTATTTATTCTGCTTAGATAATATTAGTGGATTAGTTTGTGCTTTCCTATTTTTTAGTTTAGTGGATTTGTTTAAGTCTGTTGATAAACCCTTAAATTATATTAGTTATTATGAAGAATGAAAAAAATTATATATCTCTCTTGAATCTTTTTCCTACAGCTTCTCCATTATTCTTTTCACTGCAATTTGCAGCAGGTTTCCTTCCCCCTAAATTCTATCCCTATTAGTGGTATCAGAGCCGATTCCAACCATAGATGTGGTCCTCACTCAAATTGAGTCTAAGTTATTCCAAGTTCAGTCAACTCTCAAAAGGATGCGTACTGAACTTTGATCCATCCCCAAGTTCTTGAATCTATCGTCTTCCTCTGCCAAGACCAACAACAGTAACGCGGCCAACACTAACTACAAGATGGCAGTAGCTCTTGCGAAGACGACCATGATAGCGCCGGTCCTAGTGTTGGCAGTCCAGCAAGGGCCTTTCCAACAGCCTAGCAACGACAACCACAGCAGCTTCTGCAACAACAACGCCTACTGGTGTACCTTCTTAGGTGCTTTCTTCCACTCCTTCATCAGAAAGATTAACTCATCTTATGGTTCTGGTGTATGGATCAAAAAGGAAAGTATTTTCTGCCCAAAAGATATCACCAACAATTTTCCATTGTCATTGCTCTTGAGAACAAGGACAATTTTTAAGGGGAGAGGAATGATACGTGCAAAAAAATAAAATAAAAACAGTTATCATAGGAAATGGAGATGGCAATATGGATATGGCTATGTGGATCAAGACTTAGTCATTTTATTTGATTTAAGTTTATTTATTCTGCTTAGATAATATTAGTGGATTAGTTTGTTGTTAGTGCTTTCCTATTTTTTTAATTTAGTGGATTTGTTTAAGTCTATTTAATAAACCCTTAAATTATATTAGTTATTATGAAGAATGAAGAAAATTAATATTTTTCCTACGGCTTCTCTATTATTCTTTTCACTGCAATTTACAGCAGATTTCTTTCTTCCTAAATTCCATCCCTATTAGAAAGATTAGGGGAAACCAAAGGAGAATAATTCAAGAAGTGAGGGAGAAAAAAGGCAAAAGCGGTGAAAGGTGACGCTAATGTTGGTGTTGATGGGGGCCATCTAGACACGATCTGATCAATAAAAAAAAAAGAGAGGATGGCGTGTCATTGTATGTGTCTAGTTAAGGTTTTCTTAGAGAAGGAAGCTCCCTATGCAAAGATGTAGCGGCAAGTCATATGCATTTGATCAATATAATGATCTACTGGCTTTAAAGTGTTTTTTTTTTTTAAACTAATGTAAAACATTATGGACAAAGTCAAGCAAAGAACATACATCATGTCATACAACATGACATGACTTGGCAATAGAAAGTGAAAGGCCTAAACTAACAAAAACCTATGCAAGCATGGGCCTCTGACCAACAAAAAACTAAATAAGCAATAGCAACTCCAAGCATATATAATATGTGGATTCCAAGGATTAACAGACACACACACATAACAATTGTTTGGCTGGGAGACTAACTAAATTAGTTTTTGCCCCCTCAGGAATGTGAGAAAATAATCTAAAAGGGGCCTAGTCAGCACGTAGGCAAGTGTCAAGCTTGCTAAGGCCAAAAAAACCCAAACTGCAAGCAACACTAAGATATGAAATACACAAGAAATATTCAGCATAAGATCATAGTGGAGACAATAGTACGTATTGAAAAAACGACACAATAATAAATTTGAAATCCATATATAAAAGATGAGTCTCAACCTAGCTAGGTAGATCAAACCTCACCATATGTAGGTAATAGCCAAGTTTTAGCATTGCAAAATCCATTCATTATCACTATCATCCTCAACGATAACATCTCAAACACAAACTTGAGAGAAGGGACTTGGGAAATAGTGAGAAACATTCTCAAAAGTGAAGATGAAGAGGAAAAATTACATTCTCTTTCTCGTGTCTTAGATCTAAATTGGTACCCACAAACCCATTTGAATTTCAAATTGAATACACAATGGAGAAGAACGAATCGAGGAGAGATAAGGAAAATGAAAATAGAGGTGCTTTTAATGAGAATGAAAAGGAATTTTGGGTGAAAACATAATATGGGGTTTTTGGGGGAGAAAAGCTAGTGGAGAAAGGGAATGATGGAAGGGTGGAGGTGAATGGAGGAAAGATTAATGGATAGTTGATTGGTGGGATGGAACAACGCTTATCGTTGTTGAAACCAAAGGTTTCTCCTATGGCTAGAGAGAGAAGCTTTCTCCCAAATCTAATAATAAGTTATATTAAAGTGCATGTTTGTTCTTCAAATGGTATAAAAAGATTCCAAATGTTAATGGAGTCATGAAGATTATGATATAGTGTGATGAATCCAAGTGAATGTTCAAGAGTGCTTTTTTTTTTTTCTTTTGCTAAAAAGAACATTAAAGTAAGGTAATTTATCCAAAGATTTTATAAATAACAAATTATCATTGAGGCTGCAACCTAAAGTATCTAAGAAAAGACGAACAAACCACAAAAATTAAATTCAATACCTAAACGAGAGCAATAATAACAACAAATTATCTATGGGATAGCAAACGAAAACAGAAGATGAAAGCAGACAACGAAACTTGTAACAATCATTAAACCAGAGCATTAATAGCAAACAAAATGAAAATTTAAAATTCGAACCCACATACAATAAAAATCTTTTATTTTAATATTATCAACCAAAATATACGCATCATATATATTATCAACCAAAACAATATGTGTAGTTTTCGTTACAAAAGAAACATCCCAACAGAGATGTGAAAATCGACCACCCTTCCCTTCAAGTCTTTGCAAAAGACTTTATGACAACAAACAAATTTGCTAGAAACTAGAATTCTATGGCCATCACTTGAAATTTTATTATAATTTCACATGTTTTATACTGGTTCGTAGCAATGTTCTAATTTACACTATTCAGACATGTTTTACAAGAAAATTCATAACTAATTGTAGAAAAATCCTTTCTTAGTGTCTTGCACTAACAGTTTGACAACACATCTAGTTTCTAAAAAAAAAAAAATGTTCAAGACAACCAAAAACTAGGAATCCCATTTAAGATGAAATAGTGACATCATGGTATTATCATATGCCAATCCTCATTTCCAAACAGCCATAACAAGTGACCTTACAACCCAATATCTTGATAGTCTATATATCACTGCATAGGAATCCATTCTCACACAAATCATTAACAAAATGAAACCTATGTAATTTAAATTTTACAAGTACAGAACAAATGATATGAAACCAAAGCTTAACAAAAATGCTTATGTATGCTTCATAATCCAAAATTCATTTTGTTCTTTTATTAAACAATATGTTCCTTGATTTTGGTCTAACTTGATCTATGTGACACATTTAAATGTATGAAGGTAAGTGATGAACTACTTAGTGAGGGTTAGAAAATCATTTTCATGCATGATTCATGTTATCTACATGAACACTTCCTTTCACATTTTAGTAACCTGTGGAGGGTAACATTTACAAACCTTTAACAAGCCGATTGACTTGTAAGATCAGTACTACAGTGTAATCCATTGATTCACGCATGGTGAAGGTAAGATTGGTGTGTAATCCATTGATTCACGCATGGTGAAGGTAAGATTTGTGTGTAATCCATTGATTCACGCATGGTGAAGGTAAGATTGGTACTGCAGTGTAATCCATTGATTCGCGCATGGTGAAGGATATACCACTTTCTATGCCAAGATGTCAACCCTACGACCATGGTAAAGGATGTACCACTTTCTTTCATGTGAAAGTTTCAAGAATCATATATTCATGTGTTTTATTCTTTGATGTACATGTAGTCAACAAGATATAGATATCATACAATATAAGTTTAGAGATGAAAAAAATAAACCCTCACTTTGTTTTGCTTGAAGAAAAGTTGTTTAACCCTTAAGCTTCTTCCTTACATGACCTTTTTCTCCACAACCCAAGCTACTACTTCCTCTTCCTCTCTTCTCTCAAACTCGTACACTAGCACTTGTTCTCTCGAGAAAATGGTGGCATACCACCATTTCCCCTTTTTATAAAGGCCCCAACTCATGCCCTACTTCCCTTATTCAGATGCCACTTAAATTGAATTTAAAAAATTAATTTTTCTTTTGAAACCATTTTAGTATAACTAACCACCTTTATTTAAATTTAAACTATTTTTAAGGGCAAAGGTGGTATGGGAGAGGAGTTTAACTGTACCACCCTTTTCTTAAGCGTAATTAGGACCTAAGTAGTATGGAAACGGAAACACTGAAACGACATTTTTTTAAAAATGTAAGAAACGGAAACGCGGGATAAACTATAAATTTAAAAAATATAGGGAGAGTTTTGTAAATATAATTTTTAAAATAGTAAATTATAAAAAATAATTCAAATATAAAAATTTATTTTCAGTAACATGGAATGCAATGCGCCATATTACTGAAAATTTTAATTAATTTAATTTTTATATAAATAAATTAAAAACAAAAATTAAACAAACAGAAAACACAAAAAAAATGCTTAGACCTCCAAACCCAAAATACGAACAGTTTGAGAACACAGTGAGAGAGAGAGAGAGGGGGGGGGGGGGTTGACCGTCGGGCCGACAAGAGAGTGAGATTGAGAGAGACGGCGTCGGCTACCTGAGAGGGAATGACAGCGGCGACCGACTGAAGGAACGATCGGCAACGAAGATTCAGGGTTCGACTGGAAGCGATGAAATCAGAAGCGATAGATCGGGGTTCGATCAGAAGTGATTGAAGGAACGATCTTTGGCAAAGAACGATGATGGGTGACTGGAATCAGAAGCGATGGAAGAAGAACCAGAAAGAAGAAGAAGAAAAACTAGAAAGAAGAAGAAGAAAAACTAGAAAGAAGAAGAAGAACCAGAAGAAGAAGAAGAAGAAAAAGAGAGGGGGAAAAAGATGGAGGTTCGGCCAGCTTGGAGATGCGTGGGGCGTTGGCAACGTGGCCTCTATTGTGGGAATCGAAAACGCATTTGGCCTGAAACGCGTTTCCATTTAATTTTACCAAATTGCGAAACGGCCCCCAAACGTTTCGCAATTTACAGAAACGACCCAAAAATCGTTCTGGGCCGTCTTCGGCGTTTCCGAAACAAGAAACGGTTCGGAAACGCCGAAACGGCATCCCAATCGCGTTTCCATGCAACTTAGATTAGGACCCACCTGGCATGCGGTAGTAGCATTGCTGCTGCAGGCTTGTGTGGCCAAACGAGGTGCATGGCTTTGCCAAGTGCTAGGTTAACGTTGATGCCCTTTTTTATTTTTTTTTTCTTTTTCTTTTTTTACCCTTTTCTCTTCTTTATATATATACACATGTATTCCCTCATTCTATGTTGATATACATAAATATATATATATATATATAATATTCTACTTTTCTCTTTATCTCCCATTTATACCTAAATACATCTATATGTTCTACTTGTAATTTGGTCAAATGAAGTAATACCCAATTCTAGTTTAACTTGACACTTACACATTAAATCAAATAAGTCTTCAAGTCTCACTATTTACTAATGTGTGCTAGTATTCGATTACTAATTGAAGTTATCTAGAGTATAATTTTTACAATCTTTACTTTAGAAATAATTTTAAAAGTTTTTCTTTTCCACAAGAATTATGTTTATCAAACTATCCAAGTATTAGAATTTTGAATAATCACATTGAAAGTTTGAAATTTTAAATAATCGTCAATAAAGCTCATTTTTTACGATTGTTTTTGAAAAAATAATTTCCAAAACATTCAACAAAATCTTGGTAATTACAGTGGCACTCCTAACTTCCAAACATTGATACTCCCCAACTAAAAGAGCTTCAGGTAATCCCATTAGTATCAAAATTTTCAACTTATTCATCAATCACTTAGATTTTAATGATTTTTCCTCATATATTATTCCAAAATTTTGTAAAACTTTAGATTGTTACATTCAGACACACTGCTCAAAATAATTTCATCCTCAAAATTTATTTTTTCTTAATCATCATGATATCTGTTGTTGCTAGACTATAACAATTAAAATTTATTTTCTAGGAAAGCTCAATAAGAAGTCGGCAGTCGAGAGAAAGCTAGTCCAGGTGAGGTCTCCATTATCAGGAAGAGTTGATGGGTACCCATAAGAAGCGTCTATAAGGCAGAAAGCAATTAGAAAGCACATGACGATTTCTTCCACATGAGCCCTTTAATGCTTAAGTCAGATACTATCATAGTGAAGTAAGGATGCAGATGTTGTGTGAATGTAGGAATGTGGATGAAATATGTAGTGGTAGTCATGCAGGAAAAGTAGGGAAATATTTGGGAGAACAAGCATTATGCTGGTGCTTGTCGGTGAAAAGTCAGAGAAAAACTCTAGAATGCGAAGGGTCAAAGGGTATTTATACCCTTCGTTTGGTGACTAGGACATGTGGCATGCATGTACGAGGGACCCATGACTCTTTCAGTCACAAGGCGTGCAATTCTCCCAGCTACACATAGTTGTCTCGAGGTTAAGTTTGAAAGGACCTTGGTGAGAAACCCCCTAGGAAAAGGGCCCCCAAAGGGAGGCCACATTGTGTGAGACAACGTGGGATAGCGTTGTGTAGGAGACAAGTTTCCCTATGAGTTTCCCAAGAGAATGCTCAACCAGGTGCATTTTATTGCATAAGATAATCCCTCAGGAAAACCTACTTTCTTGGAGGAACTCTTTCGGGATAACTTTTCTCCTAAGTGCGGCGAGAGTTCTTTGGGAGAAAATTTTCTCCTAGGATAACTCTTCTGGGAGAACTTATTCTATTGGGATCGATATCTTCTCAAGGGAAACTCCCCCTGAGAGGAAGGACTACAATAATGGCTCCTCCATGTTGTCTTCGACGACTGAAATTTTGATGGAATAGTAGACTGAATGTCAGGGAGTTTTTCCAGAGAAGTTTCTAGGACTTAGTTTGGTCTTATGCTTGAATTGCTTGGGGCTAATGGTCTGAAAGAAGTTGCAAGGCTAACTGTCACAATACACTGAAGAAGGTTGTGCGATAGGTTGTTGTGGTACCTAGAAGAATTGTGGGTTTTTGGTTCAAAAGACTTGTGAGGGTGTTGGAAGGCTTGTGAGGAATTTGGGTGCCTAAAGAAGTCATGAATTTTTCTCCCTAAGAGTCGTGCACCTAATGATTACAGAGCTAGTTTTCCTTCCTGGTGCAGGGTCTATAAATAGTGGGAAGGGTCCTTCCTATAAATCCCACTTCTACTCTTATGCTTCCTGAACTCTTGCGAACTTGCACCACCCTGAGGAACTTCTTTTGCACACATCATTTTGAAAAACTTCTTCCACGCGACGTACTCCATAGAACTTTTTACGGTCTTTCTACTTTGCTATCATTTAAAAGAACCCCAAAGAATTTCTTCCAAGGAACTTCTCGCGATGAAGTTTTTGTCAAAGAATTGCAATTTCCTCTTTTAACCAAGGTAAGCATGACTAAGGATCATAGTTCTAGGGATCAAAGGAGCGAGCATAACACTTCAATATGTCGGCCCTCCATCTTGCATGTCACGGATGTGGAGAGAATGAGTAGGGCCTCCAATATACCTTCTTTATGGTAACCAAGAAAGCTTGAGAGGAATGAACAGACCACAAGTGTTATAGGGGGAGGTGTGGTTATACATGAGGATATCCTAAAGATGGGCTTAAGACACCCTATCCACCCATTTGGGATGCAGTTTTTTAAAGAAAGCAAGTTGACACTAGCTCAGTTGGATCTCAATAAGTGGGCTCAGTTGGTCAAGTTTTTTAACCTCTAAGAGGAATGAGGCATTGAACCAACCACCGAACTATTCAACTACTTCTTCTGCTTAAGGACCATAGAAGGGTAGAATAAATTTTCATCTCAACAAAAAGGGAGGACCAATGAATCACTATTCCTCGAGGCTTTGAGAAAGGTAGATAAGTTTGAGTCTCAATAGCTGGTGGTGAGGCCTTTGTTGATGTGGCGGGCTCCCCAAACTAGTTTATAATTAACCATATGCTAAGAGATGGCCTTGTTGTCTTGTTAGATCTCCTAAAAAATGATAATTTGAGAACTGTTGACTAGCTTATAATGGAGGGCGAGGTTAGACCTTCTCGATGATAACACTGGAGGGGGTCGTTTCTCAAGAAGAAGAGGAGGAAGAAGAAGAAGAAGAAGAAGAAGAAGAAGAAGAAGAAGAAGATGAGGAGGAGGAGGAGGAAAGTGAAGAGGAAAACAATAAGGAGGAAAACATAAGGGTGCTTACCTTTCCCCTTCCATTTTTTTCTTTCCAGCTTTAGCAATTAGATTTGATTCTCACTTACACTTTCATTTTTTTCCTGTGTGCGAGTAATAATGGGATTTTACTTTGCATTTTAAAAAATGAATCAATTCAGTGCCATGGCACAGGTTAAGCTAGCCAAAATGAGCAAATGGCCCGTGAAGCCTGTGAATAAAAACAGAAAGAACAATAGCTACAGTAGCAACAAATGATCCAACAACAACAACAAACATCCTCACAGCAAAAGGCTATGAAAGGCCAAGCAGAGATCGAGATCCCATTGGTGAAGCGAAGCAAAAGGTCACGAGTTGCCTCTCAAGAGAAATCGCCTCTCCTAATGAGCCACAGCTGGTCAAACCACTTAACATAGGCTATCCAACGCCTATTCAGTGTTGTCACTCGGGGGCCACGTCATAGGATTACAACCCACATCCCACATGGGCACAACATGCCAACGCCGAAAATCATAACATGTATGACATAAAATCAACATCTCAATGTATGCAATTTACTGTACGAAATTTAATACGTGTGTACAAAATTTAATGTGGATTGAACAACTCACAGTAAACCATTCACATGCCATAAACAAGTTTTTCCGATAGAATCACTCACAATAACCAAACCATAGGGATGAACACTCACCTTTAGACACAACTCAAATTTTCTCGAAAAGCGCGATATGCCTTCATTTGCGTGCCTATCTCGAACTTCGCACGAGTCACTTCACCTTAAGCCGTAAGACACCCTAATCATCATATTTATCTAACAATTATCAAAATAAAATTTTCTCCTTAATTTCCTCACATTTTCCTATTTTTCTCCCATTTTCTTTTCACTAATAATCTAAAATAATTATCTATGCAATTATTTTCTCAAATGTTTTTACATAATAATTCATAAAATAATTTTTTGAAAATAATAAAAAAAATTCCAAAAATACCTGAGCCCTCATGCGCGGCGCGTGGTCTGGAGGATTCGGCTGGCGTGTGACAGTCACGCGCCAGTCGTCTTCTTCGATTTTTCGATCGCCGGCGATGCTCTGATGCCTGATTTTCCTACACCTATCGAAAGACCACTTCCAGTCGATCATGATGGTACCGATCTCCAACCGAAAGGTCACCGAAAAAGCCCTCAATCGGGCAGTTACAGGCGTGGCCAGTGCGGTCCACCTCGCTTTTCCAATCAGCCCTCGAAACACCCTCAAAACACCTCTAAAACTCATGAAACTTACCAGAAATGCTCTTCTTGCCTCAAGGATCAAAAACCCCTTATTGGCTTCCCTCGATTCGCCCTCAAACTTGAGTGATTTGCTACTCCAAATTCGACCAAAAACCCTCGCTATTTATAGGCCAAAACCGACCCCCACGTGGTTAATTTCCAGTCATAGCTTCTTCTATACGCCTCCTAGACCATCATTGGCCATGCCCTGACGAGATTTACTGCCATTTTTTCTAGATTTTCTGGCTAAATCAGTGGCCAGATCAACCATGCTTTGGCAGATTTTTAAAAATTGCATTTTAGCCCATTTGAAACTTCCTTTTGCATTTTGGTCCTTATTCTCAATCCCCTGATCTTCCCAACACCATCACCAAGACCCACAAGATTAATAATTCTTATTTCACCTTTGAAATTTCTAAAAAATTACCGTTTTGACCCCCCTCAGGTAAATTTAGAAAATTACACTTAGGCTCGATTTATCGTTTTGACCCTAAATCCACTCGATTCAACCCGAAATTACTTAAGGGTTGTTCTATACATAAAATACTAGTCCTTGACATGCTCCGTTGACTTTTTGGATGTCACTTACGTCGATTCAGTTTTCCTAGCCCGGTCGACAGCTGTATCGAAAACTGTTCTTGATCCAATTTCTTTCATCACAAAAAATCATAACTTATATTACTTGATGATGCTATACCATTTTTATTAATCATCTAGGGTCCGAGGTACTCCCTTCGGTCGATTCAGCGATTTATTTTACTATCAAACTCATTTTTAGTATTTTAAATTCATTTAAATTACACGGTGACCTGACACAGGTATGGGGTATTACATTCTCCCCCTTTTAAAGAAATTTCGTCCTCAAAATTTTGCACTTGATAGATTACATCACTGATATTGATACAACTTTCAATTGAAATGTCCTAAATACCTCAATCAATTACTCCAATTTGCTTTTATTAAACGCCCATTGTTTACTAGGTCCGACGTGTTTCTCACAGAATTTCCAGTTACAGCTCATTTACAAGTAGTTACACATCTCCCAAAATGACCTATATTATTTTGATATCACCACAATTTTCTTGCCGTAATCATTTCTATTTTTGTCTTCAGGAGATCCAAATTCCTTTTAGACTGATTCTTAAAATATCATTCTATGTCACCCAATTTTTGATTTTCTAGTCAATGCCCTATATCATGCTTAACTCTTTCAAGTAACGTGGTTGACAATCGATTTTTTTTTATTTTTTTTTGTAGGCAACACCTGACCCATACAGTCACTAACCCATAATTTTCCTTTTCTTAACACAATTCGTATGCTCTTGACTTCTGGTGTTCTAGACCTCAAGCCTTAACCTCATCCCTAGACCTAATTTCCAAGTTTTCTTCCAAGCTAATGCATATGCTATGATCATGAATGCATCAAAAATCAATCTGAATTAAATTGACATACCTTTGGTCATTGTCGGATGGGTTTCTTCGTCATCTTTTGTCAAGCCAGGGTAGACCTCTTCATTTTCTTTTGCTAGGCAATAGACTCATCCGGTACGAGGTCCTGGCGTCATGTTTGTCTTCCCGGGTTGATCCATCTTTTTTCTTTTCGGACATTCACTAGCGTAGTGACTGGGTTGATTGCACGAGTAGCATGTGATCCCTATTCAATTCCCAGTTGGAGGTGCCTCTTTATTCTTAGGGAAATCCCTTTCCTTATGTCCTTTTTCGCCGAATGAAAAACACGTGATATACCCTTGAGAACAATTTCTTCCTAGGTGTTCTTTATTGCATCGAGGACACGGTTTACTATCTTTGAAATTTTTCCCCCCTGACTTATGCTCCGTGCCTTTCGAATCTTTTTTATTTTCATCAGATCTTATTAGTCCTACACGCAATAGGTTCATCTTGGTGGTCAAAGCCCTGTCCAACGCCTTGTTGTAAGTGCTGATAGTACATGAGCTAAGAGCTTGCTGTAGATCCACCTTCAATCCACCCACAAATTTCTATGCCTTCTGCCTCTCGTCAGTTTCGTACATAGGCACGTACCTGATCAGTTGGGTAAACTTGACATCGTATTGAGTTACTGACATCTCATCAGTCTGTCTCAACTTCATGAATTCCCAAGTTTTCTCTTCCTTCCAGCTTTGGGGAAAGTACTTAGCATTGAAAACTTCTTTGAAGGCTTCCCAAGTTATCGGTAGAGCTTGTCTTGGCCTTGGATCCTGCGCTGCTTGCCAGGGTATCCTTTGTAGAGCCCACTGGGCTGATTACCACCATCGTGCAGCCTCTTCCTCTAGCATAAATGTGGCATAATTAACCTTCTCTTCGTCACTACACTGCAGATGTTGAAGCAGCTTCTTATTTTTCTCCATCCAGTACTCAGCTGCACTGGGGTCATCTTCCGCTTTTCGTTTAAACACCGGGGGTCTTTGCCGGCGATACTGATCCAACACATGGGGGGTGTGCCTTGGCAGCCCATTCCTTGTTACATGTGTCAGCACGCCCTCTAAGATCTGCTCCATTTAATCAAGTCTACTCTTACTAGGACCTGATTGCTCTTCTTGTCGTCTACTTCTCACGGCGCGATTCGTCGAACGACTACGGTGATTACTTCTAGTGGAATTCGTAGAGTGACTACAACGACTACTCGTGGTGTGACTCACAGAGCGACCTTGATGATTGCTACTACCGCTTTCCTCATTTCGTTCATTGAGGTCCGTGATTCTTTGGGTTTTCACCATCTAGAAAAGGAAAAACACCAACACTTTCTTAGAGGTAACCTTAATCATCAGAATCCTTAGACTCTATTTCCAATAACATTAACTGAACCATCCTAGGTTTCTCTTTTCCCTAGGATCCATGGTAAATACCAAATCATTCTAATACTCGAACCTCAATGATTCACATCACCTATTTGCAAACCTATCTTGATAGCTAGATTACGTCACATCGGACTAACCATTACTGACTCAGTCATTCTCAATTTCCACTAGTACCCATGAGTCTCCAATCGGGATTTTTGCTAGTTTGCTCTGATACCAACTGTAATGCCTCGTTTTCCAAGAACGTGTATTACCTCAAGATTTCGGGAATATATATATATATATATTTTAACACAACATAAGCCCCTCGATGTACATATCCTCATCATAATCATTTCCCGACAATCCCGATTATACCTTTTTAGCATATCAATTTTTTTATAAAAAATTAATAGACTAAGACAGGTATTATCAATCACATCAGCGGAAGCAAGATCGAAACCTCAATGATAAATATCCGACAATTACCATTACAGTAACCAAATCGACGTTTCACGTGAAAATATCAAAATATTACATAATTTCTTAACATCGTAATCATAGATAAAGACCTACGAAAACTAAACATAACAACTACATCTTGACGACATCTTTTCCCTTGGCGCCACTGGTTTCACCTGGAATGTTTGAATATTCCAGGGACATAGTCCAAATTAGATGTTGAATCATCTAAATGAGAGTTCAAAAACATTTTCATGAAAATATGCAAAATCATATATAAAATCAACAAATCCTGACATGCCCCAACCTAAGAGAATCCCACATAGCACTTAGCCCTAACCGGGGAAAATGCAATCTCTCTAAAGGTGACACGACCACATCGACCCATTGGAAAACACAATCCTGCTTAAGAGGGACAAACTCAACATATGAATTCGAGAATCACCCCATTATCATCGTTAGGCATTACGTTCCTACTCCAAAGCATTCTGAAACCCATCTCAACCCTAGCCCCAAGAGTTTCACATTAGCACTATCCCCGGAATCAATGACACCTTGGTATAAATGCTAATGCTCAAAGGAACCTGGGGTGGTGTCCCCTCTCAGCCCTGCCACTTGAGCCAACAACCAGGGTGGTGTCCACTCTCAGCCCCGCCACATGAGTACCATAGGGTGAAATCTATCTCGGCCCCATCCCAAGTGGGTCACATAGCATTAATCCTCGGTACGCATCCCGAGTGCTGTCACTTGGGGGCCACGTAATAGGATTACAACCCACATCCCACATGGGCACAACATGCCAATGCCGAAAATCATAACATGTATGACATAAAATCAACATCTCAATGTGTAACACCCCGTCTTCCAGGGCATTAGTATATGCTAGGATTTTTTTTTTCACATCAAACATAAATCGGCAATAAATCCTCAACATAACTTTTATTTAATAACACTCCCAAACATAGTAAATGAATGATACACTTTAAACATAGCTGAAACAAGATTAAAACCTGTAAGAAACCTCGAAAACATAACATATGCGGGTACATACATATCGTTCACCCAACATAACATTACAGATAATATTAAAATCTAAACAGTACATCCGAATAAAACAGATAGTCCTAGCCCCACATGGGACTCACAAAATTTCCACCACGATCATGCCTTAACCACTTCCTTGCCCTTTCAGCTGCTTGCCTCGCCTGGAACGTGGAATATTCCAGGGACATAGTCCAATATTAGAAGATGAAATCTTCTAAGTGAGGGTTAGATAAACATGAATGAATGATGCATGATGCATGGGCATTTATAAACATATACCCATAATGTAACTTCCCAGGCTACCGGCCCGACACGGAACCCTAGGTAGAATCCCGAACCTCTACAGGATAAGCCTAACTTTGTTCCATTGATTGCCCTAGGGGAATTACGGCTACACTCTGAGGGTAACATTCCAACCCCATCCACGAGTTTCAATATGACAAAAATATCGTGTCGTGCAAGTATCACGTTTTCCCATGCAACAGTATATGTACGAAAATGATCATAACATATGAAATTATCATGCATAGAAAGGAAATCATATCATATTTGGAATATAGGGACATAACCACTCACCTTTCACAGTTATCAGGATACCTCGAAAAATGTGCAAACTCGATTTGCGAGCTAATCTTGAACTTCACACCAAATGTTTCACCTCACTTCCCAAAGCACCCTAGGCAAGATATTTATTTAAATAATCAATAAAACCTATTTTTCCTCAATTTTCTTGCCTTTTTCTCTATTTTTCCTCAATTTTTCCTCACTAATATTCCAAAATAAATACCTACACCTATTTTTCTCCAAATATTTTTACATAGGAAATTATAAAATATTTTTCTAAGTTATTTAAAAAAATTGCACGAAAAACTAAGCTCGCACGCGCACACACGCGCTGGCGCGTGCTAGGGCGAGTGAGATTAGCGTGTGGGGCCCACGCGCCAGTCATCTTCTCCGACAACGGCTTGCCGAAAAATTTCAAAAGCTATATTAAAAGAAAGCTTATGAACAATCAATCCTAGGGGTATTTGAGATGGCTCAAAAGGAGGTCAGAAAGCGGGCCAATGGAGGCCTTGAAGTCTCGGCCAGGCGGACCGCCTAGGGTTCCGACGAAGCTTCAATTCGCCTTCGTTTCTGCTCTGTTGCTCACCAAATGCTCCAGATATGATCTTAAACCTATGGGAAACAAAAGCCCTCTATCCTTGCCTCTCAATTCGTTCGAAATGGCCCTCGATTTGAAGCTTCAAGTTTGAAAATTTTTGGCTTCTTCAACCTCTATTTATAGGCGATCATCGAGCTTCCAGAAGGCCTTGGATGGGTTACCCATTGCCTTAGGCGTTCATACCTTCCCCAGATCGACCTTGAGGCCGCCTTGAGTGACTAGAAAACCGAGTTGCAGGTGCCAACACTGTGGCCATCTTTTCTTAGTCGAATTTCTTGAAAATTCGGCCATCCCGACGCCCAATGACGACTCATGAGGGCTCCTTGGTCTCCCCCGACCATTGCTCGTGCGATCCCCATGCTCAAAACGGTCAGTCGGTGACCGTGCGTGGCCTGGTCGGAAGCCATGGCTGAATTTTCCATTTTTTGCAGTTTGGCCCCTCAGATTTGATTTCTCCCATTTTGGCCTTTTTTGTCACAACCCCTATACTTTCCTTAATTGTCATTGAGCCCCTTAAGTTCCAATCTTTCAATTTCCTCTTTGCCACTTTTTGAAAAATGACATTTTGACCCCCCGGGCAACTTTGGAAAACTACACTTAGGCCCGTTACTTCGTTTTGGCTTTAAATCTATTCGTTTCTTCTTGAAACCTCTGAAGGGTTGTCCTCCTCGACCAACCGAAGCTTCCTATAGCTTCCATTATCATTTTGGAAGTCTTTTACGAGAATTCAGTTTTGTAGCCGAAAAGATAGCTGCATTTTTGTTGTACCAAAAATTGTTCCGGATTCCATTTCTTTCGATCCTAAAAATCATGCCTCGAGATTCTCGTTAGAGGCGTTCCTACTTCCTTAGAGATTTAAGCTTTAGGGTACTCCCTCTGGCTGATTCGGTAAATTTTTTGGGCTTTTTAGATACCTAATTTCTCCGAATTTCCATTTTTCTTTAAAATAATAACCCAAAGTTCTTGGGTATTACACAATGTATGCAATTTACTGTACGAAATTTAATACGTGTGTACGAAATTGAATATGTACGAAATTTAATGTGGATTGAACAACTCATAGTAAACCATTCACATGCCATAAACAAGTTTTTCCGGTAGAATCACTCACAATAACCAAACCATAGGATGAACACTCACCTTTAGAAGCAACTCAAATTTCCTCGAAAAGCGCAATATGTCTTGATTTGCATGCCTATCTCGAACTTCGCACGAGTCACTTCACCTTAAGCCGTAAGACACCCTAATCATCATATTTATCCAACAATTATCAAAATAAATTTTTCTCCTTAATTTCCTCATATTTTCCTATTTTTCTTCCATTTTCTTATCACTAATAATTCAAAATAATTATCTATGCAACTATTTTCTCAAATGTTTTTACATAATAATTCATAAAATATTTTCTTGAAAATAATAAAAAAAAATCCAAAAATACTTGAGCCCTCACGCGCTGCGCGTGGTCTGGAGGATTCGGCTGGCGCATGATAGTCATGCGTCGGTCGTCTTCTTCGATTTTCCGGTCGCCAGCGATGCTCCGATGCCCGATTTTCCTACACCGATCGAAAGCCCACTTTCAATTGATCACAATGGTACTGATCTCCAACCGAAAGGTCACCAGAAAAGCCCCCGATCGGGCAGTTACAGGCACGGCGCAGCGGTCCGCCTCACTTTTTCGATCAGCCCTCGAAACACCCTAAAAACACCTCTAAAACTCACGAAACTTACCAGAAATGCTCATCTTGCCTCAAGGATTAAAAGCTCCTTATTGGCTTCCCTCGATTCGCCCTTAAACTCGAGTGATTTGCTGTTCTAAATTCGGTCAAAAACCCTCGCTATTTATAGGCCAAAACCGACCCCTACGTGGTTAATTTCTGGCCATAGCTTCTCCCATACGCCTCCTAGAACGTCCTTGGCCATGCCCTGATGAGATTTGCTGCCATTGTTTCTGGATTTTTTGGCTAAATCCTCGGCCAGATCTGCCATGCTTCGGCAGATTTTTGAAAATTGCATTTTAGCCTCTTTGAAACTTCCTTTTGCATTTTGGTCCTTATTCTCAAACCTCTGATCTTCCCAACACCATCACCAAGACCCACAAGATTAATACTTCTTATTTCACCTTTGAAATTTCTAAAAAATTATCGTTTTGACCCCCCTTGGGTAAATTTAGAAAATTACACTTAGGCCCGATTGATCATTTTGACCCTAAATCTACTGAATTCAACCCGAAATTACTTAAGCGTTGTTCTATACATAAAATACTAGTCCTTGACATGCTCCGTTGACTTTTTGGACGTCACTTACGTCGTTTCAATTTTCTCAGCCCGGTCGACAGTTGTACCGAAAACTGTTCCTGATCCAATTTCTTTTATCACCAAAAATCATAACTTATATTACTTGATGATGCTATACCATTTTTATTAATCATCTAGGGTCCGAGGTACTCCCTTTGGTCGATTCGGCGATTTATTTTACTATCAAACTCATTTTCAGTATTTTAAATTCACTTAAATTACACGGTGACCTCACACAGGTATGGGGTATTACACCCACTCTATAGCCATTTTTCCAAACCTCTCCTCCGTTCACGAAGTTAAAATTACCTTGCCACATCGTCACTTAAGAAGGGAAAACCACAAAGTTTATCATGTGCTATTAGACACCAATAGGGTGACAACTCCTGGAGTCGAGGTACAACTCATATATTCAACAATCATGCCCCACGATGAGTCATCCTTTTTGAGGAATGCTCCCAAGGACATGAACATCGCGGAGAAATTAATATTTGAGGTAATCCTTTTGGCTTATGTTGAATCCTAGCTCTAGATTCTTTAAGCAGTAGCCTCATTGTGGTTTATGACTTTGTAGGGCATCGAAAGAATGGTGGTTGCCAATGCTTATAATCATACACGTCTCTCTCAAGCTCAATAAGATCATAGAAGAGGCTCGAGAAGACGTCATATTAGCATTAGGAACACTGACGCTTTGAGCTAAAGGCTTTGAGCTAAAGATCTAATATAAGGGTTCAAAGACCAAGTTCAAGGCCTTAAGGCGGAGGTAGAAGATCTAAAAATAAAGAATCGCTTTTTCAAGAGCGAGTTCAAGAGAATAAATCTTAAAAATGAAGAGTTGCTAAAAGAGAAGGCCGAGCAACAAAGGATGGCCGAGGTAGTCCAGTCTCCAACGTTGCCTTGGTCTAAGAACATGGTCAAATAGTGAAGGAGTTGAAGCATGCTTGTGCCCAAATTAAATACTTCCAAAGAAAACTGTGTAAGGCAAAGGATAAGTTAGAGAGGGTGGATGTGCCGGGTACTCACTAAATGACTGTGAAGGAATACCAGTTCTCCAATCACTACTTCTAAAGGAACGAGGAGTATGTGGTGGGATTTATGAAATCACTACCAGAAAAATGCGTTTTTGCGATCGACTTAATCAATCGGTAATTAGCGACGAATTAACGACCAATTTTTAACATTTGTGACCAAATTATTTTTCGATCGATTTAGCGACGTAAACTTCAGTTGGTAATTATGCGACTGATTTTGACCACAAAATTTGCGACTGATTTTTTTTTCGACCGATTCAGCAACGAAAACTGTCGTCGCTAATTGTGTGACCGATTTTGATCACAAATTTTGTGACTGAATGTTCGGTTAGTGGATTTCCGACCAACTTTGCCACTGAAATACGTCGGTCGGTAATTACGGACTGAATTTGCTATCGACTTTTTTGTCTAATTTTTTTTTTTTTTTTTGGTTGAAACATCGAATTAGTTGTTAACTCAAAATAAATAAATTTATGAAAATAATCGTAATAAATAATATACGTTCATAAAAATAAAATAATTCAGTTATTAAATAATTTATGATGATAATAAAATATTTTATTATATTGCATCAAATTAATATTTATTTTAAAATATAATTATATTAAGTAATATTTTGCATTATTGCATAAAATATTAATTCATTATCATTTTTAGCTCCCCCACCCAAAAACATTATAAATAAGTAAATAAAAGTGGGTTTAAATAATGTTCAAATCAAATGCAACAAATTTAAGGGTTAACAACAAATGAAATTTTCAGCAAAAGTTTGCATTCTCTGTCTATATATATAAATTTATTATCAATTTGTTTACACTCTGTGAAATAAGTTTTGGCCAGAACACTTAGCAATAAATATAAACTCACTATATTATATATAATATATAAAGGCTGGTTTAACCCTTACCGAGCTTAATAGGCCTATTAAACCGTACCGAGTTGAATACTATATTATACATATAAAGGCGGGTTAAACACTGACCGGGCTTAATAGGCCTATAAAATCCATACCGGGTTAATACTATATTATGCACATAAAGGCTTGTTAAACCCTGATCGGGCTTAAGCAGCCTAATAAACCCGTTACGGGTATAATACCTCCTGGTTTAATGTGCCCATTAAACCCGGAATGGCTTTAACCTGGTAAATCAACCCAGAACAAACAAAATTGGACCTAGAATGCACAACAGACTTCATGTTTGTTAATAAATACGTCATACACCAATGCAAGTTAATCAAATCAAGATCACAAATCATTTTGTACATGTATAGCTCATCCACGGGCATGTGTACAAAAATCATCATTTTGGACAAGAGCTCGCTATATATTTTGATTACATATCAGCATAATATACATTTTACATATGAACAAATTACATATACCAACTACACTACTATGCCTATACAAAAACATATGAACAAATTATGAATTACATATATAGTAAAGTATCAACTACTTTGCTATGTCTATACAAATACATGGAAACCTGCCTGCAGAGGGTACGCATTTCATCCTCGCTTTGATTTGTCACCCACCGATCTTCGATGTGACTCATGATGTCATCGATGTACTTAATAACGTACACTCTGCAGCTGTGCCTGTATTAGAAATAACCAAATTCTGTCAAACTTCAAATGACAACAACAAACATTTCACTCAATAATAAATTAAATATTCTATTTTAATTCAATGCTCGTCCGGTTGTTGAGGCAGGTTCACCATGTTGGGATTGAGTTGCTCCAACACCTATTCTTTGTGTGGAGTGGCAGCTGTGGAGAGATGGTCATAATATCCACTGCGAGTCAGGATAATGGGTAGGAGTTTCACCAATGGCTTGATGCTATTGGCCCTGGCCCTCCTGCTTTCCTCCTTAGTCGCCACGGAGTCGTACAAAACAACCTTGCCCTCTTTCAAAAAAATCATGGCTACGACCCAATGGGAATTATTCCCTAGATTGCATGGAATCAAGACCTGCATCTTTTGAGAATACATTAGTCGGGAGTTAATCCATCAATAAAAATAAGTGAACACTTACGAAGTCCACTATCCACCAAGGCCTAGTCTCATCACTGACACCACAATTATGTTCACATATTCCGTCAGGGACCTTTGCCTTAGTAGGTAGCACAACATGCTTGCCTGTGAATTTCTTAGTCCACCACTTGTTCAGAAGTGCCTGGAGAGGAGGAAAATGTTATATTTGTTGTGGACCAAATATAGATGCAACAAAAAAATGTTTAACCTAAGATTTGTGTTTAGCATTCACAAATAGGATAATGGGCATGATAGCATATTTTGTATCATATATAGTATGAGCTTGGGTATCTCTTAGTCGTCAGATATAACACAAGTAGCTATTAATGTGAGTCCCCTCTATCTAGGATTTAACATCCTCTATTGAACACAAGTCGCCACGCAATAGATGGACAATGTAACCTGTGTCACGCCTACAATAACCAATAATTATTATAAGCTTGAGATTGTATTACCAATATAAATAGAACAATAATTAAAATTTTTCTTGACATTTATACTTACTCGATGTCCTTTTTCGATTGTATGTAGTCAGTGTAGCCCTCAGGGGACTTAAGATCATCGACCCCATGTTGGTCCAGGTGATGCTCGGCTACTTCAGCCACGATTTGCATTATCATGCCCCTACATTGTCCGAGCTAGGAACAGGAACATTCTCTCCTGTCCTAGTTGATGTCAAGGGTGGCACTGTCTTCTCACCCTCCACTGGCGGCGATTTCTTTTTGTCGTCTGCCATGTCCGCCACAACATCAACCTTGCTCTTCTTCCACCGTCGAGTGTATTCGGTGTATGGTGGCCGATGACACTGCGATGGCAATTGGTCGCGCGCAATTCGTTCACCACCCATAACCACTTCCTCCCGAAACTATACAAATACTATATGTTACATAATAGTACGTATTTCATAATGAAATGTAAATAAAAGTGAAGTTAGAGCTTACTCCAGATTGAGATGTCCGATCCTCCACATCATCATGAGCTGAATCTACCTGATGAGCACCTCGCTGCTCCTCATCACCATCCTCGATGCGTTTTGGGGAATCGTCAATAGGTGGGACGCTTAGATGAATAAGTAGTGCTGCCTACACCCTACCTACTTGCCTCAGTCTCCTCTCTACCTGTGTCATTCGTGAGCTCATTCGACTCATTTCCCCGTCAAACCCATCCAGCCAAGTGCTAATTTTCCTAATCTCCCCATCCATCATATGTAACATCTCTAGTGTGAGGGTCAGCATCTCGGTGATCTACAAAAGGAAAAAAAATTACAATAGTAAAAAATAATTGCAAACACTTACAAAGAATTACAAATGAAAAATTATTTTTATAATAAAAATCATACCCTAGCATACTGTCCAAGGTGGGTACTAGGAGGGGGTTCTACCCCCTGTGAGACTTTGACTTCTTCTCTTTGTGTTGAGCTTCAACCTCGTCGTCCTCCTCCTCCACCTCCTCTTCACTCCCATCTCCCACCTTGATGGACCCCCTAATTTCACCCTCATCCCCGGTTGACATACTTCCCTTCACATCATTGTCAACCCCCCCCCCCCGCCCCCATTTTTGTACACATCAACGCCAACCGAGTATAGAGGGCTAAAGGTCTGCCAAAAATCTGTATCGCACTCCGCTACAGTGGGCTCAAGCGTCATGCTCTATTCTTGTGCCTGCAAAATATTGAATTGTTTGGTCAGATATTATATATAACAAAATAAACTAAATTTGAAGTTAGGTTAAACACTTACATCCCTAAGGCATTCATCGTAATTGATTTTGTGAGGCCTTTTGTTGGATAACCACTTTCTACACCTAGGAATGGTGACTGCGACGGGTAGTCTTATGGCCCACTTATTCTCCACCCATGGGAATGTCTCAATCAGCCACCACTTTAGATAGTAAATAATTTTACAATAGTAAACAAAAATAAACAAAATGTTCAGTTAATATATACAAATCATATACAATAATTTGATGTAATATAATGTAGAGAGAGTAAGTAATTATACCTGAAATGCCCAAACAAAACCATAAATGTTAACTTTCTTCCCCACCTCACCATTCAACTTTCTCTCGCTGGTGGCCAGCCGGATGTAATGTAGACTCTGGCTATAGACGTACATCCCACACAGGAATGCCTCAAATGCCCCTAGGTCCTCCGCCATAGTCCATACGAAATCCTCCATGGGTGCACACGCATCGTGGCTAAGCAAGATCATGTTCACCACAGCAATATTACCCAGCTTCAGGACATCCTCTACATCTAAATCCATCCTACCAAGTACTACTTTAATTTGGGCCACAGTCACCACTTGTTTCTTGGGGAATAGATGCACTCGTAAACTACCCAGCTCAATGGGCGTAGCTTGAAGTATTTCTTTGTCAATTGGCCCAAATCAGAGTCCACTGATGAGGATGAACTCCTACTTGTCATACCTATATAGCATGCCGCCAATCTTGAACCACATCTCATCGTGGTGGGCACCTGAAAATGTCGCTTCCCTCACCAGGACTTCATATATCAATTGTGGTGCAGACAAATGATCGAACATAGGGATCTGTAGCAAATGTCCAAGTAGGCTCAGATCTTTCCAATACCCCATGATGTTAGAGAGCATCACGAACTGCCGAAAGCTGGTTGATTCCACAATGTGTAGTGACCCGTGTCCCTGGTGGAATTACCCGTTGAGTGTGAACGTAGCTAAATTGCTTAGACTGATGGTGAGTCATCTATAAGGAAAATGAAAAACCATACAAGAACAACAATTGGATCATGTAGTAGATTGAAATGGGGTTAATGGTTTCACCGGGCTTCACAGGGCAATTAAGCCCGAAAGGCATGTTCCCGGGCTTAATTGTCTTATGAAGCCTGAGAGGTCAGCCTTCCTCACACCCTTTTGAAGCCTGATGAAGCTCAAGCTTCAACAGCAGTGAGGAAGCCCGAAAACATACACCCGGCCTTCATTAGCCGATTTCTCACCGGGCTTAAAAGGCCTATTAAGCTCGGTAGGGCATCGAGCGACCATCGGCCTTTCTCTCCTCCTCTAGCTAGGAGCCATGCCAAGAAGGCCAATGGGCACCCTCGCCGACAGGGCTTCCTCACACAAGGAACTCCTATCGACAAGGATGCTCATCAGCCTTGTAACGACCTGTTAGGTGGTCTAGACGTTTTCGAGTATTTTATTTTGGGTTAAAAAAAATTGCTTTAATTAATTGAGGGTTGAAAATATTTTTCTTTGCTTATGGAATGAAGAATAAGTGAAAATGAGAATTTGGTAACCCATCTAAATGGAATCTAGAATTTGTGGGGGAAAGTTCAAGTGAATTGGGTAATTGAGATGTGTTTAAAAATTTAATTAAATTATAAATGGGCTTAGATGTTGAGAATTAATTGGATCAATGAGTTGGGCCATGGAATGGCCACGGGATGGGCTGAAGCAAATTGGGAAATGAGATTAGAAATTTTTAAAAGAAAAATCATAATAAATTAAATTGGCCAGGAAATGTCAATAGTGTTCTTGAACCTTCGTTTGACTGTTGATAGGATGAGGGGCAGTCAAGTAATTTTTCATGGGATGCAGGGGGCAGACCTGCAACCCTCCCTTTATCCCCTCTGTTATGCTGAGGATTTCCTCCTTGGTGTATCATTTCTGGCGTCCAACTTTCTTCTTGTCCTATCTCTTTCTTAGACTACTTCTTATTTAGCATTCTTCTTCTTCTTCGCTGTTCATTCGCTACTGCTACACTGCTGTTGTTTTTCTCCTTCTTCATTACTGTGGCGGAGTAAGTTAAGTGGAAGAGGCTGGTAGTGTTCTTCTTGGATTTCTTCTTCTTTTCAAGCAAGTTCTTCTTGCACTCCCTCTTTATTTTCAGTGCAAACTCGCTTATATGCTCTGTATTTCACTCTGTTAGTTTTCTGCTATCTCCTTAATTGTTCTGCAAGTTCTTCTTACACTTCCACTTTATCTTTCAATGCGAGCTTTCTCTTAGATATATTCTATATTTCAATGCAAGCTTCCTTGAGTGCAAACTATTGCTTATTGTGTCACCTCGTTGTTAATGTTTTTCACTGTGTCTATTTTGTGTATAAATTCCTTAGTTACTGTGAAGTCCATTTGATGTCTCAAGCGGGGTTTGATTCACCCGAACATTTGTTCAGTGAATGGCTTTCCTCTTTAATAACAACAGAGTTTTGTTTAGCTCGTTACCCTTTGTTCATGCATTTATATATGTACATGTTGCATCATATTCGAAATCTCTCACCCATAGTCGAATGTTCCTTGTCCATCCAAATGCCTCTTATGTATATATGTGTTGTGTCTGAATGTAAAATGCTAAGTCACCATTTGAATAATTTCATTGAGGTATTTGGAGGTCTCGCACAAACAGCAAAAGCTTAACTGAAAATATATGTTGTTCACCCATATATGAGACCCACTTGTAAATATACACATATACATACATGCGTAACGAGCTGTTACCCCTCACTGAATTGAAGAGCTTATTTGAGCCATGCCCTACCTAGCCAATGCACCACATATTCATGCTTAAACAGTCATCCGAATGCCCTTGTTCTGTTCGGCCAACCCACCTATATATATATATATACGTTCAACTTCATTTCTATTCCAACAAGCTCTTTCCAAGCTATTCCCTTTAGTTCTTTCCCCGAGCTCTCCTGAGCTCTCTCCGTAAGCCACAAACTAATGACTCCAAGCTCTCCCGAGCTCTCTCCATAATTTGTGAACTCATGACCTCGAGCTCGTTCCATAAGCCTTAATCGCAAGTTATCCCAAGCTCTTCCCATAAGCCTTTGAATGCGAGCACTTTGCTCACACCCCATCCATTTACATTCCTTTAATTTAAGTAAATGTTTTCATTTTCTTTAATTTATATTTTAGCTTTCATTTACTCGAATACATAAATGTAAATAAGAAAGTATCCCCTATTTGGTTTCAATAAAAATATCAAAAAAATCAAAATTCATAACAATAAAAAAATAGAATTTTGGTTTTAGTACAAACTCAAGAACTTGCGATTTTACCACCCTCGAAATATATAGTTTCTATTTCTTGAAAAATTCATTAAAAATCATTCTTACAACAATGAATGTTAGTTATCAAAATACCAGGAGTTAGTTTTTCAAAATGAAAATATTTACAAAAATATGTTCTAGTTAGTCCTTGGCCTTAGAAAAATTTTAGATTTATTTTGACCAAAAATTTCACGTGGTGTGGTCATTCTGATTGCATGGGGACTAATCATGAATTTGAGCTATGAGCATGAATGCAAGTAAATGCATATTGTCACTAGTTAAATGAAGTCACAACAATCATATGATGGGAAAAATAGTTATTAAATTTATAATACTCCTCAGGTGGTGAATCGAGATTTAATATTAAATAGCATCTCTCAAAAATTATTCATGTGTTGTAAATTACATCAAGCATTTATATGTCATAAATTGCGTCTTGAATGTGGTAACGTTTTGAAGTAAGATATGTTGAATTTATCTGATAATGGAAAAATACTCGATATAGGTAAGTGATGTTGAAAGTATAAATATCACGGAAACAAGAATTTAAATACATGATGCATACATGTACATGTTACATATATATATATATATGTTTTGTGCACCTATTATTTTGCGTAGAGGGAGAAAGGGTACCCTAGAGCACCTTGTGCTGGACAAGGTGGTTATAGCCCGGCAGGTTGGCTCCATATTTATTGGTGAGGTTTTATGAAATGGTGCACTCTTGCATGTATTGATTGATGGCTTGCAAGCCTGTGAGAATTGATAATGACATTGAAAGTTTATGCACATTTTCATAGTGATACATGGTGACATGATATATTAAGTTGAATTGATAAATTCATGAATTATGAATCTTGTATATAATTGTGGATTCCTTGATTATTCTTCTTGGTGTCATCGTGTTCTTGGATCCTATATATTGTTCATTGTTCCTCGAACCTGCTGAGTCTTGTGGCTCACTTAATCTTTTTTGCCATTCCAGGTAAAGGAAAGTCTGTTATTGGGGGCGAGTCTAGTAGGACTACAGCCAAGGGATAGTGGTGTACGGAGAAGCGTCATAACTTCAAAGATCCTAATTAGTGATTTGATGAGATTTATAGTGACGAGGATTTGTTATGTTTATTGGCATTTGAGCCTCTTATTGTTTTGTATGGCCATCGAGCCTAGAGTCATGAGATATTGAAAATGTAATTGAACCTTAATTTAAATTTTCGCTGTTAGAAATGAAATGAGTTGTTATTTGAGTTCAGTTTTGTTCTATATCATCTTTGTAATGACTTCCTTTCGAGTATCCTATGCTAAGCGAGAATATTTGAAAGCGGGCCTTACAGCTTCCTCTAGCCAGGCAGCCCAACGCATCGCGACGAAACCCATCGTGATGAAACACATCCATCCTCTCCACAAAATATCACAAAAAGTGAGAGGTATAACACCCCCTCTCCTATAACTTCCCGAGAAGAGGTGTTATTGGGGAAAAGACAATAAAACTATCTGATAATCTGAAATCTGATACCATAAATGAATATCTCAATCAACTGAAATATAAAATAAACCTAACTGACAAGACACTATACAACTCAACAACTCCCAAACATCTTTGATCTTGAGCAGCTCCACGTACACACACTATTGACTACTGCTGCTAGACCCCACATCTAGTACTCCCTCGCTAGGACCTGGAATGGTGAAGAGTACAAGGTGAGCTACAAAGCTCAGCAAGTAATAAGCTGGAAAGAATAATTGAAGGTGAATCGAAGAATATCGATACTGAAAAAAAATACTAACTAAACTTGTACTGAGTATAATCACTGTCTGTTTGCATTCACACAAATGTAATGCACATAAACTGTAAACTAACTGCAAGTATGCAACTTTGGCACATAATCCCACATAACTGTAAAATATACATGTCTGATCTGAATCCTACATATATAAAAACTGTAAGCACATACTGTGGGGAAAGCCTCTAGCCCCCTGGTCATCACTAGGAAAACAACTCATAACTGAGCTGAAATTGAAACTGGTGGGATCCCTGCGGACTAGCTGTCTGGCATGCATACTGTAATGCAATGCTCACATACATGCTGGCACACAATATGTAATACTCCATATAAAATCATACTCAATGCTCACACTAAAATGTATGCACATAATCTCACAGAATAATGCTGATCATATCATAATAAACTACACATGTAATTTGATCTTCAATATATTGGGGTACAAAGATTCTGTAATTTCTAAGTATTGGTGTATTACATTTATCATAAATGTTATAGGTTTCCAATACTGAGGGTATTTATTATTTGATTAAATAATAACTGAAATTAGAGTTCACTTATCAGCAATTGAATTAACAGAGGGACTCGTTCGTATGCGAAGAGAAACATCTGAATGTGAACAAGATATTCAGATGCCAAATAAAGCATTCGGATGAAAAGCGTAGCACTTGGGATGCATTTGAATGAGGAAGGCATCATTCAGATGACACATAAAGGTATTCGAGCATCGGCTTAAGCATAAGGGAATCATTTGAATGGAAAGAAAAAACATTCGGATGACACCACTGTAGCATTCGAATGCTACTCACATTCTTCGAAATCGAATGAAATTCATTCGAATGCCACAACTGTAGCATTCGAATGCTACTCACAAATCTCTGAAATCCAATGAAATTCATTCGAATGGGAGGGCTTGCATTCGAATGCTAGATGATACAAAGCACAAGTTATTCGGATCTTCCAATGACTCATTCGAATGACAAAGTAGACTCATTCGAATGACACACTCAAAACTTTAGGAACACGATGAGATGATATGATAACACTGAGAATTCATTCAGATGCCTCAAAACTCATTCAAATGACACAAGGCTCATTCGAATGTCTGGAATCTCATAAGAAATAAAACTCACAATAACAGAGACTACATCTTGAATCAAAACTTAACATTACTACATCATTCTGAAAGAAATCTTGGGAGAACAATCCCAATTGACATGAACTAACATAAGGATGAGTCAAAGATCGTTTCTGAAAGAAAACGCTATCAGAATTATACATCACTTATCATACTTACTGGATACTGATATAACTATGTATGTACATAAGCATGTAAACACAACTGATAAAGATCTGCGAATAAGAATGAAGAGTCTTGTTTAATCTGAGAACGTATGCTAACATGATTTGGAGATCATATTTAAAAGAATTGCTACAAAGAATCATGCATATCTTCTTCATGCACTCACTTTTATACATATATATATACGTGCATTGTCTGTAACAACTGAAACTCAACAAAGAGTTACTGAAAAACTGAGATTTAATACTGAATCATGATCCCGTAAGTATGTTTTACAGGGATAGATACTTGCTCAAGGAAGCCTTTGATACGCTAATCTAAACACGTATATAGGTATATATAAACTGGCTGATAAACTGAGTATCAAACGAGAGTTTTAAAAATTCTGAAAACAAACTATCATGACCCTGTAATGGAAGGGATTACAGGGAGAATACTTTCCTTAATCTTCCTGATTGGATTGCAACGATTGAAAAGCAACTTCTCCTATGCTAGACACTGCTAGAACTTCTTCTATCTTCTATTCTTCACATGGCGTGAAGAAACTTATGGCCATCAAGCTATATATATAGGCATTTGAAGCCCTAGCCCATAACTCAATCTCCTTTTATAATTGGGAATCCTTCTCCTACTACCACTAAGAGACTCTCAAACCAAATCCATCTCACGTATGGATTCTCACTCTCCCTTAAATACATAATCTCACTTAATTAATAATAATAAGAAATTATTATTAAGACTCTTAATTAATAACTAAACTCTAGAATTACCTTCATGCCCTTACATTTAATTCTTAAATAATTAAATGCCATTAAATGCTATTCTTTTCCTTCAAAAATCTCTGAATTATCACATTAAATATTTAATTAGAAAAAATACTTTTAACTAATTCTAAATAAATTCTAGACCCTCTAACGGGTCGTTACAAGAGGAGATCTAACCTTTCGACTGTCGGCGGTAAGATTCGATTATGATGGCTTCACAGCGGCGGTCAGGTTTATAGAGGGAGAGATCGGGCTTAGTAGAGACACAAGAGTTCGGGTTTAAGGAGAGCCTCGATGAAGTTTAGCCTATTATCATTTTCTTTTAAATTCTTTAAATACAATTGTGGTCACATATCTAGAAAATGGAAGGACATTTAATTACTAACAATGAGAGGCACAAAATTAAATATTTTATTTAGAATTAGACGACCAGTCGTTTGTGTTATCAAAATTCTCATATCATCATCTTGATACAATGTTCATTGAACATAATTCATTGGGTTTTTCTGAGAAGTTAATGATTATTTGATTATTTAATATGCTATTATCATCTTGGTGAAATGTATGCTCAATTAACACAGTTAAATGAATTTTCTTGCACCATAGATCATTTAAGTGCTACTGAAAACCAATGATTTGTAGCAATAAGTTTACAAAAAAAAAAACAAATTGATATTTGGAAATATACAATTCATCAGGTTTAATTGGGCAATTAAACCCGGGAACGATATTGATTTGAAAAATCATATGTTTTATTATTATATTTTATTTTGGTGGGGGGGGGGGGTTAGGGGATCCGAATTACTCAAGAGGCATACCCTTAATAATATGATACAAGCCCTTAAACCAAGGTTTGTCGATTCATACCAACATCCATACAACATCAAAAACATTGAAAATACCTCAAGGAGAAGCTTGTAACTTAATAATATGATAGAAGCCCTTGGTGTATTGTACAGTTGTGAGTCTGTTTTCATTTTCTCAACTCTTTGCCAATTCTCCAAAGTTCCCACTTGGTGAGCTGCTTCCCCTCCCTCCCAAGTCCGTTTTCCTCAACGAAATAGCAATTCTCCCTGAAATTGATGATGAGATTCGATGAGGTAAGCCCCTAGATCATGCTTCCCAACAAAATTGCCAACAGTTCGATCCACTAAGTCGTCGCTAAAGAAGCCTGCTCAAATGGTAATGAAGTCGTCGTTAAAGTTCATAGTCGAATTTGAGTTTTTGCATAAATTTTAGGAGTTAATTGATGTTATGAATAATTTTGTTATAGAGGCAATTAAAATATAAAATTTAAAAAATAATATATCTAATTATTAAACTATATATAATTAGAACTTAATAATATGATTTAAGATTTAAAAGAAGATAAATTTTATTTTTAAATAAAATTGTATGGTTATATATTTCATACATATGTTGAATTGAATTAAAAATGTTTTATATGATTGTAATTTTATGTGAGATTTTGATTTTTTATCACCATGGTTTATGAGATTTTATGATCACCATGGTTTCATGAGATTTATATAAAAATGTTTTATATTTATATAATTAGAACATATGTATAAATATTTATATTTATACATATATTGATTATACATTTCATACATATTTTTTAATAAAATTGAAAAAAAATATTTATACATATGTTGATTATACATTTAATGATTTAAAAATATTTCATGATGCATATGTTGAGTCATGACACATTTAGGATGTTAAGAAGATTGAAGTTTAAAAATTTGACAAAAAATTAATGATTATAAGTAATTGAATATTTTATTATAAGTTAACAATTGGTATAACAATGATTAAATCATGATACGTAACCTTATAAATTATTAAGTTTACTGATTAAATTATATTTTTAAATTAATTTAATTAAAACTTAATAATCACATGTAAAACATTGGAGTTAAATGAATTCATATAAATTATGAAGAATCATAATAAGAGATTGAACAATTTGATATAATCATAACCTACAAATTTTAACTTTTTATTTGTTTTTTGTTAAGATTTGTCAACATTTTAACTTTTTATTTATATTTTTACTTTATCGATGATCGAATTGTTATTTTTGTAATTATTTCTTAAATTATGATGTGCATTTAGAGTTCAAATATTTGTTATCGATTATTGTCTTATGAGTAAACTTGATTAAAGACTCACAAATAGGCTCAATCATAGGCTCTCAAGTTGGTCGCTAGTAGGCTTGAGTATTGGTTCGTGAGCAACTTAATTGTGAATAGCTTGTTCATGATTTCATTTATTATTTTGTAAAAAATATTATTTAACTTCAAATTATTAAATTTTAAAATATTATAATAATGTCATTAATAAAAAGTATTGATAATATAAAATATTTGTTCTAATATATAAATTTATCAACTAATGTATGGGCTTAATAAAACAATTATCGTTTTAATCGAGTAATGAAATGTTTAATTGAGTAACAAGTAATAAGTATTGTGCTCGGCTAATTTTTTATTTTAATCAAGTAAGACCTAAATATTTAAGAGACTAATCGAATATATAATGTGTTATGGGTATTATCTGGATCACCTTTCTTATGGGCTGGACTCAACCCAACATGCCGGCCCGATCTTCTGAAGCCCAATAGCCCAAGGCCGAGGTCGTCAAAGCAAGGTCGCACATTGCCGAAATCAGAGCTCATGCCACGGAAGTAAGAAAGCTCCGAGCGATGCTTTCAGCTCTCTGGCCAAACTGTTCTGCTCCGAACATTTGTTCTATTTCGTTTATTATCTGTTCTTTGCAGCATGTGATTTATTATCTGCTCTATTTCATTTCTGCTCTTGGCCTTTGGGATCAATATTCTCTCATTACGGGCCTAAGAATCACGGTCAACTAACTCCGAACATCGATATAATGGAATAACATTTTTTGAATAAGTAAATAGTAAATCAATTAAATGTTATATTAGTTGAGTAACTATATATATATATATATCATTTGATAGATTAAAATGACAAGTTTCTGTACTTGTAAAATAAATATTAATCGAGTGAAATTATATTTGACTCGAGTATTAAAAAGACATACACGAATAATTGTATATATCAGTTGAGTAATATATAGTTTATTCAATGAATGTTACATTAAAATTTGTTAGTTATGATTATATTTGGTATAATCATAACTTACAAAATATAACTTTTTATATATATATTTTTTGTTAAGTTTAATGTTTTGCTTATTGTTAGTTAATTACCATATTTTAAAATAATTTATATTTATTTTTTGGAATGGAATTCGAATATGGTAATTCCATATTCCATACATACCGAATTACTTTGCAATTAGGGTTAATTACGTTGTTTGTTACTTATTTATCATTCCAATTAGGGTTACGTTGTAATTATTAATTACGTTAAGTTTTATTTTTTTCAACATATGTATGAAATGTATAATCATTATACAATTTTATGAAAAAATAAAATTTATCTTTTTTTATATCTTAAATCATATTATTAAGTTATAATTATATATAGTTTAATAGTTCGATATATATATATTTTAAAATTTTATATTTTAACTTTCATTATCATCATTAATTGTCTGGGTGTGCAATTGGTTATAACCAAACCGAACTAAACCACATGTAATAACTCAATGAACCTGATCCACTAACCGAAACCTAACTAACCAAAACTCAAACTGTGGTAATCGAACTGAACATCGAATAATTAGAAAATAACTAAATAGACCGAATATTATATCTAAAAACTAGTTTCATCACCTCGTGCGATGCACGGAAGTTCATATGTATTGAATTTATTTAAAATTAATAATTATAATTTTTGTATGTATAAATAAACATGACAATAATGAAAGCTTAAGAAGTGAATATAGTAATGTAATACATTTGTTTAAAAAGTTAATATATTTTGAGAAAATTATTATAAATTTTGAAAAATTACATAATATATAAATATCGAAATAGAAATTGAAAATGGGCGAAAAAGGGATTTGGCATAATATATAAATATAGAAATGTGATAACATATGATAAATATAAATAGCCTATACAAAATAATAAATATTATGACAACATATGATAAATTAGTAACATAAATAATAAAAATATAAAACATAATAAAATTTTCAAAAGAAATGTAAATATTAATTTTATCAAAATAACTTAAACAACTTATTTAAAATAATCCAATTTTGACTAAATAACTAATTTAACATAACTTACAAACTAATTATTTTTCAAAATTAAATAATAACATAAACATATATAAGATTTGTAATTTTTTTGCATGGTTTTGAAACTAATTAAGGGTTCTGAGTTTTGAGTGGTGGCTTTATTGAGAGAGAATGAGAGGTAAATTATGGGAAATAAAGTAAAAATTTATTTTATTTTATTTTTTAAAAAAATTTACTTGACAGTCTGTATTTGGTAGTATTACCTGATATCTCAAGATTTCTCCCGATTTAAAAAAGTCTTATTTTTTTGTATTTTATTTCAATTAAAATTGTATGTTAATATTTAAAAATTAATAATATAGATTAGATCTTATGTAATACCCCGGAACTTGATATAAAGCTTAGATGTTGTAATGGAAATTATAGTAGTAAAATAAATGGTATTTTGATTCAGGGCATTAACGTAATAAGGGAATGATTGTAATGATGAGTCCTTACCCTAAAGTCTTATGAAGGAATGATGAACTTTACCCCAAAGTCTTATGAAGGAATGATTGTAATAATGAGCTTTACCCCAAAAGTCTTAAGGTGGCATGACTTGGAAGAATAAGATTGGCTTGAAAAAGAAGAGATAGTCATAATGGGTTCTTATCCTAGAAGTCGCGTGAATGTGAGATTTGGAGACTTGGGATTGGAAGGAAATGGAAACTTGAATTGAAAGATAAACCAAAGGGATAATTCAAGGGTTGCAATGATGACTTGGGAAGAAAAAGGGGGTAACTTAAAAGCTAAGGGATAATGTAGTAATGATGACTTGGGAAGAAAAAGGGGGTAACTTAAAAGTTAAGGGATAATGTAGTAATGATGGCTTGAGGAGAAAAATGTGGTAACTTAAGAGATAAGGGATAATGTAATGATGGCTTGAGAAAAATGTGTAACTTAAGAGGAAAGTAATATCTAGAGATATGAATGCTTTGAAAGATTATATAAAAGGGGGGAGACCTACGTAGGAGTGAAGTATAGCAAGTGTGGTGAGTACACCAAGCAAAACAAGAGGAGAAAGAATCAAAGAAAGCAAGGAAGAGGAAATGTGGAGACATCTCATTGGAAATCAGCCAAAATAGCAAGAAAATCGAAGAGGTAAGTTGATTCTCTTTCCGTAGGGTCATAGAGCACGAAAAGAGGAGTCCGTAGGTTCAAATGGAGAGTGAATCGGAGAGAAAATGAGCAAGTTATAGCATTTTTAATTTTAGGTTGCAGAATTCATAACAGGGAAGGAGGCGACGTGTGGCCACCCTTCCGGAGGCGCGTGAGGGCGTGTCCGGCCTCTCTTTGACCTGAAATTTTCACCATTATTCTCCTAGTTTAATTATCTACAACCCTATGTAAAAATATTTAACGTTTGGTTCACTAAAATGTATGATTTCTGCATAAACAACCCCTAGTGTTTGAAACCGGGCTATGAACAGTGCTATCGAAGGGAAAACGATCAAGGTGAGTGATTCCTTCATGTTTTGTGATACTTTGAGCATTTGTTGCTTCACTTGTGTGTGGATGTGGGCTTGCATATCATGCCTATGACTTACATGTCATATTTTCCCTTGATTATGCATATTTCTTCTACTTTATCATATATCATGTTTGTGTTGGTGACTGTGGCTAGTTGTTAGGCCATCATGGAAGAACTCGTGCTCTTGTGGTGAGCCAAGGGGTGACTATGATGACTGCGGAGGTGATTGCAACACCCTGGCATTGCTACCACAGGGGGTGGATTTCATAATGGCATTATTGCTTCTGCATGCATGTACTTTTCTTTTTTGAGTCACTCGCTTAGATGTTATTATCTAACTTGGGTGTTTCATACCCCTGGGACATTCAACGTCCCAACTTTATCAGAAGTATCAGGTTCCAGTTCAAACGTGGGCAAGGAGGTGGAGCTCCACTAGCTTTGAGTTTTTGACTTATTATGTATCCATGTAATTATACAACAATGATGTATTGTAATAGTAGCTAGGGTACTCAAGTTTGTAATAAGTAAAAGGGTGCCCTACAATTGTACTACAATAATAAGTTGTGTCTTTCTGGGGTATTGAGGGTCTTTTACATTTCTTGTACTTGTAAAGAAAATCTAGTGGAAACCCCTTTATTTAGCTTTCGTTAAGCTTGTAGGTTCGATCCAATGCTTCCGTTAGTAAGGGTTTCCATAATGCTCGTAAGTGATATCTTCTTATATTTCACATTGTTTTGTATTTGGAAAAGTGGGGCGTTACATCTTGGCTCTTCATATCCCAGCATGCTTACACATTTTCTAAATACTATTCAATTATGAAAAAAACCATCTACATGTTCCAAGAACTACACGTTTTTCACAAATCTATAAAAATTCCATTTCGAGTAAGTAAAAAAAAATAAAAAAAAATATAATAAAATATGGAAATAGAAATTGAAAATGGGCGGGAAAAATATTTGACGATTGTTTTGTTATAATATATATATATATATAAAAAATATAAGTTGTGTTTGTAAACCCTATTTTTATCTCCGATAGTGCAGTGAGCTCTTCTTTACCGGAGCTCAACGTGGATGTAGCCCTTTCAGGTGAACCACGTACAGTAAATCTCTCGTGTTGGTTTTTGTTTTCCATTTGTTATTCGTATTTGTTTGCGGTGTATGTTGGTTTTCGATTTCGACTGTTGAATGTTAGAAAAGGTATTCCAGTGATTCAAAGTGTGTGTATGTGTTTGGGTTGCTCTCTGTTTGTGTAACAAGTGGTATCAGAGCCATTTCTTTGATACGCACTGTGTGAGTCCTTGATTATTTTCTAATCCACTCAGAGTCAGTTTAGGGTTGTTAGTCGCCTGGTTAATCCTATTTTTTGAGCCTCTAGGGTTTTCTGAAAAGTTACGGTCAGTGAGTGTTTACTATGTGTCTTTGTCAGTGTCTAGGGTTTCATTAGGATACCTTCGTGCAAGGTGAAGATGACAAAAAAATGATTTGAAATCGGAACATTTGATGGAAAGGGGGATTTCGAAAGTTGGAAGAAGAAGATGAGAGTATTACTCTCTCATCACAAAGTGTTGATTGCACTTGAACCGAATGACAGAAAATGGTCCACTAAGCAATCAACTAAGACCGATGAGATAAGGGATGAGGCATTCAACCTGATATTTCTCCATTTGGGGGATACTGTTATCAGAAAGCTAGACGATATGACTAACCCCCTTGATTTATGGAATAGGCTTGAATCTTTGTATGCTGTTGTTTCTGCTCCTAACTTAGTTTATTTGAAAGGTATGTTATTCAATTTTAAAATGAATGCATCGAAATCTATGGATGATAATATAGATGAATTTACTAAACTTACAGTAATGTTAAGAGGAACTGACCAAGCCTTAGGTGATACTAGCGAGGCAATGATATTATTAAACTCATTACTTGATGATTACAATGTAGTTAAACATACTTTACAGTACACTGGTATTGTGCCTACATTAGAACTTGTAATTTCTGGTAGCGAGGCAATGATATTATTAAACTCATTACTTAATGATTACAATGTAGTTAAACATACTTTACAGTACACTGGTATTGTGCCTACATTAGAACTTGTAATTTTTGGTAGCAAGGCAATGATATTATTAAACTCATTACTTGATGATTACAATGTAGTTAAACATACTTTACAGTACACTGGTATTGTGCCTACATTAGAAGTTGTAATTTCTGGTATCAAGGCTAGGGAATTAGAACTTCACACTTCTAAAAGACTTGGTAACAACTTATTTGTAAAGGGAACATTTGAAAAGGGTCAGAGTAGTTCTAACAACAATCAGAATAGGGGTACAGGGCATAAGGGAAAACAAAATAGAAAGAAGGGAAAACAAAAACAATTTAAATGGAAATGCTACCACTGTGGAAAAGAGGGTTATATTAAAAAATATTGTTATGATTTCATTAAGAAACAGAAACAGGGTGGGAATGTGATAGTAGCTGCCAGTAACTCAAATTCCTTAGCTGAAGTTTTAAATATCTCTTGTATATCTACTATAAATGAATGGATTCTGGATGTTTTTTTCACATGTGTCCAAATATAGATTGGTTTCAAAACTTTAGCACTAAAGAAACTGGCACTGTTTTTATGGGAAATAATCATTCATGCAAAATTAAAGGTATAGGTGATATCTCTCTGAAACTACATGATAACAAAATTAGAATGTTAACTGAGTGAGATATGTACCTGGACTAAAACAAAACTTGATTTCTCTTGGCACCTTAGATGAATTAGGGTTTTCATATAAAGATGAAAATGGTTTTTTGCATGTGTTTAAGAATGATGACCTTATTCTCTCTGGAACAAAGAAACATGGTTTATATGTGTTGAATGGTTATTGTCATATTCCATCTGCATGCATGGTTAAATCTGATAGAACAGATTTGTGGCACTTGAGACTTGGCCATATGAGCCAGAAAGGACTTTAGGCACTGTCCAACTAAGGGTACCTTGGTCCAGTGTCTGCAGATGCCTTAGGCTTCTGTGAGCCATGTATCCTAGGTAAGCAACACAAGATGACCTTCCCAAAGGGAACTCACCTGGCAAAGGTATGCCTAGAGTATTTGCACGCAGACCTTTGGGGTCCCTCCCAAGTTCCTTCACACGATGGTAACAGGTACTTCTTGTCCATAATTGATGATTTTTCTAGGAAAGTATGGATATTTTTAATGAAATCTAAGGATCAAACTCTAGAAAAATTTAGATCATGGAAAACTTTGATTGAAAACCAAACTGATAAAAAGATCAAAACTCTAAGAACTGATAATGGATTGGAATTTTGTAATAGAGACTTTGATGAATTGTGTAAAACTCATGGTATCCTTAGGCATAGAACAGTAAGAAACACTCCTCAACAAAATGGGGTTGCTGAGAGAATGAATAGAACCCTCCTAGAGAAGGTTAGATGCCTGTTGTTTACTTCTGGAATGCCTAAAACTTTTTGAGGAGAAGCCCTGTCTACAGCTGCTCACCTAGTGAATAGGAGCCCCTCTACTGTTATAAATTTTAAGTGTCCTGAAGAGCAATGGACTGGGAGAAAACTGAACTTAGACTACCTAAAAGTGTTTGGTTGTGAGGCCTATGCCCATCAATCAGTTGGAAAGTTAGACCTCAGGGCTATTAAATGTGTCTTTGTGGGATATCAAGAGGGAACCAAGGGTTATAGGTTATGGGACAGAACTTTAGGTGGAGTTAAAATTATTATTAGCCGAGATGTAAAATTTAATGAATCAAATTTCCCATGCAAATCAGACAATAATGAAGATAACTCAACACCTAACGACCCTAGTGAGATTGTATTAGGTGGTTGTACCCAAATTGAGGTGGAGCAATAGGACTTTCCTGCTACTCCTTCCCCCAATGACCCTCACACTCTTGATGAGCCCTTAGACCAAGAAGAAACCTCTGATCAAGAATGTGATCATGAGGCTCAATCAGATGACCCGGAAGTTGAGGGGTATGACTCTCCTCAACAAGACCTAAGTAATTATCAACTCACCAGAGACCGAGTGAGGAGGTCAATCAGGCCTCCTATTAGATATGCATACTCAAACCTGGTATTCTGTGCCTTAGTTGCCAGAATGGAAATGAGGAGTAGTGAACCTACCTGCTATGAGGAGGCTGTCAGCTCCCATGACAGCATTAAGTGGAAACAGGCTATGGATGATGAAATGACCTCTTTAAAGGTCAATGAGACTTGAAAATTAGTTCCAAGACCTGATAAGCAGAAGTTAATTAAATGTAAATGGTTGTTTAAACTTAAAGAAGGGATGTCTCCATTTGATCCTTTAAGATTTAAAGCAAGACTTGTAGCTAAAGGTTTTTCTCAAAGAGAAGGAATAGACTACACAGAAATTTTTTCACCAGTAGTTAAATTCACAACTATACGTATGATGCTTGCTATTGTAGTGCAATTTGACTTATAACTTGAACAAATGGATGTCAAAATTGCTTTTTTACATGGAGACATAGATGAGATAATCTACATGGAACAACCTGCTGGGTACATTGATAAAAATCATCCTGATCATGTCTGCTTGCTCAAAAAATTATTGTATGGATTAAAACAATCTCCTAGGCAATGGTATAAAAAGTTTGATAATTTTGCTGCTGAGATTGGTTTTAATTGAAGTAAATATGATAGCTGCTTTTACTACATACTATCAGATGTCCCTGTTTATCTTTTACTGTATGTTGATGATATCTTGATTATTAGCAAGTCCAAGTTAAAGATATGTGAGTTAAAGTGTAATGACCCATTAGGGGGTCTAGGCATTTTCGAGTATTTTATTATGGGTTCAAAATTTTTGCTTTAATTAATTGAGGATTGAAAATATATATATTTTTTTTATGAAATAAAGTGTAAGTGGAAATAAAAATTTAGTAGCCCATCTAAATGGAATCCAAAAATGTGGGGAGAGTCCAAGTAGATTGGGCCATTGAGATGTGTTTGGAATTTTAATCATAATGTAACGGGCCGCAATTAATAAATGAGCTCAGGGGTTTATCAGGTGGGCTATATAATTGTTGGTTTGGGTTTAAGCCCATGATGATAAATAATCTGAAAATAATGGAATTGGTGGTGTAATAAAGAAATGGAAAATAATAATAATAATAATAATAATTAAATTAGCATTTGTTAATAGAGCCCCTGGATATTTTTGTCTATAATATGAAAGGAAGGACATTTTGGTAATTGATGGAGTTGGCGTGCAATCTGTACACATTTCCTATTTTTCGCAACAGTTGTGTGCGAATCCCCTTGTTTCAGTGCGTATCCTTCTTTTTCTTACTATTCCATTGCTTCCTCTCCAATTATCTCCGTATCATTTTTCTATTTCATAGCTCTTCTTCTCCTTCTCCGATATGCTGTTAGCGACTGGAGCTTGAAGGCAGAATCCTAGCTTCTCCTCTGTTGGAGCAACTCCATCAGGCAAGTTTCTTTCAGTCATTCCTTCTCCATTTCTGCAAGTAATCCTTGTACCATTTATCTTTTCATTCTGTCGAGCAAGCCTGATAGTTGCCTCCTCCATTCCTGCTCATTGTATGTTGATTATTTATAAACGCAAGTATATTAATCTAATGTGTTGTATGTGAATTACTTGGTGCTTCATGAGTCCTTCCTTAAGGGTCCAAATGGGATTTACATCACCCATAATTCCTTTTCGTGAATGGCTTTGTTGGTTAGGAAAGGATGCAAACTCCTCACTCATTATGTATCCGTTGGACTGTGTCCCATAGATATATATTTGTGTATATATATATATATATGAACTGTGAGTCTTTCTGCAGTGTATTGATACCTTGTTCTACTTCTTGTGGGTCTCCTTGTGGTCTTGAATGGAGCTTAATATACCCCCCAAAAAATCCTTTCTGTGAGTGGTGTATTTTCAAATTAAAGAAGAAAAGAGACCTTGCTTGTCCCTGTGTTTTGAAGTTGCAGCGTTTCACGCCTATATATACATATATGTAATTAATAAGCCCCATTCGAATGGAGCCCCATCCATTCGAATGACCCATGCTCTGTTCGAATGCCCTCCCTTGTTTAAAAGCCTCATTCTGTACCATTCGAATGTCACTTGCTTCCATTCGAATAGCCATTGTTTGATTCGGATAGCATATATATATACGCCATATATATCCAAAAAGAAAGAAATCCATTTTAGCAAACTTCAAGCCAAATGTTAACCCCTATTCATCCCGAATCTCTGAAAACTCAAAACACAAATGTTGTAGATATTTGTCTTGGCTTTCCATATAATCTTGAATCATATAAATCAGAGCTCATATGAGAGAGTTATGACCTAAATTCCAAACATTGTTGAAACTGTATAGTCACATTCGAATGTATCGCGACAGCAGCAACTTCAAACCCAATTTTGACCTTTATGGAGCCCGAATCTCTTAAAACTCAAAACATGGAAGTTGTAGATATTTGTTTTGGATTTTCATATAATCTTGAATCAGATCAATCAGAGCTCATAAGAGAAAGTTATGCCCTGATTACCAATCAATGTTGAATTTGTCCAGAATAGTCCCATTCGAATGAGTTCCTCCCACATTCGAATGAATTTCATGTAAGCAGATCAATTTGCTCTGATTTTTTCCTAACATTTGAATGCAACAGTTCCCTCATTTGAATGAATTTCCCTATCATTCAAATGTGTTAGAAGTCATTCGAATGTGCCTCTCAAACTTGTGATTTGCTATAATAGTTCTGACCATGCTCCGTTCTTTTGGGTATATCTTCCTGTGATGATATGAGATTTAAGATCCATTTGATTCATTAGAAACTAGACTTCATAGGTTATTTGAATAATTTGGTTATGTTTTGAGCCCGTAACAACCCGATTAATTTCTGTCATGAAATTCATAGCTTACTGTTTCGTGTAATCTGACCCCATGGTGTTCTTTGGCCTATAACTTTCTGTTCCCATCTCCGAATTGAGATCTATTTGTTGGGATGTAAATTAGACATCCTAGTATTCGTTTTGATATATTTCACGCCTTATTTGGCTTCATATTGAGCCCGTGATGGCCCCTTAAATCTTGGCCAAAAATCTGGAATCTTACTGTTTTGATTTCTGTATTGTTGTAGTTTTCGTGAATAACTTTTGGTGAATAATTCTAACTGTGAATTTGTTTGATGTTCCCGAAACTAGAGTTCTTGAACTTAAACTTCAAAATTTTGTTTGGGGCAATTGATCAAATATCGAACTAGAATCAGTCCTTTGAAATCACCCCAAAACAAATCTAAAATTTAAGGAATCGTTGATATGAAATTCTTTTTAGGCTGCCATTCTTTCTTATGATTGAGCTATGAGCATGAATGCAAGTAAATGCATACCGACATCAGTTAAATGAAGTCACAAAAAAAATTATATAATGGGAAAAATAGTTATTAAACCTATAATACTCCTCAAATGTTGAATCAAGCTTTAACCTTAAATAGCATCTCCTAAAATTATCTCTGTGTTATAATTTACATCTTGAACGCGGTAAATGTTATGAAGATATGATGAATTATCTGATGATGGTAAAATACCTAGTATGGGTAAATGGTGTTGAAAGTATGAATGTTGAGGAACAAGAATTTAAATGCATGTGGTTAGCAAATGCATACATGATGTATACATGTACATGTTGCATAGATATATGTTTTGCGCACCTATTATTTTGTGAGGAGGGAGAAAGGGTACCCTAGAGCACCTGGCGTGGGACGAGGTGGCCATAGCTCGGCAGGTTGGCTCCATATTTATTTGTGAGATTTTATGGAACTTATGCACCTTTACATGCATCTATTTATGGCTTAGGAGCCGGGAAAATTGAGATTGAAAATGAAATGATACACTCTTACATGTATTGATTGATGGCTTGTGAGCCTGTGAGAATTGATAATGATATTGAAATTTTATGCACGTTGCATAGTGATAGATGGTGACATGATATATTAATTTGAATTGATAAATTCATGAATTATGAATCTTGTATATAGTTGTGGAGTTCTTGATTACTCTTCTTGGTGTCATCATGTTCTTGGATCCTACATATTGTTCCTTGTTTCTCGAACTTGCTGAGCCTTGTGGCTCACTTGATCTTCTTTGCCATTCCAGGTGAAGGAATGAATGTTATTGGGGACGAGTTCAATAGGACTACAACCCAGGGGTAGTGGTGTACGGAGACGCGTCCTAACTTCAAATATCCTAGTTAGTGATTTGGTGAGGTCATAGTCGATGTGAATTTATTATATTTATTGGCATGTGAGCCTCTTATTATTTTGTATGGCCATCAAGGCCAAAGTTATGAGATACTGTAAATGTAACAAAACTTTAATTTAATTTTCACTGCTAAAAATGAAATGAGTTTTCATTTTAGATCAGTTTTGTCTTATATCATCTCTGTAATGACCTTCTTTCGAATATCCTATGCTAAGCGGGAATATTCGAAAGCGGACCTTACATAAAGTCACTGTTAAACACTAACTTTGACATGAAAGACTTAGAACCAGTTAAGAAAATCCTAGGGATGATAGTAGAAGGAGATAGAAGTAAAAGCAAACTGAAAATACACCAGCATGATTACCTCCTTAAAATGATTCAAAAATTTGGTATGGCTGAGTGTAAAACTGTCAATGTTCCCTTAGCTGGACATTTTATATTGTCTAAAACTCAGTGTCTATCATCTGAATCAGAATCTCTCAAAATGGAAAATATACCATATGCAAATGTAATAGGGACCATAATGTATTCAATGATAAGCAATAGGCCAGACCTAGCATATTCAATATCCCTTCTAAGTAGGTTTATGTCCAATCCTGGAAAAATTCACTAGGAAGCTTTAAAGTATGTATTAAAATACATTAATGGTTCATTACATGTTGGCTTAAACTTTGAGAAAAGAAATGACACTCTTGACCTAGTAGGATATGTAGATTCAGATTTTGCAGGAGATAGGGACTCACGTAAATCCACCACAACATATTTCTTCACATTGGGGGGCAACTGCTTTAGCTGGAAGTCTCAGTTGCAGCCTTTGGTTGCTCTGTCTTCCACTAAAGCTGAGTATGTGGCGGTCTCTTGAAGGAAATCAATCTTTTACAAGGAAAGGTCAAGGTATTCTCTGATAGCTAGAGTGCAATTCATTTATGCAAGAATCCTGTTTATCATGAAAGAACTAAACATGTTGATGTGAAGTTTCATTTTACGAGAAATCTGGTAAGTAATGGAACTGTTGAAATCCTCAAAGTATCTATAGAGGATAATCCAGTCGATATTGGGACAAACTTAGTATCTGTAACTAAGTTCAAGCACTGCTTGGGCATACTGCATGTTGAAGTTGGTTAATCCAAACCAACCAGAGCAATGAAGGTAAGGATAGAAGTTTGCTAAATGTAGTGACACACTAACATATCCTAAATTCATTGTTCTTGGGACTAATTCTACTTTTATTTATCTTGCAGTTTTGGCTTCTTCCTAGGTTGTAACTTTGATTTATACTTTATTTTCATTATGAGAGGTATTTCTTTTTTTTCTGTAAGTGATAGGTCTGTCTTAAGTGAGTGATGGGAATTTTATCACTCCCTTCTAGTGGTGGGTGATCACTCTGATTTTTTATTTTTTGTTTTTGTTGGTTAATATGCACACACACACACACATATTTATATAACTCCATTGTGTGAAATAGTACCATGAAACACAATTGATCATTTATACATAACTAATGCACTTGAAATGTGTCCGCCCCAATATAATGGATTGTTGTGCAATGTAGGCACAATTAACACAGTGAATGTAAATTCCTAGATCCATAACTCATTTAAGTGCTATTTGAAACCAAGGATTTGTAGGAGTACATTTGAAAAATAAAAACAAAAAATATTATATACAACTCACCGAGTTTAATTACCCGACCCGGGTTTAATGTACCAATTAAACCTGTTTTGGGTTGTTTTGTCCAATTAAACTCAGGAAAGCTTTGGATCCGAATAATCATATTTTTCATTTTTAGATTATATTGTTTAGGGGTTGGGGGGATCCCAATCGTTAAAGAGTCACACAATCAAATTATTGTGTTGGCTGTGAAGCACACAACAACATTATTTTTCACTTAAGGACCCGAGCAGGAGGGTCAGCTGTAACCATTGCCACGTGGCAATGGAGGGTAGCTTGGCAACCGCCCAGGTGTCCTTCATCTCGATCGTGCTCCTTGTCTCATCCTTGTGCAATCTAGACCGTCGATGCTGCCTTTTATCTAGTACAATCCAAGCCTTTCAAATGCATCATGCGACCTCTATTTATTTACTGTGCATCAGGATGTGTAATTGATAGATTCGAGAGAGAGAGGGTGTAGACCCTTAGGGCTCGAAGGGGTCTTTCTCATTCTTGATTCAGACTCTCTTCGACTCCTTCTGGTCTTTTCTCTGGTTGGAATAGGGTAAGCCTCTGATCTATTTCTTGTTATGGTTTTGAGGTGATTTTGATTGAGAACCAGTCTCTGTAAATAAGAGTGATTGTGAGGCTTGTATTCAGTGTGTTTGTAAACCCTATTTTTATCTCTAATAGTGCAGTGAGCTCTCCTTTACCGAAGCTCAACGTGGATGTAACCCTTTCGGGTGAACCACGGTAAATCTCTCGTGTTGGTTTTTGCTTTCCATTTGTTATTCGTATTTGTTTGCGATGTATGTTGGTTTTTGATTTCGACTCTATTGAATGTTAGAAAAGGTATTCCAGTGATTCAAAGTGTGTGTATGTGTTTGGGTTGCTCTCTATTTGCGTAACATATTGTTTGAACATTACTGGTATTAATAGCCTTACCGGGTTTAAATGGCCAATTAAACCCAGTAAGTCTATTAAGCTCAGTAATCATATTTTATTTAATATTCTTTTATATGATCATATAACGAAAGAAGACTGAATCGTGTTTTGGAAACGAATTGTTTTTTTTACACATTTAACTATTATGCTAAATGTAAATTATTGTATGCTTTGTGTCGTAGAATATGTAAGGTGGTAGACCTTATACGTGAGGTGGTTATTGCCAATATAGGGGGCGTTCATCCCTCGGTACTTCAGTTGGTCGAAGCGAGAGTAGTGATGAGGGTCATCTGTCTGCATTCACTGGTACACCCTCTCCCCCATCTTCTGCCAATTCATTCATTGCAGTGCATGCACCCTCACCCCAAGAAAATATGTTCGTAGGGGATGCTTTTTTGGGTGAGGCTGTATTAAATATTGGCCGAACCACCACCACCACCCAGCATATGTTTACCTTTTCAAGAGGTGTACCATCCACCACCACACCAAAGTCTACATCTTCACATGTACAGCCGCCCACACTAGCATCTACAGACACACATTAAGTGATCATGCATAGGGGCATGGACTCATATGTATTTCTTGTTTCATAAACACGCATAATCCTCTCTTACATATTAGAAAAGGGTTTAATTGTAGTGTATGTGTGTTTATTTATGTGTATTACTAATTGTTGTGTGTTATAATAGGTTTAACAATCCTCAATGTGTTCGTGAAATTAAAAAAATAATTAAAAAAAAGTTTGATTGTCTGACTTACTCATTTGCTAAAATGAACCCAACTCTAAAGGAGTTATGGTTTGGAGAGTTTAAGGTACTGTGATCAAGTTCTACTTATAAATCATTCTACATTTTCAATTTTATCATGGCATTACATTTTCAGTTTTATCATAGTTGCTATCACCATAACCATAAATTTGCAAAAACTATACTCATGGGATTCAAAAGATGAATAGGAAATTCACAAGCGATTTAATAAAAAAACAAGAGAGTAATTAAAAGATATGTTGGTTGTCATTAGAAGGGATCAAAGTAAGAAGCCAGATTGGATTGGTGTATATATCTTCGAAGAAATGAAGAAATTTTGGAGCACCGAAACTTATAAAGCAAAATGTGAAAAATCCAAGAAAAATAGAAGTTCTGAAGTTGGAGGAAATGTTCACACTTGTGGTTCCATACCCTTATCTGAGCACAAGGATAGATATGTATAATCACAAAACCTATTTCTTTTTTCCTTTATTCATTTCACTTAATTATTTTTCTATATAAATATAATTTTATGAATGACTTTTTTTCATTGTAGATTAAAGAACATGGTGTCGAGCCTACTAAATCTCATTTATTTGTGATGACCCACACAAAAAATGGCACATCAGAATTTATTGATAGAAGATCAAAAACTACGTATGTATGTACACATTACTTATCTTGTTGCAATTTTAATATTTATGAAACTGGCTTTCTACCAATTATTCATTAGCTAACCACAACTTTTGCAGGATGAATTTCAGGCATTGTAGCAAGCAGCTTCATCTCGAGCACATGAGGAAGGCCTAGTCCAAGAGGATGGAAGTGATGGTGCCCAACACACACAGCCAACTATTGATGATAGCAGTCTTTGGGTGCAGGCTATTGGAGGTAGAAAAAAGGTTCGTGTATATGGCATGGGTTTAGAAGCTCATGTTATCCCCTCTCAGTCTATAGGGCCGCTGTTGTCATCACTGCTGCCAACAGCCCATGCAAATATGACTCAATTGCATAATGAGGTGTCTGGGATGGTGCATGCTACTGCTGTAGGGGGCACCATAGATAATGCCGTAGAGACCATCGTTCAACGTGTGTTGCAGCGTATGGGAGATGCAGGATATGGATCAAGTGTTACTGCTACACCTCCACAGTAGCCATACCAGGAACATTCATACTTGTCTTTTGTTAGATATGAACTTGTGTTTAGAAAATCATGTATATTTTTGGCATAATGTTCTTATAGTTAATGATGAATATTAATGCAAGTGTTATTTTGATTTGTGCATAAAATTTTGATAGTTTACCATATCAGTATTTAATATGAATTTTTTATAAAATAAATATAATTTTTTAAAATTTAATTACGCAATTAAACCCGAGCTAGGTTTAATTGCCCAATTAAACCTGGGACCAGTTAAATTGCCCAATTAAACCCGGGCCAGGTTTAATTGCCAAATTAAACCCGGTTCACCCTTAAATGCACAATATTTTTCGATAGATTTGCAACGAATTTTCGGTCGGTAAAATTTCTAACTATTTATCTCTTTTTAAAATTAACTAATTAATTAGAGACTGAAAATTTGTCAGTAATTTCAGTAGCAAAATACTACTAGGATTTATCAGTCGCTAATTTGCTATTAAATGAATTTTATTAATTTAGCGATGGAAATATAATCCGTCGCTAACTCGGTCTGTATTTTTGCGACCGACATGGTATTCTGTGGATAAAAATTACCAACGAGCTATTTTCTGACCGACACATTCGGTTGAAAATTATGTCACGAAATCAATATTTTGTCCGTAAATCGATTGAAAAATCTATCGCAAATGGGATTTTTTCTTGTAGTGAACACAAATTTTACTTGGCCCATAGCATACTAGAGCAAAAGCATCCACATGAGTCGTTACCCAAACTAGTTTACACATATGATGTCTCTGTGATCGAGATTTAGGATTGGCAAAATTATGGTGATCTTAACTCTTGCACTCTTGCAAAATTCTTAAAGCCTGGCTGAAAGGATGACTTGTCAAATATTTTAGGGATGTGGAGCCTGCACATATAAGAGCCAAACATGACTCTAGACTTGGAGTTTATTAATGCATTAAGGGACATCGACACCTAGGATTTAAGGCTCGAGATGATGGCACTTGGCTCCGAGTTGGCAAGAAAAGAAAGGCTAGTGATGAGCCTGCTCCAAATGCTCTACCATCCGATATTCCTTCATTTTCTGCTCCTCCTCTGACATCTCCTACTCGTGAGGAAATTCTCGTTCATGGGCTTGCAAAACTCAAAAATGAGTTTTTTAGCTTTAGAGAGAAAGTTGAGGAGGATCTACGATCTTTGCATCATCGACACGATGAATTGCTCAAGGTGATCCTTTCCCAACTATCACTAGCTTCATCATCATCTCATCCTCCTACTTCATCATCTCCCTCATCTTTCTCTCCTCAGTTTTAGATTTTCTCTATGTATCACACATTTTTTTTTTCTTGTATCTTCATTTTTAAGCTACCTTAAGGAACATGTATGTATGGTTTACCTTTCGATGGATATGTGATTTGGTTTATGTGGCTTTTGGTATAATCTATTTTAGGAAATTTTAAGGATCATAAGAGCATAATAAGATCCTAGAAAGACAGTCTATAGGAAAGTAGGCATTTGGTGTACATATGGGCATTAAATAGATATGTAGATATTTGGTAGACTAGTAATCAAAAGTCGGGTAATTTATGATTAAGGTGCTTTGGTCTTATTCACTGGTTATGAACATTTCGGGACTATTCGATTGTTTAATTATTTTACAAATTTGGGAAATTTGTTGAATCGAAGTTACAAGTCTGATAATGGATCAGTTGTCTCGATGTATGTTAAGGAAATAGTAAGATTTCACAATATTCTAATTTTCATAGGGACCCAAGGTTCACATCAAACTTTTGGAATAGCTTACAGAGAGCCATGGAAACCAAATTTAGTTTAAGTACAGCTTTTCATCCTCAAACAGATGGACAATCTAAAAGGATAATTCAGACTTTAGAGGATATGCTTCGAAGTTGTGCTCTAGAGTTTGGTGGTCAATGGGAAAGGCATCTACCATTAATTGAATTCGCGTACAATAATAGTGATGCATGGCACCCTATGAGGCATTATATGGAATGAAGTGTAGATCACCTATTTCATTGGAATGAAATTGGGGAGCAAAAAGATTCTGGGTCAAGAGATTGTGGAGCAAATAGTTCAGACCATCGAAAGAATCAAGATTAGTATGAAAAAGGCTCAAGATAGACAGAAAAGCTATGCGGATAAAAGAATAAAGGATTTGGAGTTTATCGTAGGTGATAAGGTATTCTTAAAGATTATGCCCATAAAGGGAGTCCTACAGTTTGGGAAGAAAGGAAAGCTCAGACCTTGGTATATAGGCCCATTTGAGATCTTGAAGCGGGTTGGGAATGTTGCTTATCAACTGGCCTTATCACTAGAACTTTTGGCAGTACATGATGTATTCCACATATCAATGCTTAGAAAATATGTTCCTGACCCAGTTCATGTAATCAAACATCAACCATTGGATATCCAGCAAGATCTAAAATATGAAGAGGCACCAATATGCATTCTAGCTCAAGAAGTACGGAAACTTCGCAATAAAGAAATACCATTGGTCAAGGTATTATGGCAACATCATTCAATAGAAGAGGTAACCTGGGAGCGTGAGGATGAGATGGGGTCCAAATACCCCCAACTAAAGAAATTTCGAGAACGAAATTTATTTTAAGAAGGGGAGAATGTAATACCCGAGATTTTTGTTTCTTTTCTTTCTCAGTTCAAATATGTAATATACAAGAACTTTAAATTGTGATATATATCAGGGATCTTTAAGTTCAGATATATGACAAAATTAGACATTTTCAAGGGGTTACGAAAGTCCTAAGACAAAAACTTAGTTTTTTTTAACTAATGGCAAAATCGTAATTACCAAGTCCGAGTAAATGTGCAATTACCCAAAAAGTACAGGCCAAGGTGCAATTATCAAAAATTTGGGGCAACAGTGCCATATTTGAAAGGCTAGAGTCAAAGAATAATAACACAAAGGTTATGGTTGTGAGCTTATATTCTAATATAGTTTTGAAAAATTTTGGATTTCAAAATATAATCAAATCTAGCTTTGGCTCTAAAATGGATTTTCAAATCTAATTTTGGAATCATTGTTTAGCCTCCAAGATTACTTAACCTTTAAGGTTGGGACATATGGTAAGCTTTTATTGGCCACACATGGAAGGTAATAAAGAGGCCTCATGATTATATTGGGCACATGGTGTCATTTGAATAGAAACACATGGAAGTAATGATTATATATGACACATAACACCATTTGGATGGAAACACATGGAAGTAATGATTATATGGGACACATGGCATCATTTGAATGGAAACACATGGACAAAAAAGTCTTCTCCAAGTCTTTACTTAACCTCCAAGTTTGGGACACATGGCACCATTTCGATGGGAACACATGGAAGTAATGATGAGTCCCAAATAATTACGGTGACACATAGCATGTTATGATTTATTAGGTAATTCTAAAAATAAGCTTGAAATCTATCTTCCCAAGCCATTTCAAATTTTTTTGAGCCGAATCCATGCCACTTTGAGAGCACTTTTAGAGAGAAATAAGATCTTGAGTGTGAGGAGGAAGTTCTGTAAAAAGAAGGAGAGAAAGTTGGTGAAAAACAAGGGAAAAAGCAAAGGAGAGGCAAAGACTTGACAGAAAGTAGACATCCAACAAACAACTACTATAATAGTCAACAAATCAGAGAGGTAAGTCTAATTTCTTTCCATAATCATATATAGGACTGAAATAGGAGTCCGTAGGTTCAAACGGAAGTCGAATCGAAGTTAAAATGAAGGAGATATGACAAAAATACGAAAAGGTGTCGAATCTGCCACAAACGCATGCAAATACGTGCCACCTCTTCTTGGGGCACGTAAGGGTGTGTGGAAGCCCCTTTTCCCACTAAAGTTTCCAGTTTTCCTCCTATTTAAATGCCCTACAACTTTATGTAAGAAAAATTTAAGTTTGGCATATGAAAACCCATGTTTTCTGCAGTGAAACAAACCCATTAAAGTGTGAAGGCCTTAAACCTTAGAAAAATCTTGACCAACCAAGTTGAGGTAAGTATATTACGAACTATTTATGATGTTTAAGTATGCCCATGAATTTATGTTATATGGTCCCTCATGTTATGTTTATGTTCACGCAAGTTTCGAGACCAAAGCTTGGTAGCGCTACGCACGAGGGTTCGTGCCCCCGTAGTTGGTGGACCCTCTCGTGTCTCCATATGATATGTTATGTTATGTTATGTCATGACTTTTTTAAATACATATGATGGTTCTCTTGTACTTACTGAGACTCGCATGAATCTCATCCCATATTTTCCCCCCCAGGTGATAGCGAATGAGGAGACTGGAGGACGGACATGGAACGTGGTGGCTTCTTTAAAAAGAGATTTTCATAAATCTAAAATTAGTCTTTCTTTCCTTTATCGAAACAAGTTTTCAAAGTTAAAATCTAAATGCTATTAGAAAGCTTGTTCAAAAGACTATTTTTGTAGTTTATGTTACGTTTTCTGTCTTAACAAATTTGAATATCCTTATCGCCCCTTTATGAATGAAAAACCCCGCTTCGTTTGACGCTAAACTCTAATTTTATAACCAATTGAAGCCATGAGATGATGAGGGTTTTTTTGTTTGGAATTTTCATCTAAGATTCTCAAGAAAAGTTTTAAACTTCTTGTATTCCTAATATCTGAAAGATATATATGTACCTATACCTCTGATTCTTCAAAAGGTATAAGAGTTATATTTATCACATATATATGTATATGTGTATATATATATATCAAAAGAAAGAAAAATATATGAAGAAATATGACCACCTGCCCTATGTTTTTATGCTCACGCAAGTTAAGGGTGTCACAGCTTTCGTTTTAGATAATTTTCCAAAATTTTTATTTTTGTTGTCCGCATTATAGCCTAAGCATGCCTTGTCTTAAAAACCTTTTTGAGAGTCAATAATTTTATCTAGAATGATACTACCAACAATGAACTTTTTTAAAAACAGGTTTTAAATCTCTTAGATCTTTTTCTAAAACACTAGCTTTTTCTTTGAAAGGTGTATTTTCCATTCCTAAGACAATAATCTCTTTTTTCAAGACAGAGTTCTCTTTTTCAAAACTTGCAACTCTTTCTTACAGAGAATCATTTTCCTTTTCAAAACTTTATATTTTTTTTCTAGATCTCTCTAAATCAGAAACCAGATTTTTGCATAATTTTTTTAAAGTCATGTTATTTTCAACCTCACTTTCACTTGAATAATAAGAGGAATCTAAATGTGAATCATAATCATTTACCTCAGTGTTCTCCTAGGCCATTAGATAGAGGTTTTATATTTCTTTGGCTTCATCTTCTGATGAGGAAGAGGTGTCCTTATCACTCCACACTACTAGAACCTTCTTCTTTTTATTCTTGTCCTTGAATCTTTCTTCTTTCTTTCCTTCTGGACAGTCTAGCTTGATATGTCTTGCCTTTCCACAATCAAAACATCTTACCTCCTACTTCTGTTTCTTTTTGACTACTTTCTCAAGCCTGATCCTACAAAAGATCTTAGAAGACCTCCTATCAAATCTTCTATTGAATCTTTTAGCTATAAGAGCAGCAGCATCATATTCACTCAAATAAGTTTCATAATCGATAAAATCATGTTTTGATACTTTTAATGCTACTCCTCTATTTCTAGCAATTGGAATTTCCTCCTACCTTTTCATGGATATCTCATAAGTCATGAGTGATCCTAGTAATGCATCTAAGGACAAAATGTTGTGGTCTTGAGCCTCTTGCATGGTTGTTACCTTAGGATGCCATTCACGGGAAAGGCACTACAATATCTTTTCTACATTATCTTCATTTAACACTAGTTTTCCTAAGTTCTTTAAATTTGAAACAATATTGTTTAATCTAGTGTACATATCTTTAATAGATCCACTAGGTTGCATTAAAAATAACTTACAATCAGTGTTCTTAAATGCAACATAGGTGTCGTCAAGGCATTAGGCAGCCCCTAGCCTTCACAAATACAAGAAAATTGGTGCCCAGGCGACACTTAGCCACTTGGGTCGCCTAGACGTGCATTTGGATTCCCCTTATTCAGTATTTCCCATTTCCCTTTTATATCCTCTGGTAAGTGGTCGTGGTTTGGGTTCATTTCTCATGGAATCATCACTTTCTTTCTCTCGTCATCGCTGCCGCCAATTTTCTCATTGTGGGTTTTGATTCAAGGCCTATATCCTTTCTAGTTCTTGCTCATCTTCCTCCAGTACGTATCGCCATCATCTGAGTTTTAACTTACAGCTCTTCTTCCTCCGGTACATATCGCTAGTTTGATGATGACTACTTGAGAAGCTTTGATTTTTAGCTCTTTCATCATTTATTTAGCTTCTCTCATTAAGATGCTTCGATTTTCAACTCTTTTTGGGTTTGAAGCTTCTTTCATCATTTTTGCAACTCTTCTCAACCTCAAGAAGCTTCAATTTTCAACTCTTGCCTTAGAAATTTGTGTTTTGATAGGATTGATGTGCCTAAAATGCAATGGCAAGTGAACCAGTCGATCAAGTAATAAAGTGAATGAGTAAAGTATCGTTCCCACGGGGACTGCCGAAACAAGTACCGAAACTGAGCAATCCTATTCTTTATCCAGAAAAATCGAATTAAAGATAATATTAACTAAAGATAAAATAAAGCAAGAAGAATATGACGTATTGGAAATAGCAAAATAAAGAACAATCAGACAGGTTAAAACAGAGAGATAGGATAGCTAAGGTATTCGATTCACCTACGAGAATATTGTAATTCTTACCAAATAAGTTAATTAGATAGATTTTACTTACATGTGAAAGCGGAATTTCATAACTTATTTATTATCCTTTGGTCCAGGTATAACAAAACTATCGCTAATCACTAATTCTACACTTGGTCCATGTAAAATCAATTAATTAACGACGCATTAAGTTCTTTGAAATTCACTAACTCAAATTACTAATTCAAACAAATTCAAGTTACCACAAAGATGAATATTCATACTTGGTCCGTTTCAATATTCAATCTAAGTTATGTGATATGCAAAGTTTAACATAAAATTACTTGGTCCGTATCATCTATGTTCATAAAATCATTTAACAGGTGATTAGGCTATCAAAACAATAATAAGCATATCACATAATCACATGAAATAAACATCAATCAAATTAACCGAAAATAATATCAATCACAACATTGTTTCGTGGCTATCTCGTTACCTTAGCTAACAATAAATTTAGCCAACCATGATAACAGAAATCATCATAATAAAATTCCAAAAAAATATAATTAAAATTCAAGAATTAATTCAGAAACAAAAGAATTAACAGTCAAGAAAATTAATTGAGAATTCTTCTCCAAAGTTAATGATTTCCATGGTTGCTTTGCTTTTCCGTGTGGCTGCCTTCTCTCTGTCCGCTGCACCAGGCTCTATTAATTCCTTCTTGTTCGTGCATCTGGCTTCCAACTGCTGTCCGTCGCTCCACCAATGGGCCGCAAGCCTTTATTTCTTGATTTCCTGAAGTCCCCACAAACTTCTCCAATTCCTTCTTAATTTCCTTGCAGTTTGTGCACGGCTTCAGGCTCCAATCCTTCAGTCCGTGCGGCGCTGCCCAATTCCAAAATCCTTCTCCTGTTCGCCTTTGCCGAATTTCTCCAATTCTCTGTGCGCCGCCCAGCCTTCTTCACCTGCTTCACATCTCAATTTATTATATATCTATCTAAGCAGTTCCACGCACACCCTCCAGAGCCCTAATCCACATCTCCCTTTATATTATTATAATATTATAATTTAAAATGCACTCACTCACTCCACATTCACGGCACTTTTATTCATAAGTTAATATAATATATATATATATATATATATATCACACAAAGCACACACATCACCCATGTTCACGTTACTTTATATAATATATACATAAATAGTATAATATATAATATATCATATATATAAGTAATATAATATATAACATTAAATATAATATTTAATATATGACTAATTATATTAACTTTAATTATATTATAATACTTATTATTTATAATATTTATTTTTTTTATTTAAGTTATAATATTAATTTTAAAATTAACTTTATAATTTTTTTTCTTTTTATTTTATTTATTTTATTTTCTTTTAAACCAAACACCAAGTAGTATTCTTATAAAATAATAAGAAATACTAAAAATTAAATATATTCAAAGAAAACTCAAAATACTAGACAATTCAAGGTAAAACACATATAAAATACTAAAAACACTATTCAATTATGATCAATAAATGTGTGAATAAATTCCCACATCACTAGGGTTTGCAGCTAGTTGTTGGATATGTGCACAACTGAACCTACAATTAGATTATGTTGGGTGTAAATAATTGAGCATTGTTTGAGACTCTTAAAGGTTTATTCCAGAGGTAGGACTTTTTAGGAAAAGTGAGGTAGGAACAAAGTACTCAAAGACTTAAAAGGAAGTCAAATGATGTTGGATGGGACTGGAAGTACGGGAGCATCGTCCAAGGCCTCCTCAGATCTTAAAAGGAAGTCAAACGATGTCGAGTGGGAGTATGTAATGTTAATTGATCCAATGAATATGAATAAAGTTAAATGCAAGTTGTGTGATAAAGTTATGTCTGAAGGAGTTTACAAAGTAAAAGAACATATCAGCCACATTTCTAAAAATGTTTCAGCATGTCCAAAATCTTCTCTAGATGATCAAGACAAATGCAAGAATGTTATTTCCAAGGCAAAGAGTAAGAAGAAGAATAAGAAAATGAAGAATATGGAAGATTTGATAAGATCCTCTGTTAATATTTTTGAAATGAGGGAAGGGGATGATGAAGATGAATTGCAAAAGTTAGGGAGTAGAACAACACCCTATACTCTTGGCCCTATGGATAAGTTTGCAAGCTTCATCAACCCTGAAACTTGTTTAAGTGCGAGAATGATGTAAAGGCAATAAAATATCAGCGAAGCATTCTTTAAAGAGAAAACACAGTATGTTTATGAATATTATGCTAGATGGGTGTACAAAGATGGTATACCTTTCAATGTCATTGAGTATGAAACCTTCAAATTGTTTGTTGAGGCATTGGTCAATTTGGGTTGGGCTTCAAACCTCCTAGTCAGTACCAGTTGAGGGAACCGTTATTAAAAGGAGAAGTTGAGAGAATGAAAGAGTTGTTGAAGAAGCATGAAGAAGAGTGGGCATGAAATGGGTGCTCCACTATGAAAAATGCTTCCACAGATAGAAAAAGGAGGAGCATCATGAACCTATCTGTTAATTCTAATGTGGGTACTACTTTTCTTTCTTCCAGATAGTCTTTAAATGAAGCACATACAAGTGAACTCATCTTTGAGTATGTGGACAAGTGCATTGAGTAATTTGGGCCACAAAATGTCATCCAAGTAGTAACTGACAATGCTGCCAACAATATGGGAGTAGCAAAATTGTTGAAGGTGAACAAGCCAAATATCTTTTGGACCTCATGTGCTACTCACACCATCAATTTGATGCTTTAAAGTATTAAAAAACTGCTGAGGTATAAGAAAGTCACTAATCAGGACAAGAGTTTGACAATCTTTATTTATGCACACCATAAGACCTTGTCCTTAATGAGGTCATTTATGAAGAAGGGGGATATAGTGAGACCGAGAGTCACTAGATTCACTTCTTCTTTCCTTACTTTGCAGAGTTTGATAGAGAAAAAAGCCCAAATGAGAATAATGTTTACCAGCTCTAAATGGGAGGAGTGCAAATGGTTGAAGACTATTAAAGGGAAAGCAGCCTATACTACTATGATGAGCATTGCCTTTTGGAATTGAGCGACTATATGTCTTAAGGTTTTTGCACCTTTGGTCAAGGTTCTTCAAATTGTTGGCGTAAATAGAAAGCCATGTATGAGATTTTTATGTGGATAGATTAAGAAGGAAAAGGAAGATATTAAGGAGGCCCTAAATAATCTTGAGAAGAACTATCAGCTTGTTATGGAGATTATTGAAGTAAGGGTGAAAGATAGCCTAGATAGTCTACTGCATTTTGCGGCTTACCTTTTGAATCCCTACTACTTTTTCAAGGATATGGTTACACAACTTGATCATGAAGTGATGGATGGGTTTTTCAACTATGTAGAGATGTTTTATGATGGTGAATTGCAAAGTCATGTTATAAATGCTGAGTTGCCAAAGTATACTTGTAAAGAGGCAGCTTTTGGAAAATCGTGGACAGCTCAAGGGTGTGCAAAAAATTATGGCAATTATAATCCAAGTATAAAATTCCTTTAATCCTTTCTTAGTTTAGTGTATAAATTTGTTTACTTTATACTTGTTTGACTTATGTAGTTACATGATGGATGACTTATGAAAATCAAACTCCAAACTTGCAACGAATGGTGAGAAGGATTCTCTCGTTAACCACTAGTTCATCCGGTTGTAAAAGAAATTGGATCATTTTTTAACGATTTAGTGTATATTTTAAAATGTTTTTAATATTTTAATTTCATTATCTCTATAAATTATATTTCTTTAATATCAATTAGTTATCCTTATCTTGTTATCCACTTATCATTTATATTGATATTGATTTTATTTTATTTATGTCTATACATACGAAGAAAAGAAATAAACTGGACTTGAATCGATTGAACAATCTAGTCTATGTCCAATTTAATGCGAAACTGATGAACAACCAAAAAAGGGAGAAGGAAATGAATGTTGATATGCTACTTGCTAGTGATACTAGTAATGCACAAGGATGGATCGTTGATGGAGGAGATTACGAAGAAGTTGAGCCTAGTACGGGGCTCACTTGGGAAGTGGTTGGTGAAGCATCCAGAGTAAACAGGATGCTTCAACCTCAAAGAAATTCTAGGGTGAGAGAGCTTCATGAAGATGATTTTTAATCAAAAGAAGAAGATGAGCAAGAAATCAATGAATTTGATTTTGAGTCCAATGAAGATCGTGTGTTGGAAGAATATGAAAGGGAAAAACTCCAATTAGATAGTTAGATTCTTCGGATATGGTTTATGTTACATTAATTATTGCTGCTTCTACCTTCTTGAACCCAGAACTAATCTAAAACAGTTTGTTTTCTCAGGCTTAATTTCATTATCTTACTTGTCTTTCCAACTTTGATTTACCTAAAAATTACATCAAAAAGTTGTAAAAAAAAATAGCAACTTTCCTAAGCCCTGCCTAGGCGGCCTAGACGCTAGGCCCCAGTCTGGCGCCGACTAATGCCTAGCTAATTTTAGAACATTGCTCATAATCATATTTAAACATTCGAATCTTGAACCTCTTTACCATAGAGGTACCTTTATGAATTATCTCTAGTTTGTCCCAGATTTCCTTGGCAGTCTCGCAGGCTGATATTCTGTTGTACTCCTCTAGACTGAGGGTGCATTCCATCATGTTTTTGCCTAACGCAATGAGCTTAACCTACCTCATGTCTTGTTCAGTCCATTATGCCTCTGGTTTTATGCTTGTAGTGGTTCCTATAGTCACGGTAGGGATTTGAAATCTGGTAACTATTACCTTCCAAGCCTCCATTTCTCTTGAAAGAATGAAAGTTTTCATTTTGTTCTTCCAGTATGCATAGTTGTTTCCATCGAAAAGTGGAGGCTTGTTACATGATTGGCTTTCTTGGAAGGAGTTGCTAGATGAAATGACCATGAATCTTTGCTCCTAGGTGGTTAAACCTACTTAGTTGAGACCTGTTCTAATATCACTTGATATAATAGTTAACTTTAAAAGGGGGAGAATTAAGTTTTTTCACCCTTTTAAGATATAAATTTGACTAAAAGAAATCAAAGAAGTAATGTTGTAAATAACTTAAAGAAAATAGTATAGGAGATGTAGAGTGGTTCAGACTCAATTGCTTAGTGTATTATATTACCTTATAGTTTTTTCAGGCTCAACTACTAACCTTTACACTTGGCTTTTTATAATCGGCTTAGCCACAACTTTTTCACAGGATAAGGTATAACCTTTACAACTTAACTTTTCAAATAGGCTAAGCTAGAACTATTACCTTTTAAAGGCTAAGACATAACCTTTTTACTAGTTCACAAAAGATTTTGAAAGGAAATTTCAAGAGAAGAATGAATAAAACAATGAGCACAAAAGCTCTTCTCTTAATTGAGAGAGTTACTACAAGATATGGAATAAAGCTCACTCTCAAAAAATTTCTCATAGAAATATTCTAGAATTAAAACCTCATGAGAAGCAGGATTGGAGAATAGGAAGTATTCTTGAAGCTCATTTGAAGTTGTATGAACGTGTGAATAGATTAGGTAACCATTTTCAAGAAGCCCTTCCTCCTATTTATAGATTTCATGCATTAAATGTTAGCAACATGGCAGAATTCAAAATAAATGCTCCATGTTGTCTCACAACCGCTATTTTTTATCTCTAACAACATTAAACAATATTTATTAATGCATACAAGAAAGCTCATGTTGTCTGATTGGCATTTAATGATTTGAAAAGTAGAAACTGTCAAGCACTGAATGCGCCTAACTGCTATAATTTTCAAATTTTGTTGACAGTTATTTGATTGGGATAAAGAGATACTCGATTAATGAAAATGCTCCAATTGATTGAATAAATCAGGTAATCGATTATTTGTAGAGCTTACTCAAGTATAATCAAGCATTACTCGATTAACTCATAAGCCACAGAAAGCATACATTAATTACTCGACTAATGAAAATGTATACTCAAGTAAAAATGATCTATACTCGATTAATTTTTTAAGCACAGATACTTAGCCATATTCAGTCAAAGCCTTACTTGACTAATAGAAAAAAAAAATACTCAATTAATTTAGAGAAATTGAGAGCATGCACAACTTACTCAACTAACATATCCTTAATAGTCGATTGAAATATAGAAAACATATAATCAACTGACTTGAAAATCACATAGAAAAAAAAAAACTCGATTGATTTTTCAAATAAAAAATAGATGTGTAAAGCTCTCAACCAACAAACACTTGATTAATTCAAGTATATTAGTCGATTATAACATAGGCTTTACTTTGTTTAATATATGCTCAAATTTTCATCCTCTAGAGATGCTTGGTTAATCTCAAGGCATACTCTAGTATAAGAAGGATTTACACATGGTTATATGAACTGCCAAACTTGATTAAAACTTTAGAAGAATATATTTTTTGTAACACATACTTGAGTTGGAACTTTGCAATAATTGATTGAATCTCTTCAATACTCAATTAATAATAAGGGCAACGCTAAGCAATACTTGACTAATTTGAAAGGGCTTTTATACTGAGCCAGTTTGCGAAAAATGTTTTCTCAAAAACTCATCATCATGCTCGATTGATATATGAACATATTTTTTCATTTTGGAAATACATATAAGTATATGAGCATGAAGTTCTCTAATTGTAAATAATTTATAGAAAAATATTCTGGAAATCATCAATAACCAAATTTGCTGAAAATAGGTTTTCCAAAACTATTTTTTCCATAAATCAAAACACAAAATTCTTAACAATACCCTTTTGCCACCAATCGTGCCTTGAAGGTTTGAACCTTCCAATCAGCCTCGATCTTTCTCTTATAAATCCATTTACACCCTATAAGAATAATTTTTTCACGTGGATCCATTAGAGTTCAGACTTGGATGGAATACATGGATTCCATTTTTAACTACATAGCCTCATACCATTTCTTGGAATCGATATATGATATCGTCTTCTCATATATAATAGGATCAACAACTTAATCATTATTTCCATACAAGAACACTTCTTGTAGCTCCTCCATAAGCAATCCATATTGTTCTGGAGGATGAAATACTCTACCAGACCTACGAAGACCTTAAGGGATGAGATTACTTAAACCAACGAGATTGGGATCAGCTTCTTGACTAGGTGTGACCTGTGGCTCGGAGCACACCTTTTCTAATTCTACTTTCCTTCAACACTACCTTCCTAAATAAACTCTTTTTCTAGGAATATGGCATCCATGTTGATCAAGATTCTCCTATTACTAGCAAAATAGAAATAGTACCCTAAACTCTCTTTAGGATAACCCACAAATCTACCTTTGTTAGATCTAGTCTCCAACTTATTTGTTTTAAGTGTTTTGAAAAAAGCGAGACAACCCCAAATCTTAACACGCTTAAGACTGAGTTGCTTCCTAGTCCATATCTCATATGGAGTCGATTTAATAGACTTGTTTAATGCCCTATTATGGAGATAAAATGTTGTAGAGAAAGCGTAACCCTACAGTGATATGGGTAGATTGATATAAGTGATCATAGAGCGTACCATGTCCAACGGAGTATGGTTTCTGCTCTTAGAAACCCCATTCAACTATAGTGTAGTAGAAGTTAATCGAGAGATAATGCCACAAACCTTGAGGTAGTCATCAAACACAGCACTCAAGTATTCACCACCTTGATATGATTGAAGTACTTTGATACTCTTTCCTGTCAGGTTTTCTACTTCTATCTTGAACTCTTTGAACTTTTCAAAGTTCTCAAACTTGTACTTCATCAAGGACACATAACCATACCTCGAAAGGTCATCGATAAAGGTTATGAAGTATTTGTAACCACCTCGAGCCATCATATAGAATGGTCCACTTACATCTGTGTGGATTAATCTCAATAACTCACTAGCCCTCCCATTTTGTCTAACAAAGGGTAACTTAGCCATTTTCCCGAAAAGCAAGACTCGCAACCAACCCGAGTTCAGAACCCACTGGATCAATAAATCCATGTTTGGCCAACTTTCTAATCCTTCTCTCATTAATGTAGCTTATTCTAACGTGCTATAGTTGTTTAGGATCAACACCGTCATCATGAGAACGTTTCTCACTGTTGGTGGCTGTAACATTTTACATTCTTATCTCTCATACTCTCATGCATTTCAAGAATGTAAAGACCATTCACCAAAGTACCTTTACCAACACATTCATTTCCAAAATGAATATAACACATATTGTTTGCAAAAGAAAACTCATAATTATCGCTTACAAGTCTTGAAATGGACACTGCATTCCTAGTGGCATCAGATACACATAAATAGTCTTTCAATCTTAATACATGCCCAAAATGTAAAAGTATAAAAGAAGTTTCTATAGCTAATGGATCAACACTTGCTCCATTACCCACTCTAAGGATAATTTTTTGCTTCTAAAGATGTAACACCCTCTCCCCTAAGCTACCCTATCCCCGGGCAACCTAGAAGAGAGAACGTTATGGATAATAAGAGGACCAGCCACAAGCATACATACATTTTATATCCCCCACAAAACTCAAATAAAAAATAAAAGACCTTAAGGGTTACACGCACAGTTCTATATAAGTTACATAATACAAGATAAACTCTATACAATCATAAACAACATCTCCTAAGACCTTTAACGTGAGAGTAAACCTGAGCACACACATTTCTACCCATCCTTCCTGCTCGACTCCTCGCCAGCTATTCCCTTACCTTTACCTGGAATGGAGGAGAGTATAAAGTGAACTATAAAGCTCAACAAGTATAAGAAACAGGAAAGGAAAACATGACAGATAATAATATGATACGGTATGGTGGGTGGTATCTGATAAGCATATCTATGTGGATGATAGATCATAACACATGGACCACACACCCACCCATGATGATAATGTCATGCATAACACACATAAAAGCTGGTAAGCATATAACTGGTCGGTGGCCTCACAAAAAATATAAAATGCATCATAACACATACCAGCCTGTAGCTAATACCTACAACTAGAGAAGTTGTGATAACATGTGGACCATAGGTCCTATCTCATATACTTAGCTATAGCTATACATATATAATCTCACACATGGTCGTCACCACTAGGCGCGCCCTTCAGTTATCACCGTAGAAGCGTAACGCTAGTCAAACATGCATACATAGGCCCACCGATTATTAGGGGATATATCTCAATAGTACACAATAGCAGTGCACATCAATTTTCCATTAATTCCATGCCAATGCAATGCTACAAGTTGGTGGCCACACTCAATGCTCATGCCACAGTAATTATCCGTGCTCCATGAGAACATATGTAATGTGAAGTTAAATGTTCACACACAATAACATGTCCACGATGCGCAAGTATCACACTATTAAAACATGTCATGTTAGAGATTAACATGCTCAGCTTAAAATTACACATACTTCATAATCATGGCCATCATAGTGAGGAATGATGAGTGCATAATTTCATATATTTATTTTCCTTACATATGGTCTTCTGGGTGAGATTTATGCCTTATTGTGATGATTTATGCTTATTTTTATGGTTAAGCCAATTTTGGATAGGTTAGAACAAATTGGGCTTTTACTTAGAAAATTTTAGCTTTTTAATATTTTGATCTTTCAGACTTCTTGAAAATTTTTTACCATGTTAGAGTTCAAGAACAGGAATGAGGTCTTCAGATATTTTGTAGAGGACTTCTTGGGCTTTCCAGAATGGTATTATTTGTCCAAATCTGAGTTCATTTGGGCCTCCAAACATTGCTTCAACTTCAGGGCTGAAAAGTTGGGCCAAGTCCTAATCGGATTAGAATTCTGCACGAACACTGAGTCTTTAAAAGGCCATAACTTGAGCTTCTGGTGTCCAAATTGTTATTGTAATTTTTGTATATTAGTTTCGATGATGAAAAACATATTTTGTTTAATCCCTAAGTCATGAGTCAAAGTTGTGGTTTTCAACATAAATCAATTTCAATATCAAATATTACTTTGAGAGAATGAAAACCAAATTAATTTCAAGTATCGAGATTTCAAAGTTATATTTTTTCTAAGTCTAAAAGGTCAGCACCTTATAAGAAGACCTATAAGAAAATGTTTTCTTTTAGAAAACTATCTCTCGATATTTTGATATACAGTATTCATTGTTGTTAAAACGATTTTTAATGAATTTTTCGAGAAATTGAAAGTGTATATCCTGGATGTGGTAAAATTGCAAAATCCTAAGTTTGTACTAAAACCCAAATTCTACTTTATTATTCTTATGGATTTTGATTTTTTAGATATTTTTATTTAATCCAAATGGGGGGTACTTTATTATTTACATTTATGTATTAAAGTAAATGAAAGGTAAAATATAAATTAAAGAAATGTAAATATGTTGTAATGTATTGGATTGAATTTGCTCTTTCTTGGTCGACTAAAGCGATGGGATCTGTCGACTAACAATGTGTTTGTTTGTGCCTTGGTCAACTAACTATAAGTATTGGTCAACTAACAGATATATGTTATGGTCTTGGTCGACTAACAGTGCTTTTGATATGACTTGGTCGACTAACTCTTTGAATCTGTCGATAGATGGGTACCTTTGGTCGACTAACTGCCATGCCGAATTTTGTCTTGGTCGACTAAGTGCCTTGTTGTCTTTATGACTTGGTCGACCAACCTATTTTCTCTGTCGACTAAGCTTGTTATTTTTTCTTGATTCTGTCGACTAACCATTTTCATCTGTCGACTAAGTTTCTTTCACAGAAAGCACAATGGCTAGTTTTTTCAAATCCCAACGATCACAAACGGCTAGTTTCCTCTTCAATCTTCTGGGATGCCTATATATACAACTCATTGATATCCAAGAAGAGGTTAATGGATGAGAATGAAGTGAAGTGAACTTAAGGATTATTTCATACTTCTCAATTTACATTTGTGCTTCATCTTTTCTCTCAAAAGGCTTTGTACTAAATTTGTTTCATTTGATTCAAGCCTTGTATATTTATTGAGAGTCGTTGTAACTAAGAGTATATACTCTTAGAAACTCTCTTTTGTATCTTTCTTATTTTTCCTAGCTTGTATTGCTAGAGGGCTTGTGTGACGCCTCGTTCCTACTTACGGGTGTCATTTGTGAACAATTACCCGAATTGTCCACCTGCCCGGCTTTTGGTGAAGGGCGGACCACGTTTCAAGACGAAATGCCCTAGGTGGGAACTAGGCTCGTCCTTCTCTTCCCTCAACCCTAGGATTCACTAGCAGAATTAAGCTTTATCCACACTGCATTTAGCCGAAAGAATTCTCATTAAAATGCCCAATTGCCATTTTCTCATTTATATTTAATTCTTTTTCCTTCCAAGAATTTCACCGGGCTCCATAAAATTCACAATTTCAATTAACCCATTGATTTCTCAAATATTTAGAGGAAAACTCCAAAAATTCCATTTTTCAAAATTTCGGCATCATCTTCAAAAATGCCCGAAAAATCCTTTTATTTTGAAAATTTCTCTAGGGCCCAAAATCAATTAAGAAACCCCCCAAAAATTCCAAATTTTAAAAAAAAATGGCCGGCGGGACCTGCTGGCGCTCTCGGGACCCGCGCAGGGCCCCACGCGCGCTGGTCGTGCGGGCTGGCCAAGCGTCGCGCGCCTGCCCGCTACAGCCGGCGCGCACGCGCGTGACTGCTGCCACCTGCTGCAACTTTTTTTTTTTTCTCTTGGGTCTTTAAACCCACATTTTCTAGAAATATACATACACTAAATACAAATCACAATAATACCATTTACCTCCATTTTTTCCATAAATAAGGGTTACACCACCTCTTTGATGATTACACAACATACATCAAAATTTCCTTCCATTTCACACATGAGCCTTACACAACTTATTGTTGTTCACATAACAACCTCCAAATATAAATACCACACACGATCAAATACAACAAATAGGCTTTCCTAAGCCATAAGGTCACAAATGAAATAATCACATGCCTAGGCTTCTTTAAGCCATAAATTTACAACAAAAGAATAATACACCATGAGCTTCAACCACAAGCTTGCAACTTTCCTTTTTTCCTTTGACATAAGAACAACCTACAAGGGGAGGATAAAACCTCATGAGCCACAAAGCTCAATAAGGGTGCAATGAATATAAGTATGAACAAAAACATAATATGTGATGCCAAATGCATGTATGCAACATGGTTAGGGCTTCCACATCCTCACAACCACCTTGGTTTGAGGCTTTAAACTACCCTACCCCACATAACCTCATGGCCATAGGTCCTTGAACACAAACAACATGCCAATGCACACATTTAAAGTTTAAATACATACTTACAACTTGCAAAGCCACCATCCCATGGGGCTATCCCTTACCTTATTCTTTTCTTTGAAGCTTCAAGAATCTCCCAACTTCATTTCCCACTCTTCTCCTTAAAAGCTCCTTAAAACAAAAATTTAAAGAAGCTAAGCCACCATTAAAAGAAATGGAAGAAACTTACACACTAGCCTAAGGAAGGATACTTTCTTCTTTCCTTTCCTTCTTCTCTTCATTATTTCCTTTCTTCTTCATTTCTTTCTCCAAATGGCCAAAGGAAGACAAGACTTCCTTACTTGCCATTTTATACTAGGCCTCCATATTTCAAGAATAAATCTAGTCCATTCACTAAAAGCACAATCCTTGTGCTTAAGGGAGATTTAATCTCAACCATCCTTTTCAAATAAGCTCATCCTTTCTCTTGGAGAAAACACAAGAAAGCACAATCCATGTGCTTCTTTTTTTTTAAATCCAAGCCTTTGGATTTTCAAGAACCATCTGCCACCCTTGGATCGAGTCCCATAAATAGATTTCTTTTCTATTTATTTAATTTGGACTAATTTCAAGACAAGCCTTGAAAGACATAATCACTTTCTTTTCCATTAAAGAAATTCTCTCCAATTTCTTTTATTTCCCATTTTCTTTTTAGGCAACAACATCATGGCTTACATTTAATGCTTGAAAGACCATTAATTCACCAATTTGAATTTCATTTAAATGCCTATTATTGCTTCACAAGATTATGCCATGTGTCACTAACCATCTCCCAATTTCTCATTTCTTTTTGGATTTTCTTCACTTTTCAAGAGAAGATCTCAACCTTCAATTTAAAGCACAATTCAAATGCTTTGCTAGGATTTAATCCTAACCTTCCATCCTTTTTAACTAATGACCTCCACCATTCAAAATCAATTTTAAAGAGAGATTCCTTAATTGAGTTGGCAATCCATGCCAACTTGAAGGATTTTATCTCATCCATTAGATCACTTTCATTTTTTCAAAAATAATCCTCCACCATTAGATCATCTTGAATTTCCATTCTCTTTCACATTTAATTAAATCTCATATTTTTCAAGACATTAATGGTGACCATTTACCATTTTCTTTTGGATTTTCTTTAATCCATATAATCGTGCCTTTCATTAAATGCTTGAAAAACTAATTTCAATTCTTTTGCATTTAATTTAATCTCTCCATTTATACTTGAACAAGGCTTTGCCAAGTGTCATCCCTAGACACTAACCTTGGCTTTCAAGTTTTCATCTCATCCTTCCATGTGGCATTACCACATTTATTCACCAAGTTAGGGAAAAATAATTATTTTCACAAATAATTGAATATCTACCATTTTCCCAATATTCCATAATTAAATTCCTTTATGAAATTAATTCTAAAATTTCCAAAATATCCTTCATGAATTTATTAACCCCATATATCTCCACATAAATACAAAATTGGGATTTAATTCACTTACACACCTAATTCCACATAGGAATTATTTTCAATTTACCAAAATACCCTTTATTGGACTTCACTATCCAAATTACCAAAATACCCCTCTCATAGGGCACCCTCATTCTCAAGGATCCATCACCTTCTCGAGGGTATTTTTAAAAATTTCACACTTCCTTTCTTATTCTCTTAACACAGGTTACACCGAGTGTTACAGCTTGCTTGAAAGCAAGAGGTATTTCCTAGCTTAGTGCTAGAGGGCCTATCCGAAGTGATAGGAGATTTTAGTAGATTGTTTGCAAAATCCTTAGTGAGGAGCTAAGGTAGTGGATTAGGCTTGGGTTAAACTGAACTACTATAAATCCTTGTATTCTTTTGTGCTTGCATTCTTTGGTCTATTTATCTTTCCAAGTATTTCATTATTCCTCACTTAGTTCACTTATTTATCTTTGCAAACTTATATTTGTCATTTTATATGCTTTACGTTTTTAAATCACTAAAACCTTAATTTGTATCAAAAAGTTTTTCAAGTTCAATTAACCTTTTAAATTATCCAATTCACCCCCTCTCTTGGCGTGTGCCATAAGCACTTCCCAGTCTTACACAAATTGAGTGATTAAAAAGCCTAAATTCATTTACACATTCTGAAATACAATTATTAAGAAGGGGCCAAAGTCCAAAACGCTTGTTATCTGACCCAAAACAGGCTCGTAAGTTACAATAGTATAAGAGCCCTAATTCTTTGGCTGATTTGGATTCTTTGTTGGGGGATATTTAAAGTCTTGATCCAAGCTCGAGAAGGATGACGTCCAACAAGAAAAAGAGGCAAAAAAGTACATCCAAGAGGAGGAAGAAACATCCTTTACATATTTTTCTGTTCTTTTTGTATTCTTTCTCTCATTATGTGTGGCTAAACTTTGGTTTTTTAGTAGAAGGATATTTTGAAGCCATGGTGAAGAACACTGTGAGATCTTTTTGAGTTTATTTTCAATCTGATTTTCTCTTGAATATTCATATATCTTTTGATTTTAATGTTTATGATTGTGTGTTTTGATTGCATAGACAGCCACTATTCAATTCTTGACACATGATCAATTGCTAGCTTGAATACCAAATCCGTAATTGTTTGGTCTTTCTTGTATAAGTAGCAACTATGATTGATAATTATGGACAAGTTTTCGTTCAATTCTTAGGGAGTACATGTGCTGAATTAAATAAACCGAACTTGTGTGTTTATTGTTCAGATTTAGTCTTATTTCCACAAAGTTTAATGCTACTTTTGAATTAAATTCTAAAGAGCTTGTTCTAGGGTTGTTTGAAGGTAAGGGTTAACAGAAGAGGTTGTTTTAATTAACTAAGAAATAAGGGAAGCATTGAATGAATAGAGCTTGTTGCTCTTTCTAAAGGCCAAGTATTCAAGGAAAATTAGTATTTTTGCATCAATGATCAGTGTCATAACCATTGGTGGATAAATCCCTTCTACCGGAAGCATTTCTATTGATTACTTTAATCTTTTTACATTTTGATTTGCCTTATTAATTTAGAATAATATTTTATTTTTAATTGTTTAAATTTCAAAATTCAAAACCCCCCAATTGTTTCTTCTATTTATTTTAAGTTTTCAAATAAATAAATCTAACCAATCCCTGTGGATACGACCTTACTCATCACTATCACAATTCACATTTTTAAGAGTAATAATTTATTATTTGTTGGATTCAACACCCACCAAGGAAATAGCAATAAAAGATGAAAAACGTAACACTTGGACCTCATGGACAAGACATGGTATTTTATTGGGTGTTCAAGGTAGTAGCAGGGCATGATGAAAAGACAAACTCAAGCCAAAAATTCCAACAAAATCACAATTCCTTAGGAATAGAGGGGAAGAACAAGCCCCACCTGGATGTTAGAAACATCCTCAATGTCACAGCCGCAGCTAAGCCCTCAAACCCATATTCCACTTAAGAGCAAGAAATATTCCAAAAAAAAGGAAGAGTAGAAAGGAACTTTCCTTCTTACACCTTCTATGTCGCTTAACAACAGCTATATACTCCTTGGACGGTAGGGTTTGGCTTGTTGTTGAAAAGAAGGAAAAGGGGTTTGAAGAAATACAGAGACTTACGAGAAAGAGAGAGAGCTCTCTGTTCAAGTGATATTTTTCTCACAAACTCTTCATTTTATGTTTTTCCTAAATCTAGAATTTTCTATTTGTTTCCTAAGTCAATGGCAGTTCAGATGATATATATATATATATACACGTATTTGTAGTGTGTGAGAGATATTTGGACGTGATATTCAAGGAATGTGAGACCCATTCGAATGTTACAGTAGGCCATTCGAATGTGAGAGGCATTACTGAAAAATGGAGCTACTTAAGCAATTTTGGGTAGTTTTGACATCTATTCAAATTTTGGGCATAACTCTCTCATTTGAGCTCCGATTGAGGTGATTCAAGATGTTATGGAACAACAAGAGAACGATCTAATACTTTCATGTTTTGAGTTTTGAGATATTCGAGCTGAATCATGGTCAAAATTGGGCTGAAAAGGAAAAACTACACACAAGAAACATAAGCCATTCGAATGCCTCACACCCTATCTGGATGCCTCACTGTAGCATTCGGATGACACTCACAAAAACTGCATCTAAATGTGCCTCTAGCCATCCAGATGTCCTCGCTCTCATCCGAATGCTTGCTCTCTCATCCGAATCCCATCTTCTAAAACTCCAACCATTTGGATGCTCCTCCACCATCACTCTTAAACCTCAATTATTTTTTCCTAAGTCTCCCAAAACATTAACATACATACTTATTCACACCACACCGAATCCCAAGCTAACTTAACAAATAATTCTACCTGCGAGACACAAATTAATACCTAGTTATTCATTAATATCAACCCCCATCTTCAGGTCATTACAGAAGTGACATACTTTCCTCTAAATCCTGCATGTGAACACATATGAGAGATGTTGCACTAGAATCGAGAATCTAGGACACAAGATGGCCACCAATCAAATTGATCATTTCAATAACAAACAAAAAGAAAGTACCTGAACTTGAGCTTCAGATCGCTTGACTCTCAAGCTCTTCTGATAACCTGGCAGTTCCTTCTTCGATGACCATCCTTATGGCAGTGGAAACATTTTCCTTTGCCTACTATTTTCCTTAATTGTGTTTTGGACAAGTCTTTCTTCGGCCCCAACTTCTTCTTCCCCATATTAGAACTCTTCTTTTTAGAGGATTTAGAGGAAAAAGCTTTGGCAAAAATACCTTCTTTGCCTTTGCCTTTACCTTTAAATTAGGCCTCAGTTATCCTCAACATATTGAGTAGCTCAAACAACGTGCACTAAATCTTATTCATGTGAAAATTAATAACAATTTGAGAAAACGAGGCTGGCAACAACTGGAGGATCAGATTGACCTGAAGATCATGATGCATCGAAAATTCAAGAATTTCCAACTGATCAATCAAATTGATCATCCTAATGACATGATCCCCTACATTTAAACCCTCTACCATGCATTTCTAAAACAGTTACATTGATATCTCATATCAAGCTAACCTACTATGTTCCCCATAGAGATTGCGAAGATTCACAATCATACTCGCAACATCAATCATGTACTCATGCTGACACTGAAGCTCTCTACTCATGGGAGTCAGAATATAGTTCTTACCTCACATGTCATGCTCCCTCATCTTTTCCCATGTGACACGCTCCTCAACACTAGACCCCTTGGGCAACAAAGATGGGACTATCTTATCCAACACATATTCAATTCTCTTCATTCTTAAAATAATTTTTAAGTTTCTTAGCTAATTCTTAAAGTTTGATCTAGTTAAAATATGATTGTCCAAAATGCGAGAAATTGGGTTTGAAAAGTTTGTCATTTATGAATGAGAGATAAACCTGCAAAAGAAAATAAATAAAAAGATTGTTAGTTGATTGTCCTTATGGTTTGTTTTTAGCTAAAGGAGTCCCCATACTTTAAGTAAATCGCCAAAATTCTTCTTTTGTTAATAACATTGTCAATTAAAAGAGATTAAGGTAAATTTTAATATAAATCTCTCTAATGGAAAAACAAAAATTTAAAAAAAATATTGTTATAACCTAGATGCATTTTGCTTACTTATTGGGTTCCAAATGGAACCTAGCAATGTAGAGAGATAGAGACAGAGAGAGAAATGAGGGAAGAGAGGAAATGAAGAAGAAAACCAACCATTACATCATGGTCATTGTTCCCATTGATAGACTTCGCACTCGAACACTAGCCACTACATTGACAACCTCCAACCTTCGAGTTGCCACCAAGTTCTTCATTAGATCTCTTACAATGAAGGACCAACATGAATGTGTCATCAACCAACCACCTAGTCAAATTTGTCATTGTTGCGAGTAGACTTTTTTATCGAATCTATCACCGTTGAGGACCAATTTGATTGACTTTGCCATTGAAGATAATAGATTTCTCATCATCATTGTTGTTATTGTTGTTCCCCTTCCTATTCAACCCATAATCTTCTTTTTAATTCTTTTTCTTCTTCCTCCTCTCTCTCTCTTTCTCTCTCTCTATAGGTTCTAGTTGGAACCCAGCAAGTGCTTGGAACCCAACAAGGGTTCCAACCCAGATAGGTTGTAGAGGTGTTCTTTATTTTTTATTTTATAATTTTAGTTTTTACTTTTGTTTTTAAATTGGGGAAAGATTATATTAAAATTTGTCTTAATCTTTTTGAATTGACAAAGAATGTTTAGGGTTTAATTGACGAGGAATATTTTAATTAACGAGAACTGCTCAAACGGTTTAACTAAAAACACAAAGATTAATTTGATAAAAACAAATCATATAAAATATATGATGGAAAAACAAATCAAACGATTTATCCATTACCTAAACGATGGTCTGCCATGAGGATGCAAAAACAAGGAAATTACAAGAGGGGCAGCGTAGGGTCCGCGGTTCTCTCAGAGTGGGGCCCACGTAGTCAACAGGAAGTGAACAAAAGAAGGACGACCTACAGGGTAACCGACACGTGGCAGTCACATTCCTCTGAGCCTGAAACGGCGTGGCGGTGCGATTAATGCCCACCCACCAACTTTCTCTCTCTCCCACACTTCTCAAGAAATATACTATCTTATATACATATATACATACATCGATACATGTATGTATTATGTATACATAGAACGGGAAAGAACAAGCAAACAAAGAAATTTACGGTGGGAAAGTAGAGACAGATTCTTCTTTCTCGGTTGGCCACCGTATGAATATTGAAATACTTCTTCAACTCATTCTCTGCATCTCCTTCTTCTTTCTTTATTGTACTTTCTTTCTATTTTTGTTCTTTTTTTCTCTTTTTTTTTTTCTTCTTCTTCTCATCTTGTTTTCTGAAAGAAGGGTTAATCTCAACTCCTCTTTTGTATTTGTATTTAATTATTTATAACTGTGCTTCTGAAGGCTTTGTTTTCGTTTTGAAGAACTATAATATAGCTAGGGAGAGAGACGTGCATGGATTATGCTCCTTATTCTGTGTATGTAGCACTTCAGTCAACCTGAACTTTGACATTTATCTCTGTTTATTCCAATTGTATATCTACATCAACCTGACAGAAAAACGCTTCGTCAACATTAATGACAGGTGATTTAATTCTTAAATCTTATTCCCCACCTTCCCTTCTGTGTTGTCCTTAATTAGATTCTTAGTTTGATCCATACACACACATATAATCTTAGTTTGATCCATACACACATGCACATATATGTGTGTGTGCGTGTGTGCAAGACTATTTCTAACTGTCTGTCTCTCTGTGTGTGTGTGTGTGCGCGCGCGCGCAAGACTACTTCTAACTGGGTACTTTTTGTAAATAAATCAATAATATCACTTGCTTATTGGAAATGAAGAATTGTTTATTGAAAGATCTCTATGCGTTTCATCTTTTACTTATAGTTGTCAATATTGAGAACACGAAACATGGTTATTAATTAATTAAACTTTGGCAAAAATTATATTTATACCCTTGAACTTTTATTTTTTCTCTTGTAAAACCTAAATTTTTAGTAATTTTAAATGTGTGCCTGAACTTTCGTTAAAAGCATATTTATATCTCTGAACTCTTATATTTGTTCTTTGCAAAATCCTAATTAAATATTTTATAATTCTAAATGTGTTTCTTAATTTTACAAAATTACTCATTTAAACACTTGACCAATAAATAAAATAAGAACACATTTTAAGTATTTAAATAATTGATTTTGCATAGTTTAAAAACATATTTGAAACTACAAAAAGTTAAGAATTCTACAAGAAAAAAGTAAAAGTTCAAGGGCATAAAATATGCTTTTGGTCAAATTTTGAGAAACACATCTAAAATCATAAAAAAATTAAAATTTTATTAAAAAAAATATAAAAATTTAGAGATATAAATATGCTTTTTGGTCATCAAACTTTGCATGAATAATTATCATTAAAATTAATTAATTTTCAAAGAAACTCCATTTCTGCTTGTGTAAGCACAGTATACTGCTCTCAGCAAAACAAAAAACTAAAAAAATAAAAAACAAAACACCATATATATTACAATTGCTAGTGCATTAGAATTAGTATTATCTTTCTTGGGTGTTTCGGTAGATTCCATGAAGGGAAATAGAAAGATTAGATGAAGAAGATGTTTGGCAGAAACTAATTTATAAGTTCCACTCCTGGTTAACTAAACTTTGAACAACGAATACTTAGCCGAAGTGGCTGGAGGCTTGAAATCATAAGAAACCATGTAGATATTTTGCCGGCAATAATTAATGGATGACATGTGGGTGTTTAAAATTTGTATAGCGCATATGTATTATTTCATTAATTAGGGTTTTGTGAATGGAAGACAGCAGGCAAATAGTCAAAGATCTACTGGTTGCAGTACAAGCTTCTAGTTTTGTAGAGAACACGCACTGCACATACAGTAATTAAAAAATATTTGGTTCAACCTTTTTGACGAGTGCGGTTTCCGATTAGATGGTCAACAGATTTCTATTTGGGAAAACCGAAACAAAATCGTTTCATCTTTCTTAAATTAATCTGTTTGCAGCACTGCCAGCAGTGGTATTAATTAATTTTAATCGACGAGAGTAATTCTTACTCTTTTCCAGCGGTTAAGCTTATAAAATTGCATGTCCGTACAAATACATTTTTAACACATGCAAGACTCGGGGATCTACAAAAATGGGTTCCCTGTGTATATATATTTGATGAAGAAGACTCGTATGATGGGGTTGATCAGAGTCCCTGATGGAAGTGCAGAATGTATCTATGTGTATACAGATATAATAGTCTATTCATTCAGTTAAATATATTTAAACTTGTTAACTGGATTCACATTAGAGAGAGAGAGAGAGAGAGAGAGAGAGAGAGAGAGAGAGAGAGAGGTAGCTTTACGTAATGAGTGTCGATTTAGTCCAAGAGACGATAAGCGTACAACTGCCTAGTGTGGGAATGCTGGGCTTTGGGGAGTCATTTATTACATTCAACGAGGAAGAGAGTTCCAATAAACCAAGTGGGTTAGAGAGAGAGAGAGAGAGTTTTTAGGGTTTCGGGTAGAGATTGTATTTTTTCCAATTGTATTTTTGTGGGCTTGTGGTGCAGAAGACTGAGGGACCATAGCCATTAGTATAATAAGACACTCGTGTCTTTGTTGGTAAGTAAATTATATATAACTATTATTATTATTATAATGTCTTCCAAGTTAAACTTTTTCACAAACTTTATATTATATAAATTAAAAATATTCATGATATATCTTTTTAGAGAATGTCATTAAGATACATTGTTCTTATATATTTCCTGTTTGAAAGATTGATTTTTTTTTTTTATATTGTTTTTAAGTTATTTGTTGAGAGATTTTAGAATTTGGTAAATAGAGAAGACCACTTAAAGAGACCTTGGCAGGCAACCCAAGAGACCTTCTGCGAGATTTAAATACTTTGTATCTTGCTGAGTTTTCCCTTTTTCACCTCTTCTCCTTCCCTTCTTATGTTCTTACTTTCTTCATCACACATAAGAAACACTGTAGAGAGGGGGAGAGAGAGAGAGAGACTGGACTGGTGTGCAGACTACTCGCTGGGTAAAACCTGTGTCCATCTTTGCTTCTTATGCTTACAACTGGATATTCTGTTTTGACTATATATAAATGCTATGCCAATCCTTTCTTTTGCTTGGTATTTACAGGAGAAATTTGATTGATCGATAGATAAAAGTAGTTGATTCCTCAAGGTTATGGGTTCCATGAATTCAAACAACTGGCTTTCGTTCCCTCTTTCCCCGAATCAGTCTTCTTTACCACCAAGTTTGCATGCGTCTCATCAGTCTCACCATTTTTCTCTAGGGTTAGTAAACGATAATATCGATAACGCTTTTCAAAACCAAGGTACACCCATCTCTCTCTCTCTCTCTCTCTCTCGTATAGGTATATGTATATATATATTATGTGTGTAAATTCTGTTTGTGGGTATTTAGTAGAGTGGAATTTGATCAACGCTCAAGGCAGCGGCGAAGTTCCAAAGGTTGCAGATTTTCTCGGAGTGAGCAGCAAATCTGATCAGAACCACTCAGATCTTGTGCCTTACAATCAAATTCGGGCCAACGATACTGACTACCTATTTCCAAGCAACAGTCTCGTACCAGTTCACAGCACATTAGGAACAACTACTGCCAATAACTATGTAGATCTTCAAGAAAATGCCAGCAATATGCAGTCATTGACACTGTCCATGGGCAGTGGCAAAGGCTCTACATCCGAAACCAGCATTGAGAATAGCAATAGCAACACTACTGCTACGGCTGCTGAAGGTGCTCCCAGAAGGACTTTGGATACGTTTGGCCAGAGAACCTCAATATATAGAGGTGTAACAAGGTGACCATCAATTAACTGATTATACCATCCATCCAAAACTTAGTGAGGTGCAATTAAGACTCATGCAAGTCGAATTTGAAATCTCGGGTTCTCTAGCCCTATCTCCTGACACTAAGCCACAACTTCGATAATTAAGTTGGAGTGCATCACCATATGTGAACAAATTAATTTTGACATCTCTAAACGCAGGCATAGATGGACAGGAAGGTATGAAGCTCATCTCTGGGATAACAGTTGTAGAAGGGAAGGCCAATCGAGGAAAGGTCGTCAAGGTAGGGGCTAGGGTTTTGTGTAAGCAAACTTACACAGGCACAGATATATGTTGAACTCTATATATTTTCTTCATATTGACGAGTCACTAACAATTTCCTTATTGATTGTATTCGCTTCCACTATCTTATCAAAGTCTATTTGGGTAAGTGCACTTGCATCTTCTTCCAAATACTTATAGCAAAATCTCATTTTATTTTATTTTATTTTATTTTATTTAATGGTTGCCATATTTGCCTTTTTGTTCTTGTGTGTGTGTGTGTGTTATTTTAATCTGAGCAGGTGGGTATGACAAAGAAGAGAAAGCTGCAAGGGCTTATGATCTGGCTGCGCTCAAGTACTGGGGAACATCTACCACTACAAACTTCCCTGTATGTCTTTGCAGGTTTTTCTTTTGCCTTCTCTTGAGAAGAAACCCACATCTCTATTAGTACCGGCGATTAACTTGCCATCTTTGAAATTGAAGATAAGTAATTACGAGAAGGAACTTGAAGAGATGAAACATATGACCAGACAAGAATTTGTGGCCGCAATTCGAAGGTAACACAAACATACATTCCCTCAATTGCTCCAAGTGTCTTGCAGACACTGTACTTGGAAAAAAGTTTCACTTTTTGTCTTTTTTTCGTCTAAGTCATTGTACTTCGGAAAAATCTTCTAATTGCTAGCTTTCTTCTTCATGGCAATAAATTTCAGGAAGAGTAGTGGCTTCTCTAGGGGTGCGTCAATGTATCGTGGGGTTACAAGGTACTCTCTCTCTCTCTCTCTCTCTATATATATATATATATAACTATAACTATATAGTTATATATATGTGTAACACAAAAATCTTTAAACAGGCACCACCAGCATGGAAGATGGCAAGCAAGGATTGGAAGAGTCGCCGGAAACAAGGACCTGTATCTGGGAACATTCAGTGAGTCTTTTTGAATCTCACTTTTTATTATGCATTGAAGCCGACGCTCAACCTCAAATTCGAGTCTCGTAGCCCTCAATTACTTCTCATCCTGAGTATTGTAATTTTAGTTTAACTGAACTTATCCATTTATGGGAGACTACATGGCTGTGACCAAAATCATGCAGGTACGGAGGAGGAAGCAGCCGAAGCTTATGACATTGCGGCAATAAAGTTCAGAGGGCTCAACGCAGTGACAAACTTCGACATGAGCCGCTACGACGTGAAGGCGATTCTTGAGAGTAACACTTTGCCAATTGGAGGAGGCGCAGCCAAGAGATTGAAGGAAGCCCAAGCCATTGAATCTTCGAGAAAACGCGACGAGATGATCGCCATCGGCTCAACCTTCCAATATGGAAGCTCAAGCTCGGCCAGTTTCCACCCTTACTCTCTAGTACAACAGCAGCAGCAGCAGCAGCAGCAGCAACCATACGAGCAAGCTCAGCCTTTACTATCTTTGCAAAGCCATGAGAATTACCATCTTCAAGACTCCCAGTTTCACCAGAATTTCCTCCAAACGCAGCTGCAGCTGCACCAGCAACCTAGCTCCTACTTGAATCCTTCCAACCAGAATTCCCATTTCTACAACAATTATCTTCAGAATAACCCGGTTTTGCTTCATGGATTGATGAACATGGGCTCCTCGTCCTCGGTCATGGAAAATACCGGCAGTTCCAGTGGAAGCTACAGTGGAGGGTATTTGGGAAATGGGCTTGGGATTGCTTCAAATTCTACAGCCACCAACGCCGGCGGTGGCTCTGCTGCCGATCAACTGGCGCTTGTGAAGATTGATTACGACGTGCCGTCGGCCCCCTATGGCAGCTGGTCCTGTGACTCGGTTCAAGGATCCAATCCTGGGGATTTTTCAATGTGGAACGAATGAAGAGCTGTGGATGAAGAGGAAGAAACAATGCTTGGTTTCAGCAATTTAATTACCTTTGGTTTTATGCGTTTCACATAAGTAGCATCAATTAATGTCTCATAGGAACAACTAAAAGCAGCAGGCCTGTGCGCTTAGTAATGATTATCCTTCCTAAGTCTCATCTCTTTCTTGAATTCACCTTTCTCCTTTTTAAGGTTTACTTTGCTTGTTTTTTTTTTTTTTTTTTTTGCTCGGTGCTTTTTTTTTTTTTTTTTTTTTTAGCTTTGTGCAGATGAGTATTTGATTATATAAAGTTGGACATTGTTAAAATTATAAGTAGCATAGTACCGGTAAATCTGCATAAACAACCCATTTTGTTTCATAGTTTTCACTTTACCCTTTTTATTTCCTGGGTACAAGTTTCACTTTGTCAAGGGAAATGTTTAGTATCTGTAGTCTCTTTCTTCACTTTGGTCCACGATCATCGAATTTGTTAGAAGAAATTTCTTCATTTCTCCATTGTTCAATCCCTAGCACATTCTAAAATCGATTAGTACAAGGTTTTCTTATGTGGTTTAGGGTTTATAAGAAATGGATCTATAGTTATTGTTATCTAATACGTGTACCTATATACATGTGTAAATATATATATATATATATATAGAGAGAGAGAGAGAGAGAGAGAGCTCACTTGCTTCAAGACTCTATCTCCAAAGATATAATAATATGACTATACATTTGTAGGTTTTTTATATTTGTTATTTGTTTATTACTTTCAATTCAATCACATCCCAAAGTTAGACGAGATAGTGTGAATGTATTTATGCTGTTCCAATTTTAAATAGAGAAATGAACTTTGGTTTAACCTTACTAAAGCCATATTAATTCAAACTTCATCTAATAAAGAAATAAATAAGTTCTTTAAAGTACAGATCAAGTGGGTGGATCATGATAAATTAAAATTCGCACTGATAGATCGTGGATTCGATTCCTTACTTTACACAATGAGAGAAAGTCTCCGCCTGTAATTTAACTTCTCTGTCAAAATTAAGAACACGAGCAACGAAAAATTACAGAAGAGCAATAATTCCAAAGAATAAAGAGGGTTAGAGGGTTAGTTTTCAATGTCGCGATATTGAGATAGCCTTCAATGTTCTTCACTTGAAAAGTTATATCTCGAGTCAAAACTAATATTCAGTGTGTCCTTCAAAAGAAATTGCAGTGTCCTTGCTAGTATACATTGCTTTAAGCTTTCTAGCTTCTCTTCAAAACAAAGGTTGGAATTGCTCAAGAGATCCCTTAAAAATACCCTCTATATAATAGGTTGTAAAGGTATAAGGGGTATATATCAAATAACTGGAGCACAAGTAGACTGCCTTTTATAAACTTCTACATCTCTTGTTTGTTTGGTCTTTTCCTTTATATCATGATAAGAGATTTAATTTGGAGTTATCACTTACCAAAATCTCAAGATCATGAAGTTTTTTATTTTTATTTTTTTATGTAAATGAGAATTTCATTGAATAGAAAAAGGGGAAACAACAACCAATCTAGGGCATGTTTCGAGCAACAACACAAGACTAGAAAAAAAATTACTAAGACAAAGAGACTACAAGGGCACTAAGCCAAATAACAATAAGACTAAGGAAGACAATCCGCTCAAAGACCCCAAAAATGAATAAGGGCTGCTCTTAAGACACCAATTTGCTCGAAGATAATTTGGGATTTTCCAATTTAGAAGACACTTAAGTAAATATTAATGTAAAGATTAATGATCCTTAAAAGTTATATTGGAAGATCCTTGAAAAATGTAAGAGTTTATAGGATAATAAGGGATCCTTGTGAGTATCTAATAACAATACCCCCAAAATTGGAAAATCCCACATTAATATTTACTTGTTTCCAGTTTGGCTAAAAAGGAAATCTCATAATGCTGAGGGTAGAGCAGCTGAACTATGAGGATTTTGAGCTTTATCCTATTGAAGTCTCAATTGTTCTTCCAATGACAGTGAATAGAATGTATTAAACTAGGAATATTGATTACCTGAATTTGATTTATGTGATTCCATGAATGGTCACACATGATCGTCACAAAAATAATGAGATTAAGGCTGCTATTATCCAAACTTGGAAGATAACCTTTTAGGATGTAATATTAAGTCAAGCCAATATTGTATATTTTGAAGAATCTCAAATCAATATCCAAATTCCAAAATTCAAGCCAGATATCTCTTACCACTAGACAATGAACAAAGATGTGGAAATTGTCCTAAACAAGGTGATTAGATATAAGGCATGGTGTTTGGTCAATTGGGATCCGTTTTTGCAATACTATTCAAGTTGGAAGGCTGTTAGTTATGATTCTTCAAAGAAAAAAATTTTGAGTCGATTAGGAAGAGGTGGGTTCCAAATAGATTTAAAGATTCAAGTTGTTTGTTGATCATTGTTGGAAAAGTTAAAAAGTACATAGAGAATGGAAAATTGTCACAGTCGAAAATGAACAAAAAAGATTATCAAACCATAGCCATTTTTCCAAACTATTCTTTTGTTCTCATGTGCTCCTGTTTTTCATTTTCCTTAGGGCAGAAACAAAGACTATGGGGCAATCTACAAATTCAAAGGGTTGCAGAACAATTTAAAAATCTGACAGGGGTCTGAGTATAATTCTCAAGGGATCCAAGTGATATCCAAATTCAGAATTGTTATATAAGTATACAAATATAAGAATAAGTCCTTATTTTAATAAGATGTGGGAATTTTGTGATATCCAAATTTGGAATATCTGTCCTTGCATGCAAGACAAATATTTTAAAAACAAATAGGTGTTTCACCCCCCCCCCCCCCCCCCTCTTAAATTACTGAAGCCCTATTCTCTTTATTTTTTTTAGCCCATTTTTAGTTTTTAATTTTTTAAAATAATAAAAACATATTTACTTTTATATTTTCAAAAACTCATTTTTGAAAATAAGAAAAAAAATTGTAAAGAAAACTCAAAATAATAAAAATTCATTTTGGTTGTTTTCATCAGAAGCACGCTTAAAATTTCCAAAATGTAAAAAACACTACAGACAAAAAGATTGTGTTTTCAGCAATCTTAAAATAAACACTAAAAGTACAAAACTGAAAAATGAATTCAAAACTCAAAAGTGAAAACTGAAACACAAAAAGAACATCCCCTTAATTTCCTTTATATTGCTTTAATACATACTAACATATTCATGATGTGAAAATTGCATGCATGGCAATGTGATGTGATAATTGCCCTTGTTCACAACTGTTGTTGCTAAAAATACAACAATTAAAATTTGTGAGGCAGGGTCCACTCCAGCTCGATGTCAAGTGAAGTTAAGTTGTCGTAAGAGAAGTTGCTACAAGGGAGTTTGCTGCTAGGATGCTCGCCGCAAGGATTTTGCCACAAGCTCCTTTGTAACAAGGTCTTCGCCACTAGCTCTTCTGCCACAAGACTTCGCCACTAGCTCCTTTGCCACAAGGTCTTCGCCACTAGCTCTTCCGCCACAAGACTTCACCACTAGCTTCTTTGCCACAAGGCTTCGCCACTAGCTCTTTTACCACAAGGCTTTGCCACTAGCTTTTTTGCCACAAGGCTTCGCCACTAACCCTTTCGCCACAAGGCTTCGCCACTAGCTCTTTTGCCACAAGGCATCGCCACTAGCCCTTTCGCCATAAAGCTTCACCACTAGCTCTTTCGCCTTCACCGCTAGGTCTCACCTCAAGGTTTTACCTTCGCCACTAGGTCTTGCTGCAAGGATTTAGTTTTGCCGCAAGGATTTAGTCTCGCCGCAAGTATTTGGTCTCGCCGCAAGGATTTGGTCTCACCACAAGGATTTAGTCTCGCCGCAAGGTTTTGGGCAATGATTTTGTCTCGCCGCAATGATTTTGCCCTGTTGATGCTTAAAAAATGGGTTAGAAGGCTCATAGGAATCTTTCTCGTGAAAACCATCCGATGCCAAAGTCAGTCTCGGATCCTAATGACTATTCATGAAAACAGTACAAATGCATTCAAAGTGTCTAAATTTTTACCGAAATTGGAAGTCCTTTCCATTATCTTATAGCTGGGTATTTATAGGGCATGACTCTCAAGGATGGCTGGTGTTGACATGTGTCGATTACTGAATGGGTCAAATTTAACAAAAGAATGGGGAGATTGCCATGAAACCACCGCGAGGTAGCTCGCGGCCAGCCCTGCCGCTTGGCTGGCACCCGAGCTAGCCTCGCCTCGCAGCTAGCTGTCGCGATCTGGCCCTTAATAGCCAGCCTTGCCTTGAGGCAGACTGTTGCGAGCCGGCTCTTATGACCAACTCGTAGCTAACACTGTCTCGTGGCAGGCTGCAGCGAGGCTGGACCTTGCGGCCAGCTCGCAGCCCGCCTTGCCATGAGGTTAGCCTTCACGGGCAGCACCTGCCACGAGGTAGGCCCTTGCAGCTAAACTTTTTATTTTTTTGCTTTGGGAAAAAATTCCTCATTTTTTCTCCTACCAAATTTTCATGACACAACAACAACCCTTCCCATGCATTTGATTGTGGGTGACATATAAGATTAGTTGTCATTTCATTTGGATGAATTTGAGGTTGTTCATCTCGATATGTGCATGAAAAGTTAAAAAAGAAAACATGATTTGACTTTTTGGCATTAACCTACCTCTATATGTTCATACATGGTGGTACTATTGCATCTCTCATACATGAACATTTACTTCTTCTTTTTTTCTTTAAGTGAGAGATTCATAGAATACAAATCAAAACCGAAATGGCTACAAACCAAGGCCAAGGCATACCCCAGATTGACCAAAAACTAGGGGCATGAACATAACAACTATCACCTTCTGGGTCAAAAGATGAAAAAATAAACTAAAAAGAAGAAAAACATAGGAAGAAGCAAAATAAAAGACAATATGTACAGAAAATAAACAAAAGCTTAGAAGTGATCAAAAGCAACAATCCATCTCGGAAGAACAAGCCTGTTGTATTGATCACGAGCAGGAAAACTGCAAACAAAATGAGCCCCAACTAGAGAGGCAACATCGAACACAAGGCATCGAAGGGATTGGTGCTTAACAAGACCACAAAAGCCAACCTCCAACAGCAAGCAAGCAGCAACTCAATGGGGAGGGAGAACCTGGTCCGATTTGAGGAACGATTTGAGGTTATAAATGATATTTAATGAAGGGTATAAGTGGAATTTGAGGAAAAATGAGAGTATAGGGTATACTAACGCAGCTTTGGACGACCGAATTAGATGAAGGAAGTACCCCGGACCATAGATAGCCAAGGAAAATGATATAGTATCAACGAGTGATTTAAGTTATGATTTTTGGTAATGAAAGAAATTGGATCGGGAATAGTTTTCGGTATAGCTGTCGACCAAGCTGAGAAAATCGAATTGATGTAGGAGACGTTCGAAAAGCCAACAGAGTGTGTCAAGGACCAATATTTTATGTGTAGAATAACCCTTAAGTGATTTCGGATTAAAACAAATGGATTTAAGGTCAAATCGACTAGCCGGGTCTAAGTGCAATTTTCTAATTTTGCCCGAGGGAGGTCAAAAAGGTAATTTTTTGGAAGTTTCAAGGGTGAAATGAGAAATACTAAACTTGTGGGCCGTAGTGATGGTGTTGGAAAGATCAAGGGTATCATGGTAGGGGCTAAAATGGAATTTGAGGAAAGTAGGGGGTGAAAGTGTAAAAAATGGAAACTTTGCAATGTGGACATAGCAATAGATTTTAGCCGCCACACTGCCACCGCATGTGGCCGCCGTTTCTAGCAATGGGACAGCCAAGGGTGGCTTGGGGAAGGCTTTATACAGCGCGAGGATGCTTGGTGGCCAAGCCTCAGCCGGTGATTGGCCGAGAATTGGCCGAAAATTGCTATAAAATGGGGGCCGAGGGTTTCGAAATTTTTACAAGAAATCGACCATGCTTTTGGATGATTTGGGGAGCTTTGATAGAGGGCTTTTGGTCGCGAGGCATCAAGGATCACTTTGGGAGTGTTTTGAAGCATTTTAGTAAGCATTTGAGGGTTGTTTGAGCAAGGCCGAGAATCGGAGGTGGTCTGCCTCGCCGGACCTACAACTCGCCTTTTAAGGCGTTTTCCGATGGCCTTTCGGCCTGAAACCAGTGGGGTTGTGATCGATTCTTCAAGGACTTTAAGGGGGTACCAATTTCAGGGGCATTGAAGCAACTGCCTGCAACCGGCTCAATGAAGAAGACGATGGCGCGTGTAGCCACGTGCCAACTTCCACCCGCACACACACGTTAAGCGCGTGAAGGCGCATGACAAAGGGCTTTTTGGTAATTTTAATTCCAGAATTTTTATTTAATTATTTGAGGATTTATCATGTTGAAATATTTGGGAAAATAGTTGAGGAAATAATTATTTTGGAATTATCGAGGTGGAAATTGGGAAGAAATTAGAAGAATTATGGAAAATTTGAGGAAAATGGATTTTGATACTTCTTTAATTAAATATAGTGTTTTAGGAGTGTCATGGCTCGAGGTTGAGTACAAGTGCGAGTATTTATTTTGACACGCAAATCAAGGTTATGCACAAGGATCTAGGCAATCTGAATACGTCGAGGTGAGTGTTCTGCCAAAAAACTTGGTTTAAGTTGTGAGTGGTTTACCCTAAAATTTGGTATTTGTGTTACCTAAATGTGTTGTGGATTTCATGCAAAATGGTTTTGTGCATTGAAACAGTAATCGATGACGGTTGGTTTATGAGGGAGGTTCGTTCCTAAATGTTTTGTGTGTACGTATGGAATGTCAGCCTCAAATGTTGGCTAGATAGTGTAGCAATAATTCTCCAAGGGCGTGACAGAATACACCAAAGCATGAAGCACCAATCTATTCGCTACCTGCCATAGACCCTTGCCACTCCATCTTGTAGTAGCCCAAAGCACTCTAGAATCCCATCAATGCCAAGGCCAATTGAATTTCTTCGATCTGCGAAAGAATGTCATCACCTCTCTGGAATAAGGGCACTCGAAAAAAATGTGACTATGTCTCTTCGCATTCATCCTGCAAAGGAAACATCTATTCGGAAAAGACAAAAAAAAGGTTAATATGGTCATGTGTAGAAAGACGCTCCAGAATTGCTAACCACAAAATAAAAGAATGAGTTGGAATACACTCCGACGACCACACAAGCCTATGCCAATGAACTCGGGGACGCTGTTCCTAGAAGTCCTTAAGTGTAGCCCTAACTGAATAAACACCGTTCACAGCTGGGGGCCAGAAATTCTCATCCCGGCACTGAATGTAGGGAAGGCTAAGAAGGTGATTCCTAATAACATCGTAAGCCAAATAGGGGAAAAGGTCAGGCTAATTCTAAGAGCCATTCTCAATTAAATTAAAGACCTTGGCCAAGGTATGGATACCTAATTGTCGAGGCAATTAGCTAAAGAAACGATCAACAAGCACTCCCAAGGGGAGCCATTGATCATGCCAAAGGAACACGCTATGACCATCCCCAATTTTCCACCCCACTCTAGATTGCACAACTCCCCTAAGGGAGAGCAACTTCCTCTAGTACCATGGACAAGCGTATGGCACTTTAAGGAGCCAGAAGCACACCCCCTTAACTCGATAGGTATGCACCCACTTCACCTAGAACGACTCCCCATTGCCTGAGAGGAAGCGCCAAATAAGCTTGGCGATAAGGGCATGATTCTAGACATAGAGAGGCTTGAGACCTAGACCCCCTTGCACCTTAGGGTAACAGATCTCCCGCTAAGCCACTTTTGCTCTATGGGGGTCAGCATCATCACCACTCCATAGGAAATTACGAATTGAATGCTCAATCTCATGGACCACCTATTTCGACAAAATAAACATAGAAGCCTAGTACATAGAGATAATGGAAAGAATAAACTGAGCTAACTGAAGGTGACCCCCAAAGGAGAGCAACCTATTCCACCAAGAGAAAATCTTATTCTTAACCTTATTAATGATAAGCCGACAATCCCCATAAGATAACTTGGTGGAAAGAAGAGGCATCCCTAAGTACTGCATAAACAGCACACCTCTCTAGAAACCCACAATAGTTAAAATATTCTCTCTTAAGGACTCATCTCTACAAGAGACGAAGCAACTGCTTTTTAAGGCATTGGCTTTGAGGCCAGACAACCCAGAAAATCTCTCTAAGCAAGATTTCAAGATACCCACCGAAGCAGGATCGCCATGGGAAAACAAAAGGAGATCGTCTGCAAACATGAGCATCACCAGCTGAGTTTGCTCATATTTCCAATGAAATTGAAAATCTAGAGACCTTGTCTAATGGCTAACAATGCCATGCAAGATCTGCATCACAAGGACAAAGAGATAAGGAGATAAAGGGTCCCCTTACCTAAGGCCCCGACCACCAGGGAAGAATCCGTTTAATGGAATAACGAGGAGTAGTGATACACTCGCGGATCCAGCTACAAAACTACGGAGGGAAATTCATAAGATGAAGGACAATCAAGAGAAAGTCCCACTCCACAGTGTCATAAGCTTTAGCTAGGTCCACTATCATCCCACATCAAGGAGGCCCCTTGTGAAGGTGATATTAGAACACGAGCTCCTGGGCGAGCAAGACGTTATCCCCAATCGAGCACCAAAGCACGAATGTTACCCGAGCCTCATTCACAAGACCAAAAGGCACGGGTTTGATTCTATTGGCCAAAATCTTGGTGATGACTTTATACAAGACGTTGCAACAAGAAATAGGCCTAAACTAGGACGACAACTTGGGGTGAGGGACCTTAGGAACCAGACTAATGATAGTCGCATTTATCTACCCTCATAAATGGCTTGAGGAGAAGAAGCTCTTGATAGCCTCCACCACGTCAGGCCCCACAATCCCCCAAGCCCTTTTGAAGAATTTAACAGTAAATCCGTCCGACCCAGGGGCTTTATCATCCCCCATGCTGAACAAGGCTCCTTGAATTTCCTTCGCTGAGACCTTAGCAATAAGCCCCCCCCCCCCCCAATTTATCCCGCGATAAGCGTTTGTCGATAAAAAGGGCAATCTCTTAAGGGGACACAGGGGCTAAACAGGCACTGTGACCAAAGAGGTTCTAGACGTAGGAAACCATACATCCCGCCATATCTTCTTTAGAATACACAATAAATCCATCTTCTTTTTGGAGGCTATAGATATGTTGATTACTCCGCCGAGCTAACATGGACTGGAAGAAGAAGTGAGAACACCGGTCCCCCTCCACAAGCTACCTTATCTGAGCTCTGAGGCGAAAATGATCAGATTCTTGCACCAAAGCTGCTGAATAATCTCTTTTAAGATCGAGCTCCCGATGGCGAAGATTATGATCATGAGGATTATCCTGCATTTCTCGTTGAATTCTGTGCAGACTATCATGGAGGGATAAAACAAGATCAAAGACATGGACACTCGACTTATTAAGAGTCTTCATAGCTCCTTTAACCACCTTGAGTTTCTGGACAACCCGAAACATAAGGACCTTGGGAACCTACCTGCTCTAGCTTTATACCACCTTATCAAGAAAAAAAGGACGGTTAATAAGGTGGTTGAGGAACCTAAAAGGGCTACCATTATTCCAAGAAGAACCAGATAAGAAAACCACGGTGGGGCTATGATCAGAGATTCCTGGTTGAAGGAAAAGAGCCTCGCTCTCTGGGTAACTAGCAAGCCACCCATCATTCACTAGGACTCTATCCATCTTTCGAAAAATGCACTCCCCACCAAACCTCTTATTGTTCCACGTTAGCTTTGGACCAAAAAAGGCCAGATCCTTAAGAGAAATCGAGGAAAGAAACCCATTAAATCTGTGCATACCCAAAGACAGGGAGGTGTTTCCACCTCTCATCTCAAAACTATCACGACGGACGTTAAAATCACCAAGAAGGATCCAAGGGTCGTTAACCACCAACAACCCCACCCCTCTCAGAGAGTTCCATAAGTGAGCTTGGTCCACCTTTTCATTTCGAGCATAAATACAAGATAGGAAGAAGAGGGTGATAATATCAGGATCAGTCACCCTGGCGTGAACGAACTGGTCTGACCTACTCAAAACCACTAAATTAATGGCTGACGGATCATAACCAATCCAAATTTGACCTCCATCATTCATGTCGTAATTGAAAATCCATTTCCAAGTGGGCATAATAGCTCGAGAGATTTCCCCAGCTTGTCTTTCTCGCACCCGAGACTCTAAAATGGAAGCTAAAGATAACTTATATCGAGAGATAAGAGAACGAACCTCCCACTGCTTAGGGGATACATTCAGACCCCTCACATTCCATGCAACAACCTACATCTTAACACTCTTGAAAGGTTAAATCCGGGCTCTTGGACCCCTAATGCTTCCCACCCCGCTCTCTGATCTTCTTCCTCTCCCTTTTTGCTTAAGCTCTTGTTCTCAAACCACTCCCTACTAAGATTGTACTTGTCACCCTATCGGACTCCGAGTTGTCGTCACCCTGAACCTCTCAAGCACTAGAGTCCCTCAAGTCATCCCTCTCAACAGCATCTCCCTAAGATTCTGTGGGGGAAGAGACGTCCTTATCCTTTTCAGCTAAGACACAATATTTATTGTTTCTCTTTATTTGATCGTCTATATCCTTGGGGTCATAAGGAACCGTTATGGTATGATACTCAAGGCAATCCACCATATTCATAGAGGAGTAATCAGGTTCAGAGGGTCTAGAAAATGACCCTACCTCCTCCTCCCTAACTATAGCCTTATCCTTTCTTTCATTAGCTTAACATTTACTTGAACCCTCACTAATCCAGTATATTTAACATTGTCAAGTACTTGGAGAGTTAACAAAGGGAAAGAGGGGATTTATTTTTAAATAAAGCTATTAGAATATCATTTATGTAATCCATAATTAATGTGGATATTTTAGTTAATTTGCGAACTTGAGTTGACTTTTCCTAATTATGTAATTTTTTATTATATTAATTTATTTCTTTGCAATATATATGACCACTTTTGCCTACTAAAAAATTTTAATTAGGTTCAATTCCATTTACACTTTCTATTTCTTGTTTTCATTTTCAAGAAAGAAATATATATTCATTGGTATTCTTACCAAATAAATAAATAAACCCCTAAAAATAGCATTTTATATTAACTTGAGGTGTTATATTTGGTAACATGGCAAACTTCAAATTTGAAAAAAAAAAAAAATTATTGTGTACTAACCCTTGAGATTGACCTGGTCATCTACTTTGATCTCATAGAAAACACCAATATGATTGTACCCCTAAATAGGTGGCTATCCTTTATAGTTGACTTATAAATGAATTACATTATAGACCTACTACTAAAAATGTGAAAACTTCTAGCCATATGGTAAAAGGGTTAAATAACCACACCACCTATCTCGAGTTCTTCACCCAACTCTATGAGAATACACTCACCTTGGTTGTCTAGAACTGTATAGATATAAACCCACTACCTAATGAATTGATAATGTTTGAAGCATGCCTGGGACAACCTTTTCCTAAAGAGGAAGAACTAAACCCTGACTACTTTAGCATGGGTGAAAATGAACCAAATGAGGCTTGTAAGAATTTAGGATCGAAAAACAAACCACAATCAAACTATCAAGCACAAAAATGAAGACAAAAGATTTATGTGAAAAACCCAAATCAGGAAAAATCACAGGCAAAAATAACAAAATATTACTATGGTGATATTTCTACTACAATAATGATATAATTGCTACAATTTTAGGGTATTGGGTACATATTTATAAATCTACCACTCATCTATAGATGTATACAAAAAGGATTACCTAGTATAAATCTTTATCCTAATTAAAAGGTGAGCCACGAAGATAAATCTTGATGATACGCAAAGAAGATAAATCTTTAATTGTAGATGAAATCCCAATCATAATCAAATTTGACATTCTAATCAAACTCAAATTTCAAGTCCCAATCACAGTCTATAATGCCCCGTTTTTTCCAAGCGTGCATTAACTAGAGATTTTGGGGATATTTCTTTTTCTCAATATATACTCAACCTAAATCAAATCCCGACAATCCCAATCTACCTTCTCAGCATATCAACTTAAAGAAATAAGTTAAGACAGGTAACATCAAACAATTAGTAGAAGAAAGATCAAAACCTCAATAATACATAAACATAATTCCTTTATTCAAAATATAAAATCTGTATCATTGATGTTCAACATGACATCATCAAAATAATACATAACATCTAGATATCACAAAACATGGTCTAAAACCTACTAAATTTCAAAAACATAAATGACAACTACATCTTGATAACCCATTTTCCCTTAGCACCGCTACTTTCACCTTGAACGTTTAAATATTCCAAGGACAAAATCTAAATTAGATGTTGAATCATCTAAGTGAGATTTAAAAAATATTTTCATGAATATATGCAAAACCATGAATAAAACCGACAAATGCCAACATGTCCAAGCCCAAGATAATCCCACACAACACTTTGTTAGATCTATGTAATGGCAGAAATATCCCAAGAGGGGGGTGAATTGGGATTTGGGTGATTTTAGACAAACTTGACGAATTTTAGCTAAGCAAGATACCAGGTTTCGAAACTAACCTCTCTGTTAAGTATGTTTCGAAATCTTACTCACTGGAAGGTATGTTTCGAAACCAACTGCAGTATGTTTCGAAACCTTGTTCTTTGGTTAGCTTATTTTGAAACTTCTTTTACTTTTGAAAAATGATTCTTTTGAGTGCACTGATAGCATCAATAAATCAATAGGACGAACAAGACACGAGCACACGAGATTTATAGTGGTTCGGCACCCGCCTACTCCACTACCTTCAAGCTTACCCACTTGAAGGATTTTCAACCACAATCACTTTTACTTAGTGATCAACAGACCAAGGGTTTTACCACGGTTCACCCTAAAACCTTACACGGTGAGTTTTTATGGTTTAACTCAAACGTTCACCACAATGAGCTTTTTCGGGATAAACTCGAACCTTACAACTTGTGAGTTTTAGGCTCAACTCAAACCTTTACAACTTTAAATGAGATAAGTAAAATTTATCTCTTACAGCCCAATGGATTTGCGTAATGAAAACAACTTACCAAAACTCAGCTGTACAAACCTCTTTGGTTGAAGATTGGAGAGTATAGATGAAAGAATGTTTGTAGCTTGCTTCTCTTTTTTCACTTCACACAACACACTTTGAAGATGGATACAAAGGATCTTCATAGAAACCCTTCCAAACTGTTTTCGTTCACATGTGCTTGTGAGTGCAACTTGTGTCTCTTTTGAGTATAGATAGATAAGTGCTCGACTCTTTCTTGTCTTGAGTGTGGTGTCTATCTTTGTATCTTGAGGATCTGCTATATATGTGTTGGAAAGTAAAGTTCTGACTTAAAATAGCCGTTAGAGACAAGTTCAGGAAAGTAGGTTTCGAAACATACATATTGTATTTCGAAACATCAAAGAACTAGACCAAGGTTTCGAAACATGACCCTCAAGTTTCAAAACATCATAGCTTCCAACTGGACAAAGAACTTAGAGACATAGACAAGTGGGAGACAAGATTCTTAAGGAATCTTATGGACATTTGAATATAAAATAGGTCTCCACTCAACTATTTAATAAATCAATTTGCAGGGCATGGAGAAAACATTTTAAAATGAATTTAAAGCCTTTTTATTTAAGTAAATGTTCAGCTCCTATGCTGCATTGTTTTGAAAAGATTCTATTGACATATAGTCAAAAGTTTCAAAACATAAATGAGAGGTTTCGAAACATGCTTAAAAAAACTTCTTTGAAAAACATTAAGCAACTTATAAACAATTGAATGTTTTGCAGGCAGAGACTTGGGTTTCGAAACATGATAGGATAGGTTTCAAAACATGCTTCTTAAAATCAATATAGGTTTCGAAACATGATTGCAGATTTTACAAACAATGAAACCTATAAGAGCAGTGTTTCGAAACATGGACACTTGGTTTTGAAACATCATACAGGCATTTGGATTCTTTCAAATATACAAGGTTTCGCGCCTAAAATCTCTTTATGCATTGTTTCGAAATATGACAACCTATTTCGAAATATGATTTTCTTCAAAGATAAATTTCACAACAAACACTTTTTCTCATATACTAAAAAATATGATACAACACACTTAACCCTAACCGGGAAAAATACAATCTCTCTAAAGGCAACAGTACCACATCAACATATTGGCATAACACAATTCTCCTTAAAAGGGTCAACCTCAACACATGAACCCGAGTATCACCCCTATATCATGTTAGGCATTACACTCTCGCTCAAAAGCATTACGGATCTCAACACAACCCTGGCCACAAAATGATCAACACTATCCCCGGAATCAACGTCCACCTAGGCAATAATGTTATTTCTTAAAGAAATCTTGGGTGGTGTTCACTCTCAGCCTTGCCACTTGAGTACCATAGGGTGAAGTTCGTCTTAGCCCCATCCCAAGTGAGTCACATAACATTAATCCTTGGCACGTATCTCGAGTGCTATCACTCAAGTGCTACAACACAGGTTGACAACCCACATAGACTCATCAAAAGCATGCCAATGTCATTATCGCCAACCATGCATCATATAAAACCAACATTTGCATGCACATAATTTAAAATACAAAATTCAATGCACATGTGAATAACCACTTTGGATGAACCATCCATATGCAAACAACCTATCACAGGTCAACTCATTTGTATAAACAAATTATATGTAGAGTCGAACCATCCAGAATAAACCAAGTTTTTGATATAACTACTCACAAATAAACAAGTTTTTGGTAAGAACACCCACCTTGATCGTAACTTTGAATACCTCGAATAACATGCCCGGCCTCGATTTTTGTGTCAAACCTCAAGTAATCGCACTAATGCTCAAGCTCGAGCCTCAACAATCCCTAGACATCATATTCATTCAAATGAATATCAACATTTATTTTTTCTAATTTTTCATAATTTTCTTCCTATTTTCTTCTCAAAAATTTCAAAATAAATACCTTCTCAAGTTTTTTCCAAAATTTTTCTTCACAATAATTCATAATATTCCTAATTTTATACAATTTTATGGGAATTTTACAGATTTTTCACATATTTTTCTCTAATTTCCATAATTCATTTTTTCCTCAAAAATTTCAAAATAAATATTTCTGAAATAATTTCCCAAACTTTTCTCCACAATAATTCCCAAAATATTTTTTTAGATTTTTTGGAATTTTCTAGGAATTTTCTAGAATTTTCTCTTTTTTTTTTCTTTTTCTTTTTTTTTTCTTACCTTCTCCGGTCATCTTCTCCGGCGACGACAACCGGTGACCTGCACTGATGCGCGATCCAACGACACAGCCTTGAAGAACTCCTAGAGTCAATCACAATGGCACCCTTCAATGGCTGAAACACCCATCAGAAGTAGCCGAAATGGGCAATTTTCAGATCGGCTCTGGTGACATTTCTGCGTTTTCCGACGAGCTTCGAATACCCCTTCAAACCTTCATGAAAACTCACCAAACTCTCCAGAATTGCTCCTCAACACATGGGGAGTAAAAGCCTCTTATCCCCAACTCCTGATTTGCTCTCAAACACGAGAAATCCAAAATTTAAACTTTGATGAATTCGGCCACTTCGAACGCCCTAAATCACAAATCTCTATGTTATCAACAATTTCTAAAACTTCAACCGACAATCCCCAAATCTCCAAGTAGGGATTTCGTTATATAAATTCTCAACTGAAATAACAATTAGTCTCCAAGTCAGACTTTTTCTAAGTCAGCAAATAAAATTTCACTCTAATCAGAGTCCCTTAAATTTCAAACCCTAATCAGAGTTCCTTAAATTTCAAACCTGGCTCTAATACCAATTGTAACACCCAAATTCCCAGGAGGCGTTACGTAATGTAAGATTCGAGGGATATATTTTTTTTTTCCAAAAACAACAGAAACTCAACATAAATTGTTCCTCGAAGATCCCATTACACCTTCTCAGTATATCAACTATGGACCATCAATAACTAAGACAGGTTCACCAACACAAATGCGAAAGCTAGATCGAAACCTTAACAGGTCATAACTGAAACCACTTAATTTATAATATAAAGCTGAGCCAACGTTTACATTATGTTTTCAAAATAAACAACATAACTGAAAACAACATAAAGTAAACTATCCACTAATCGCCGTCATTCCTCGGCAATCCCCTTTCCTTTCGCACCGCTGCCTTCACCTGGAACATTTGAATATTCCAGGGACATAGTCCAAATTAGATGATGAATCATCTAAGTGAGAGTTCAAAATCACATTTTTCATGAATGAATGCAAGACATGAAATAAACCAATACACCCGGTAAGCCCTAACCCAAGAGAATCCCACGCGCTTACCCTACCATGGGAAAAGAGCAATTTCTCTAAAAGCTATGCCACCATACTGACTCGACGACACGACGACGCGACGCGATTCTAGCTTAAATGGGGCTGCCAAGGCATCTCACCAGAATACGTTCCCACCTTAAGCATCCAGGAACCACCATACAATCCCAACTCCAAAATTTCACATGGACCACCTAATCATCCTAGTGCAACTTCCCTGGCCAAACGACCTGGCACGGAAATCAAGGTGGCTATCCTGACATGCTCACCAACATCAAATACCCCTATTATTCCGTCACGCCCCTAGAGAATTACGGCTACACTATCCAGACAACATCCTAGGTTGACATCCCACATGAACAACACAGTATGGACCACCTAGTCGTCATAGTGCAACTTCTCTGACCAAACGGTTTGGCACGGAAACCAAGGTGGCTATCCTGACATGCACACCAGCATCAGATACACCTATTATTCCGTCACGCCCTTGGAGAATTATGGCTACACTATCCAGACAACATCCGAGGCTAACATTCCATACATACACATAAAACGCAAGATAATGCCACATTTCACAATTCAATGCATCATATAAACAACAGCTTTATAAAATGCAATGCACAATTTCAAAACATTTAGGGACGAACCTCCCTCATAAAACCAACCATCACCTGTTACCATTTCAATGCATAAAACCATTTTGCATGAAATCTCCACATGTTCAGATAGAATAAGCACAATAAATCAAGTTTTGGGGGCGAACACTCACCTTGAACGAAACTCAGAACACTTCAAATCTTGAGCCCAACCTCAATTTTTGTGCAACTCCTCAAGTCTTTTAACCAAACCACCTCCTCACACGTCCTCACGCGCTGCCCAAGTACTCTGCCCGTGTAATGCTTCGAGTATGCTTAAAAAGCCTTCTATCCACTAAACCCGAAGCACTCTTGTCTAGCACAAACTTCTCACAATTTCGAATGAGAAACCTTTGATTATGAACCCTTATTTATAGGTTTTGGAAACTTAGCCACCAAGAAACATATATTTTGCAGTCATTTCAAATCTTCCAAAATCTTTTACAATCATTCCAAATCTTCTAAAGATTGTCTGCAATCATTGTAAATCTTCCAAGATATTGTATAATCATTACTAAATCTTCTAAGATATTCTGCAATCATTCTAAATCTTATAAAATATTATATTATCATTACCAAATATTCTAAGATATTCTGCAATCATTCTAAATCTTCTAAGATATTATATAATCATTACCAAATATTCTAAGATATTCTGCAATCATTCTAAATCTTCCAAGATATTATATAATCATTGATATCCGAATCAAATCTTTATCCAAATCAAATCATATCAAATCAAATCTTATCCAAATCTTATCCTTAAAGTCATCATGAGCCTTCATCTTATCTCTAACGTCATCATACGACTTCATCTTATCTCTAATGTCATCATGAGACTTCATCCTTATCTCTAAAGTCATTTATGAGACTTTTCCTAAATCTCTCAAATGCCCCTAGTAAAAAGGTTTCAATAATTACACTTTGGCCCGAACTTTTGGATAATTGCACTTAGACCCTTTTCAACATGGTCCCTGGACTAATTTTTAATTACATTTTAGTCCCCGAAGAATGGATTAATTACGCTAATACCCCTAATTTTTAGGTAAATTACACTTTTACTCGAACCTCAAAAATTACGATTTTACCCCTGGCTCAAAAATTAAACTTTTATCTCTAAACATCCACAATCCCTTAAAACATTCTATTTCCTCAAGTATTTGAATCTAAAAATCTTGAGTATTACATCCCTTACGATCATTCGATTTTCTTAACTTGGTAGATAGTTGTACCGAAAACTGTTCTCGATCTAATTTCTTTTATCACTAAAAATCATAATTCGAATCACTCATCATTACCATACTATTTCCCTTAAAAATCTAGGGTCCAGGGTACTCCCTCCGGTCGATTCGGCAATTAGTTAACTAAATTCTCAAATTGATTTTCAGTTCCTTGAACTTACTCACTTTGCAATATAGGGTATTACATGTACCTAATTAGTTGAGTAAACTTAACATCATACTGAGATACCGACATTTCTTTTGTCTGCCTCAATTTCATAAACACCCAAGTCTTCTCTTCCTGCCAGCTTTGTGGATAGTACTTAGCGTTAAAAGCTTCCTTAAATCTTTCCCAAGTTATCAACTGAGCTTATCTCGGCCTTGGATCTTACTCTGCTTGCTGGGGTGTCCTTTGCAAGGCTCGCTGAGTCGATTGCCACCATAAACCAGCTTCTTCCTCTAGCATGAAAGTAGCGCAGTTAACCTTCTCCTCATCACTACACTGCAAATGTTGGAGCAGCTTCTCAGTTTGTTCTATTTAATACTCAGTCATACTAGGGTCATCTCTTGCCCTTCCTCTAAACACTGGAGGTCTTTGTCGGCGATACTGATCTAGCACATGAGGGTATGCCTTGGCTGCTCGTTTATTGCTACACAGGTTAACATATTTTCTAGAATCCTTTCCACTAGGTTGAGCCTATTCTTACTAGGATCTTATCCCTCTTCTTGCTGACCATTGCTCGTGGTGTGATTCGCAGAGTGACCATGGTGACTACTTGTGGCATGATTCGCAGAGTGACCACGGTGACTGCTACTACTGTCTTCCTCATCTCATCTATTGAGATTCGTGATTCTATGAGTTTTCACCATCTAAAAAAAAAAAAAAACAACACTTTCTTAGAGGTAACCTTAATTTCAATATCCTTATCAGCAGAATCAATTCTATTATCAAAACACTTATCGAACTATACTAGGTTTCTTATTTCTGGTCATTCCTTAGGATCCTCAATCTATACCAAATCATTCCTATACTTGAACCTCAATAATTCAAAACCGCCTACTCACTAACCTAACTTGAAAACTAGGCTCAGTCACATTAGACTAACCATCCATGACTCAATCATTTTCAATTCCCAATGGTACCCCTGAATCTCCAAATCGGGGTTTTTGCTAATTCTCTCTAATACCAACTGTAACGCATTATTTTTCCCTAGCATGCGTTAACTCAAGATTTCAGGGATATTTTTTTTCCCAACATATACTCAACCTAAATCAAATCCCGACAATACCTATCTACCTTCTCGGCATATCAACTTAAAGGAATAATCTAAGACATGTAACATCAATCACATTAACGGAAGCAAGATCGAAACCTTGATAATACATAACCGTAATTCCTTTATTCATAATATAAAATTCATACCATTGATGTTCAACATGACATCATCAAAATAATACATAACATCTAGATATCACAAAACATGGTCAATGACCTACTAAATTTCCAAAATGTAAATGACGGCTACATCTCGATAACCCTTTTTCCTTTAGCGCCGCTGCTTTCACCTGAACGTTTGAATATTCTAGGAACGAAGTCCAAATTAGATGCTGATTCATCTAAGTGAAAGTTCAAAAATATTTCCATGAATATATGCAAAATCATGAATAAAACCGACAAATCTCAACATATCCCAGCCCAAGAGAATCCCACACAACACTTAACCTTAACTAGAGAAAATGCAATCTATAATACCACGCTTTCCCAGTGCGTTAGATAACGTAAGATCTCGGGGATATATATATTTCTTTTCAACAGAAATTTAACACCTAGATCGTTCCCCAACAATCTCGTTACACCTTCTCAGTATATCAAACTCAGAATCATTAACAAAGTAAGACAGGTAAAACATCTCAAATGCGAAAGCTAGATCGAAACCTCAAATGGTATATAATCGTAACCATCTCATTCATAACTTTAAAGTAGAATCATCGTTTTACATGATGTCATCAAAATTTAAAACATAATTAAAATCAACATACTATAAACTATTTTCTAATCGCCGTCACTCCTCGATTGGTAATCCCTTTCCCTTTTTCACCGTTGCATTCACCTAGAACGTTTGAATATTCCAAGGACATAGTCCAAATTAGATGTTGAATCATCTAAGTGAGAATTCAAAACACGTTTTCATGAATGTATGCAAGACATGAAACAAACTGACATAACCCGACAAGTCCCAACCCAAGAGAATCCCACACAGTGCTTAACCCAACCACGGGGAAAGAGCAATCTCTCTAAATACAACATCACCAAACTGACACATTGGCGCAACACAGTCCTAGCTTAAAAGGGGCAAAGTCAACGCATATCCCTGACACCTCAAGAACAATCGTTATCACTTCCGGCCCAGGAGGGTCAACATCAATGTAGGAACACGACTCACCACAAGCACATCAGGGATTACATTCCTATTCAGAAGCATTCCATAAACATTACCCATTCCCAACCCATATCTCACATGGATAACTAGTCACCCTTGTGTAACTTCTCTGGCCACACAGCCCGGCACGAAACCTTAGGCGGCCATCCCAGCATGCACACCAGCACCAGATACCCTTATACGTTATTCCAGCAACACCCTTGGAAAATTACAGCTACACTATCAAGATAACATCCCAGACTAACACCCCATATGGACAACACAAACACATGACTATGCCACAAACTACAACTCGATGCATCATATAAAACAACATTTTATCATTTATCGATGTTTTGGGACGAACCTTGTAACACCCCAAATTTTTCGGGAGTGTTATAACTTAGGATTTCGAGAATATAAAAATTTTTCATACCACAATCGCTACCATACATCACACAAATTCCCAAAAACCCTAATTTTCACCTTCTCAACTTAACAAACCCAATATTAAATAGCTAAGACAAGTGTTAAAATTTCAAATGCGGAAGCTAGATCGAACCTGATATGGTTCACAACCATCACACTTTATTTATCATACATAAAATCATTCAAGACGTCTACAAAATAAATTACATGGACATCATCTCTAGCAAGTGATAACTAAACATCTTAAACATATCCAAAATTACATAGGTTCGCACAAAAATATGCTAATCATGCTACAGGCAGTAATTTAAGCTAATTCTTCAGTTATCTCATTTCCCTTAAAGCCGCTCGTCGAACCTGAAACGTTTGAATATTCCAGGGACATAGTCCAATTAGAAGAGGAATCTTCTAGTGAGAAACTCAAAAAAAAAAAAAAAATAGTTTATATCGATGCATGATCAGGTATAAAATGTATGAGAAGACAAGGAGAACTACTCCGAAGTGCCTCGTGAACACATCAGCCTCCTCCAATGAGAGCTTTCTCATTGGCGCACGCATAGCGCCTCTCGGGAGGTCCCTAACCATGTCACTTCAGCCCAACCTTGTAGAACTCATGCAAGCACCACATCCGTTGTTCCTTAGACTCACGGTCTTCCCCACGAGAGCTTTCTCAATGGCGCCCACATAGTGCCTCTCGGGGGATATCCGACTTTTTCCCTCGGTCAATAACAAATAGGTACAACAGTATGGCCACACGAATTTTATAAATGCAACAATTAAAAATCCAACAACATATATTTTCTAGAAAAATATATTTCATATATACAACATGATTTCACATAAGAGAACAACAAGAGTCTACGTACAAGAACTTCACAAAATATGTCTCATGCAATAGAAGTCTCTCATAAGAGAATAAAAAATAGGATTTGGAGTATAGAAGTCTCACCTTGTTGGTTTATCTCTTGGACGGTATAATTTCACAGCAAACGGCCTAGGTTTCTGCAGAAAACACGAGTTTTGGTAAACCTAATCTCAAATATTTTTACATAGGGTTGAAGGGTATTAAAGTAGGGGAATAACTGGAAAATTTGAAGGAAAATGAGCCTCTCACGCACCCTCACGCTCCCCCGAAATGTGACTCACGCGCCTTCACGCGCAGCCATTTCTGGCGCGTGTAACTCACGCGCTACCCAGTAGTTTCGGACAGCTTCGCCTCTCTTTTGTATTTCGGCCATAACTTCCTCATTTTAACTCCGATTTGACCCCCATTTGAACCTACGCTACTCTTTTTTCCCCCTCTACAGGATTATCGAAAAAAAGGGACTTACCTTGCTTTTTTTCTAACTGATTTAGGTGAATTCCAGCGAAGACTCGTAACTCCGACGAGGCTCATTCTCCCCGGCTTCTCCTTCGATTCCTTCCCACCTTCTTGCTGAACCTCCTACTCTCTCTCTAGAGCAAGCTCCTCCTCTTAGAGTGCCTCAACTCTCAAACTTGCTTGGAAAGATTTGAGAACAACCCATGGTGCCTATTTATAGATTTCTCCAACCAATCACATTATGCCACTTGTCACAATCTTAGCCATGGACTCCAAAGACTCAAACCTATAATTGAATGGCTTTTGAAATCCAAAGCTAGAATGAATTCAACTTTTGAAATCCAAGCAAAAACCCCAAACTTCTCCCAAATAACATTTTGGCCCTTATTTCAAGTCCTCAACTTTAATATTTTACCACATAGGCTCTTAATTTTATCCTTATTTCGTTTGGATAATTCTCTAATTACAATTACACCCTCAAACATCAAATTTATCGAGATACTTAAAATCTCTAAATTAATAACTCAAAATTACTCGATATGTACAATTTCTCGAAGCCCCTTACCATCATTCGGCTATTTTAGGCTACAACTTAGCTTAACCGAAAAAATCGTCTCTGATTTAATTTCTTTCAGCGTTATAAATCTCGCCTCGAGACCCTCGTCAAAAATATCAGGTATCTAAGCTCTAGGGCACTCTCTATGACTAATTTGGTCATTTGTTGCTATTTCAAACATATTTTTTGGTATTTTAAACTCACTTAAATTACGTGGCATCTTCACAAAAATATGGGGTATTATAAACCTCCCACATGAAACCAACCGTCACCGGTTGAACTGTTCACATGCAACAAAACCATTTTGCCTAAAATCATAACACATTTAGGTAAAACAAATACCAAGTTTTTAGGGTAGGAACACTCACCTTGAATGTATTCAAAATGCCTCAATTCTTATGTACAACCTTGATTTGCGTGCCAAACCTCAAACACCAGTACTTATACTCAACCTCAAGTCACAACACTCCATAAACACTATATTTATTTAAAGGAACATCAAAATCCATTTTTCCTTAATTTTCCATAATTTCTTCTATCTTTCTCCTAGTTTTCACCTTAATAATTCCAAAATAACTATCTCCTCAAATATTTTTCCAAATTTTTCAACACAATAAATCCTAAAATCATTTTTAAAAATATTAAAATTAATTTCAAAAAATATTAAAATTAATTTCAAAAAATACCACTGGCTCACGTGCCAGCACACGCCAAGCACGTGTTTGTTAGCGAATGATGGTGTGTGCAGCTCACGCACCAATCGTCTTTATCGCTTTCGACCATCAGTGATTGCTCCGATGCTCGATCTGATCACACCCCCTTCAAGCTCTCCCTCAGTCAATCCTGATCACCCTTGGTTTCCCGAAACACCACCAAAAAAGGCCTTAAACGGACGATTACATGTCTGGCCCCGGCATCTGCCTCGAGATTTCTGGCCAAGCTCGAAATAGCTTCAAACTCACTCCAAAATGCACCAAAATCTCCAAAAATTATCCTTGATACCTCGAGAATAAAAGCCCTCTATCTACTCCCTTTGAATCACTGTCAAACATGAGTAATTTATGTGCTAAGTCTCAGCCAAAACCCTTGCTATTTATAGGCAAAATTTGGCCATTCTTCAACTAATCAGAAGCCAAGGCTTGGCCCCCAAGCTTCCCCACACTATATATAACCTCCCCTAAGCCACCCTCAATAGTCCCATCATCGCAAGAAAGTCAGACACCGACTTGCAGGTTTCACACATGTTTTTGTTTATTACATTTCAGCCCCTTATCTAATTTTCAATTTCAGTTTGCCCTTTTCCTTGTAATCCCTTATCTTTCCAATAGTACCACTTGTTGGAAATGTATGCCCTAAAGACACGTTTTGTTTAATTTATGGTAATGATGTTTCTTTTATTCAGTTTATGGCACATATATTGTTTGCATTTAATTGTTGGAAAGGTGTCCATGCTATTAAGTAAGTGATTCATGTGATGGGTCGTTCTTCACAGTTAGGCATGAATCATGGGTACTTAATAAGCAAGAAAATATTACTCTTGATCTTTTGATAGTACTGGTCATTCTATCATGATAAGATCATTGTGCAATAGATCCTAATGGAGGATGGCTTGCCTTAGCCAGTAAACAGTCCGTTTACTCTAATTGTACAAGCGCATTTGGAATGCGTAGAGTTGACCTGTGATAGAAGCTAATGACAAAGTACTAATTATCATGGAGCTAGTCTATCACTGCTACTACGTGGACGAGTACTCTAATACTTGAGTATTAGTTGGTGGTCTAGTGAACCTAGAGCTATATTCTTAGATTCATTGTAGGTGAGGTCTATCAAAGATCAATATCCTTTTGAGTTGGGAGTATGGTTTCTAATTAGCTAAGACAGACTAATACAAGATAGTTTCTGTGATTCACCCCCTTGTGATTGTCCAAGAATAATCGAATAATCCAGGGCCCTGGGAACGTGACTTAAGAGTGTGTGCTTCTGGGTAGCTCCCAGTGATAAGCAAGTACATTCGAGTAGTCACGGATTATTGGACTAGTGATCTAAGGATGGTAGAAGTCATTTAGAAAGGTGTTAGTACATTATTCCTTTCTAAATGATGGGTATTACGCAGAGGGGTATTTTCGTCATTACACTAGTAGGTCAAAAATATGGCATATGCAAAATTATTCGTGGGGTCAGTGTTACCATATGGTGATAGTTGGAACACTTAGAATGATAAAATATAGCTACTAGGTAGCAGGGATATTTTGGTCATTTTAGTAGCCGTGAATAATTTGTCTTTTGGTCCCCGGGGTAGCTCGATGTAACTCATGTATTTTTTTTAATACATTTGGCTTGTTGGATGAATTACATTGAGAGATAATTATTTTATTTAGAATGGTCCATTGGGCTAGAATAAAATAATGGTTCATTAGGGTTTTTAATTAATTAATTGGGCTAACCCAATTAGATATTAATTAAATGATCTTGGCCCATTAGGGTTTGGCCCACTAGGGTTTTAACCCTAGGGTTCTCCCTATATATATCTCTCTTTGGTTGTTTTTTCATCCAAGTCGTTTTTCATTCTTCTTCACCGAAGAGAGGCCACGAGTTCGAGTCATACCCCGGAAGATCGAAAGGGTGCGTTTGAATTCTGATGCGACGGAGCCGAAGGCTAGCAGGACAGCCGTCGTCTCCACCACGCGAAGAAGCTCCCATCGCTCCATTCCGTCCGGTAATCTGCCGCAAAAGTAAGTCTCCTAGATTCTTATCAATACGAGGAACATTTTTTGATTAAAACGCTTCCGTTGCATGCTTTGTTTCCTCGTTCATGATCCTTCACCACTAAGACCTACAAGTTTTATACTCTTCAATTCATCCTTAAAATTTCTGAAAAATTATCTTTTTGACCACCCTCAGGCAAAATTGACAAATTACACTTAAGCCCTAATTGATCGATTTGACCTTTAGTCTTTTCGTTTCAACCCAAAATCACTTAAGGGTTGTTCTACATATAAAATCTAGGTCCCCAAAACACTTCGTTGACTTTCCGGAAGTCTCCTACGTCGATTCATTTTTTTAGCCTGATCCACAAATGTATCGAAAATCGTTCCCAATCCAACTTCTGTTGACACCAAAAATCATGTCTCAGATCACTCGTCAATACTATATCATTTTTCTTAAACATCTAGGGTACGGGTCACTTCCTGTGGTCGATTCGGTCACTCAAAACTGTGATAGTGTACCTTATAACCCCACTCTTCCGAAAAATTCCACTTGCACCCTACGTAAAATCTCTTTTATAACCTCAAGAATTTCCTAGGTATTACATAATCTCTCTAAAGGCAACACAACTACATCGACACATTTGTAACACCCCGCCTTACACAGGCGCGATACTATAAGGAAATTCTCTGGAATCTTTTTTTTTTCTTTAAAAGTCTGTCACACGCGGCGCCGTGGATACAATCTTCACATGCAGATGAAAAACCCGTCACATACAATGCCCGACGCCTGCGGTGATTCCAAGAACAATCTTCACATGCAGGTAAAAATCCCGAGAACCCCAGTCTTACTCGCTTAACTAATAAGATCAAAAGACTTAAAACTAAACGAGACATGATATAACACAGCAGAATAAATACATCAAAATGTCGTGGCCTACCACGAGTTTCAAACAAAGTATTCCCGTACTGAAATATGTAATACAAACTTTCAAGTGATACAGCGATGTTATACACTGATTATACATGTCCCAAAATAAATACTAATACTTCCAAGTAGTATAATGATTATCCACTAAACAAAGCTGGACCCACCGGCCATCTCCTCGTTCTCGCAGCTGTCCCTGGCTGGAATGTTGAATGTTCCAGGGGCATACTTAATCCCTCAAGTGCCCTACCGTGTCACTCGTTTACCAAGATTAACCTTGTCCCATTCTCAAGAAGACCCCATCCCATCCCATATAGACCCAACAACGACACGAAAATCAACACCCCGATGTTATGAAAATACACGCCACGCACCGACTCGTTTTTAAAAATAAAAACAGTTGATACAATGTATCACATTATAGATATGCATATGACGCCACAATGTACATAAGTGAAACACCTTTGCAAAACAACCCGGGGTTCAAGAGGGTATAACCGCTCACTAGAACTGGTCCGATCACATGGATCCTAAGCTTGGGAGGGTAAAACCACTCACCAGAACCCTCCATACACAATTCAATTCATATTTAAGACAAGATAAAACAAGAGTCAAACCATTCACCTCAAATCGGAAAAGTTTGGATTTTGCCTCAAAAAATGTGCCTCACCTTGAAATTCGTGCAATCCTTCTTTCCAACTCACCAATCGTCTCCTATTCATCATTAGGACCTTAGAAATCAATATTTCTATTTTTCCTCAATTTTCTCTACTTTTCTTTATTTTTAAACCTTTCTTACTTTCGAAAATTCATAAAAATACCTAACATCAAGTTTCACCAAATATTTTTCCATGATAATTCCTAAAATAATCTTACAAAAATTACAAAATTAAAATCAAGGACAAAACCTACCTCACGCGCCACCTAGGGGCTCGGCGAGTGAAGCCCACGGCCGGCTGGACTGGTTGTCTTCTCCGGTCTTCTTCTCCGATTCCGGCGACTCCCAATGCTCCAAAAGACTACGGGGACTTGAAGACCTTGACGAGGCGACCTCAATTGTGCCTTCAAACGTAGAAAAAAGCCACCAAAAATGGCTTTAAAAGCCAGTTGCAAGTCGCGGCGCCGGCGAGCCCGATTTTTCGGCCAACTTCTTGAAACCCTGCTATTTCTACACCAAATGACCCCAAATTCTCCAGAAACAATCCTAAACACCTAAGGAACAAAAGCCCCTTATCCCAGAAGCTCGATTCAGCCTTAAACGAGAGAAATTTTGATCAATTTTAAATTTGAAACCTCGGCCAAGAACCCCCTTTTATACTCGTTTTTGACCTAATTCCCCACCATATCCGGCTCGTTCTTATCCCTTAAACCCAAATCCATCCTCTAAACCAATCGAGAAGCCCCAGAACGTGAGCCTAAGCCCTTGAAAGATTCGACCAAATCGGAAATTTCTTCTGCCATTAAAATCGGTCACCTCAATGCTTTTTCCGGCCAATGGTGAGTCCCTACAGCTTCATCATCGTCTGAAGCTAGCCTAGCGCCTCCCAAGAAACCTTCCCGACGCTGCCAGGCGGCTGGCCGGCGACCACAGTGCCGCCGGTCGGATTCACACCATGCAATTTTCCAAAAATTGCATTTTAGCCCCTAACCAACTTTTAATTGCATTATCTCCCATTCCTTGGCACCCCTAGACTATCTAACACTTTCACTACTACCCAAAAGTTCTATATTTTTCATTCCCTCAAGAAATTTCTGAAAACTTCGTCGTTTCGACCTCCCTCGGGTACTTTAAAAAATCTGCACTTTTGCCCGACTACCCTTATTTGCATGATTTAGACGTCAAACCTTTGAAAATCTCTTGATTTTGTTGAATATTGCTTATTTGGACAATTTGACCTTTGTTGGCTTACTTGACATAGTCCCTCATCTTCTGTTTATGTTTTGAGTATTGCACAAAAGCCCAGAACTATAATTAAATACCAAATTTGACCTCAAAATTTTTAAAATGCTTATAATATTGAACACTTGATATTACATCCTCCCCCTCTAAGAAGAAATTTCATCCTCGAAATTACCAACTTACAACTCTAAATAAATGCGGATAAGAAATTTTCATCTCTTCTTCGCGTTCCCACGTAGCTTCTTTCTCGTCATGGTTGCTCCATAATACCTTTACCAATGGGATAACCTTATTTCTTAAGACTTGGTCTCTTTGATCTAAGATTTGCACTGGCTCTTTCGGGTATGTTAGATCATTTTGTATCTCAACAGTCTCGTTTCGAAGTACTTGAGTAGGATCCGGCTCATGTTTCCGTAGTTGAGACACGTGAAATACGTTGTGGATATTTGATAATGCCACAGGTAATGCTACTCTGTAAGCCATTAACCCAATTTTCTCTAAAATTTCATAGGGTCCTATATATCTTGGGCTTAATTTTCCTTTTCTTTTCCCTCGAATCACTCATTTGAATGGAGAGACCTTTAAATATACCTTGTCACCGATCAAAAATTCCAAATTTCGTCTTCGTTGGTCAACGTACGATTTTTGACAACTTTGACTTGTCTTCATTTTCTCCTGAATTTTTTTTATCTTCTCAGTAGTTGCTTGAACAATCTCGAGTCCAATTAATCCTACTTCTCCAGTTTCTACCCAGCAGAGTGGTGTTCTGCATTTTCGCCCGTACAATGCTTCGTAAGGGGCCATTCCAATGCTACTATGGTGCCCATTGTTGTAGGCGAATTCCACCAGAGGTAGATGTTTCTCCCAACTTCCTGAGAAATCCAAGAAGCATGCCCTTAGCATGTCTTCGAGCGTCTGAATTATTCGCTCGGATTGTCCATCGGTTTGAGGGTGATAAGCTGTGCTGAGCTTTAACTGTGTTCCCATACACTTGTGGAAACTTTCCCAAAATCTTAACGTAAATCGTGGGTCTCGATCTGACACTATGCTTGTAGGGATTTCGTGTAATCGTACAATTTCCTCAATATATAGTTGACCTAAAGCATGAGTCGATTGGCTTATCTTAATAGGTAAAAAATGTGCCGACTTGGTCAATCGATCCACTATTACCCAAATAGCATCGTTTCCCTTGGGACTTCAAGGCAGACTAGTCACAAAGCCCATAGTGACGTGATCCCACTTCCACTCGGGAATATTCAATGGTTGCAGCATTCCTCCCGGACGCTGATGCTCAATTTTTATACGTTGACAGGTATCGCATTGTGCCACATACCGCGCCACATCTTTTTTTCATTCTAGGCCACCAGTAAATTTCTCTAAGGTCCTTTTACATCTTTGTGGATCCTGGATGTACAGTGTACTTAGCTCAATGAGCTTCCCTTAAGATGTTTTGCCTCAACTCTTGATCTTTTGGTACGTATGTTCTTCCTTGAAACCGAAGTATACCATCATGATAACTGAATTTAGGTACCTTAACTTGATCGTTCCTGTCTATCCATTAACTTCTTCTTGTGTCTATCTGAAGAGCTAACCTGATTTGATTCACCACATCATATTGGATTTTCAGATTTGCCAAATATCCCTTGATTGGCTTAGGTTTAACACTTACTGTCAAGTGGCTGAAGTCCTCAATCATTTCCCATTCCTTAACCATCATGCTAGCTACTATGTCAGAGCTTCTTCTGCTAAGAGCATCTGCAACTACGTTTGCCTTCCCTAGATGATAGGAAATGGTACAATCATAATCTTTCAAGTATTCCATCCATCTTCGTTGATGCATATTCAGCTCCTTCTGAGAAAAAATGTACTTTAAACTCTTATGGTCCGTAAAAATTTCAAACTGCGCTCCGTAAAGATAATGTCTCCACAACTTCAAAGCATAAATTATGGCTGCTAACTCCAAATCGTGAGTCGGATAGTTCTGCTCGTGCCTCTTCAATTGTCGAGATCTGTAAGCGATCACTTTCTCGTCTTGCATTAGAATGCATCCCAAACCTATTCTCGAAGCATCGCTATATACCACATATTTTCCTGATTCTGTTGGCATTGCCAAAATCGGTGCCGTGGTTAGTCGTGCCTTAAGTTCTTGAAAGCTTTGCTCACACTTTTTGTCCCATTCAAACTTGACTTCCTTTTGTATCAATTGGGTAAGTGGAGCGGATATCTTCGAGAATCCTTCTACAAACCTTCTGTAGTATCCAGCTAATCCAAGAAAACTTCGAATTTCCCCGACGTTCTTAGGTGCTTGCCATCTTTGAATTGCTTCTATTTTTGCTGGATCAACAGTTATTCCCTCTGCAGAAATTATGTGTCCAAGGAAAGCTACCTGAGTAAGCCAAAATTCACATTTTGAAAATTTGGCGTACAACTGGTGGTGCTTTAAGGTCTACATAACTATCCTCAAATGATCCTCGTGTTCTCTTTCACTAGTAGAGTATATCAAAATGTCATCTATGAACACTATTACGAACTTGTCCAAGAAGGATCTAAAAGTTCGGTTCATCAAGTCCATAAATGTAGCAGGTGCATCAGTTAATCCAAACGGCATCACTGAATACTCATAGTAACCATACCGCGATCTGAAAGCAGTCTTGGGTACATCTTCTGGTTTGATCTTCATCTGATAGTATCCTGACCGAAGGTCTATCTTAGAAAACACCCTAGCTCCTTGAGTTGATCAAACAATTCTTCAATCCTAGGCAACGGGTACTTGTTCTTTATAGTTACCTTATTCAACTGCCGATAGTCGGTACACATCCGCAACGTACCATCTTTCTTTTTTACGAACAAAATCGGAGCTCCCCAAGGTGACACACTAGGTCTGACAAATCCTTTGTCGACCAAGCCTTGTAATTGCTCCTTTAATTCCCTCATTTCAACTGGGGACTGTTGAGTGTAGATTTTGATGATTGATGATTGGCATGTGTGAATGTGAATTTATATTTTATGTTCTAACAAAGCATGAAGCCTTCATAAGGCTTACAAAGCTATTCTTTAGTGATTTCATGACACAGGTTATATATGGAAACTTCTTATACTTATATAGAGATTTCATTATATATGGAAACAAGTTTTTAGAGAGCTTTCTAGAAATTTGAGTATTTGAGCTATGAATGGAAAGTTCTTCTTAGAATGGAAAGTCTAGAAGATATATTGAATCCTTGTTCATATATGGGAAGTTCAAAAGATATATATGGAAGTTTTTGAGGAGATTGGAGTAGTCCACTATATGGAGTTGCCATATATGTAACTTGGCGACATGGCATTATTAATGTGGCATTTTGTTGACATGGCAGCCACGTGGAGCACACTCATCAAGGTTACATCATCTCGTTGGTCTAAATATGGTAAGAGAATCATGGAGTAAATTTAAAGGTTCTTAGAAGCTTCTTTACTCAATTAAATATGGAAGAATTTTTGAATTGTATTCAAATGGAGAAGTTAAAGATTCAGCATTATTGTTCATCATTAATGGAGGAAATTAAGGTTTGAAAGTTAAACCTTGAATGATATTACTTTCTTTTATTGCTGATTCTATCTCATTAAAAGGATCCTCTACTCAAATCATGGAATCAATTATCCTACTCATTATGACTAATTGATATCCTCATTATAGCTAATTGATATCTTCATTATGGGAGAATATTCTAAGGATATCTTGCATATATTCAGCTACACAAATTGATTTTCTTCTTGTTGTCAACATTTCAAATTAGCTATGCTTGTTATGGAAGCTAAGGGGCCAATTGCACAATCAAAGGAGTTTGAAGATCAACTAGAAGTCAGAATTGATCATTTGTTATTTAATTTTGATTTTGCAAGAATTATGAAGGGTTTGGATGATATTTTTAATCCTTGAAATCAGCCATGCATTATTGGAATTGATTTGCTCATTCAAGGCTGATTGGAGATCTACAAAAGTCAAAGGTCTTGAAGATCAATCAAGTTAGCTGATTATGGAAGGTAAATCAAAAATTCAAAACGAAGGGCTAAGATTGGCTTGAAGACTTGACACATGGAGGGCTGAGATTGATCAAGGAAAGCCAACTCTAACACTATATAAAAGGATCTCTTGAAGCCTTTGGAACAACTTTTGGAAGCCCTATTATTCTCTACATCATTGGCCAAGATTTTCATTCTCTCTAAGTCTTTCTTTTCCTCTATCTTCTTGAGAGAAAACTAAGAGAGTTCTCTACACTTCATTGTATTATTTTTGAGAGAACCCTATTTCTCAATCTCTACTATCTTGTAAAGAGCGTACAAAATCCAAACTAGTGAGTGTGAGACTCCAGAAATAGTTTGGTGGTGGTGAAGCCAAGTGAAGGCTTTGGTGGTTGTAAGAAAAGTTTCATATAGTGGATTTGATTGAAAATCCTAAGGAAGGGAATCCTTAGGTAGTGGATGTAACCCATAAGGGCCGAACCACTATAAATCGTTGTGTCCTTCTTCTCTTCACTCTTTACTTATTCTTGCTTGATTATACTTGTTTGTTTTTGTTTTTGTGTGGCCAAATCCTAAGGCTTACATTCTTGTTGGCTATTATATTCTGATTTGCTTTAATTGATCATTCTTTGTACTCATTCAATATTCCATTTGGTTTATTTAAAGTCTTGTTATTGTGTGCATTCAAATCACATGTTTTTCACCAAGTTGTAATTTGAAGAGTATATTGGATCTAAGCACATACTAGCACAGCTGGCGGATATCATATTATCCATCTAGTATTTAAGTGCTCCCGTACTCTCAACTACAATTTTAATTTATATTAAATTTGTTTTCTCATATATATACGTGCATAAGTTTTGCATTAAAGTTTTTAAAAGGTGTCAATTCACCCCCCCTCTTGACTAGGTTAGAACTCAACAGGGACATCTTTTACGGAGGTATGGATATAGGTTGCGTACTTGGTACAAGATCTATTGAAAATTCAATCTCTTTAAGGGGTGGTAATCCAGGTAAATCCTCAGGAAAAACCTCAGGGTACTCATTCACAACCCTTACTGAATCCAATTCGAGATTCTTCTTACTTGGCTCAAGTTTGGCTGATTGTAATGCTTGCAAGGTTACGCCATGCTTCCTCTTACTTCTATTGTTCTGACCTTGGAACGAAATCCAATCTCTGCCAGGTTTGCGTAAACTCACGATCTTGTTCTTACAATCCACTTTAGCTTCATGTATTGATAGGAAATCCATTCCCATGATCATGTCGAAATCTTGAATATCTAACACGGCTAAGTTTATCTTGAAACTTTCCCCTCCCATATCTAGATTACAACCCTAACATCCTACTGCTATCTCTAGGGTTAAACCCATAGGTGAAGCTATTAACATTTGATAACCTAACTTCCTAGGTTCCAGCTTTAGACTTTCTATTGATGCATGCGAAACAAACGAATGCGTAGCACCCGGATCTATTAAAGCATGAACTGGAATGTTTGAAAAGAACAGTGTACCTTTAATTACTGTAGGATCGGCCTCAGCATCCTCACAAGTCAGATTGTACACTCGGCCAAGATGAACATTCGATGCTTCTCCGCTTGGCGGTTCCATCTTTTGTCTCTTTGGGCACTCCCGCGAGATATGCCCCGGTTGCCGACAATTGTAGCACACCACTTTCCCCTGGTACCCAACTTGGGGCGTTCCTTTGATCTTCGGGCAATTTCTTCCAATGTGGCCTTCCTCGCCGCAGGCATAACATTTCATGATGCATTTTTTTCCAAAGTGCTTCTTCTTACACCGAGGGCATTTCCCATCATCCTTAGATTGAGTTGTTACATTTCCCGACTTGCTGCCCTTGCTTCCTTTTTCAGTCTTGATTATTTTCACCCTTGTCAGGTTTCTTTCAATAGTCAGAGCTCGATGTAATGCTTCCTTGTAAGTGTCAATGTCCCATCCGCTTAACACTTGTTGAAGACTTACTTGCAATCCTAAAACAAACTTCTGTGCTTTCTGACTTTCGTCGGTTTCGTACACAGGCATGTATTTAATCAGCTGAGTGAATCGGTTGTCGTATTGATTCACAGACATCTCGTCAGTCTGCTTGAGTCTCATAAACTCCCAGATTCTTTCTTCCTTCCAACTCTTGGGAAAATACTTGGCATTAAACTCTTCCTTGAATCCTGCCCAAGTATATACTGGCGCATCTTCATCTTCTTCCTCGCGTTCTTGTTGAGATCTTATCATCGAACGCTCGGTAGATTGCCACCACCGACCTGCTTCTTCTTCCAAAATATAAGTTGCGCACCTCACTTTCTCCTCTTCACTGCATTGTAGGTGTTGAAGTAGTTTCTCTGTCTGCTCAAGCCAATACTCGACTGAGCTAGGATCATCACCAATCCTTCCTTTGAACACAGGGGGTCTCAAGTGTCGGTATCGCTCCAATGCCGTGGTCGTGTGCCGAGTAGGCTCCTTTTGACTCACGTATGTCAGCATGTTCTCTAAAAATTGCTCCATTCTCTCAAATCAGTCCTCACTGGAACTCGATTCTCCAACATATCTTTTATTTCCTCCTGAGTGATTCCTGCGATCACCCTGATCTCAGGGTTTATTTTCCTCCCTTCTCCCATTTCCGTCGTGGGCTGCATCTCGGAGTCTTCGTGTATTCACCATCTGAAGTGAATCAAGGAAATAAATTATGCACAAGACAAGAGTATTTCTGTACAAGATGGACAATTTTATTTATTAACAGTATCCCACAAAACATAACAACTTAGCACAACCGAAAAGGAAATAGACATAACATCTTATTATATTTTATATATTCCTTCTTCCTTCAGTTATCTCTTCGGCCTTGATCAGTAGTCCTTTGGCCTCCAGATCCACGTTTCCTTGTGGTCCCCGTCACTGTCAGATGCCACTGGGGGTCCTTCATCATCATCCTGAGCCTCTTGAGATTCCTCATCGGAACTGATGTCGATGACCTCAACCTCGGGATTTGCAACACCCTCTTCCTGATTTTCCTCATCCATAACTTCCCCGTGCAGGTCCTCATGCTCGTCCCTCATACTCGTGCAAAATTCATGTAAAGAGTCATAATCCCAGACCTCCCATAACCACTGGGCGAAATTCTTCCACTCTCCTTCCATCTGATCAATAAGATAACTGATCTAATACTCTGCCAGATCTATCAACTATCGGTAACTTGGAGGTACATCGTCAATAATTTCCTCCATCGCATTCAGAAATTCATTCATACCTTCCTCTTGCGGGTGTACACGAGCTTCAATCCTATTTGCCCAGTGTGACAGTAGCACTTGATCTACCATGGCTTGCTAATAATACACAAATGTTTTCTCAGAAACCTCAAACATGTATTTCCCAAAATTTTTGTATGACTCTTAGAATTCATAACCTTATTCTAAGTTAACAATCCTAACCATGCTAAGTTCAATAACCTAGCCTATCCATCCTAGGGTTTTAACCTGGCTCTGATACCAATTGTAACACCCCGCTTTACACGGACGCGATACTATAAGGAAATTCCCGGGAATCTTTTTTTTTTTTCTTTAAAAGTCTGTCACACACGGCACCGTGGATACAATCTTCACATGCAGATGAAAAACCCGTCACATACAATGGCCGACGCCCGCGGTGATTCCAAGAACAATCTTCACATGCAGGTAAAAATCCCGAGAACCCCAGTCTTACTCGCTTAACTAACAAGATCAAAAGACTTAAAACTAAACGAGACATGATATAACACAGCGGAATAAATACATCAAAATGTCGTGGCCTACCACAAGTTTCATACAAAGTATTCCCGTACTGAAATATGTAATACAAACTTTCAAGTGATATAGCGATGTTATACACTGATTATACAGGTACCAAAATAAATACTAATACTTCCAAGTAGTACAATGATTATCCACTAAGCACCGCTGGCCCCACCGACCATCTCCTCGTTCTCGCAGTTGTCCCTGGCTGGAACGTTGAATGTTCCAGGGGCATACTTAATCCCTCGAGTGTCCTACCGTGTCACTCGTTTACCAAGATTAACCTTGTCCCATTCTCAAGAAGACCACATCCCGTCCCATATGGACCCAACAATGACACGAAAATCAACACCCCGATGTTATGAAAATACACGCCACGCACTGACTCATTTTTAAAAATAAAAACAATTGATACAATGTATCACATGATAGATATGCATATGATGCCACAATGTACATAAGTGAAACACCTTTGCAAAACAACCCGGGGTTCAAGAGGATATAACCGCTCACTAAAACTGGTCCGATCACATGGATCCTAAGCTTGGGAGGGTAAAACCACTCACCAGAACCCTCCATACACACTTCAATTCATATTTAAGACAAGATAAAACTAGAGTCAAACCACTCACCTCAAATCAAAAAAGTTCAGATTTTGCCTCGAAAAACGTGCCTCACCTTGAAATTCGTGCAATCCTTCTTTCCAACTCACCAATCGTCTCCTATTCATCATTAGGACCTTAGAAATCAATATTTCTATTTTTCCTCAATGTTCTCTATTTTTCTTTATTTTTAAACCTTTCTTACTTTCGAAAATTCATAAAAATACCTAACATCAAGTTTCACCAAATATTTTTTCCATGATAATAACTAAAATAATCTTACAAAAATTACAAAATTAAAATCAAGGACAAAACCTATCTCACGCGCCACCTAGGGGCTCGGCGAGTGAAGCCCACGCACGGCCGGACTGGTTGTCTTCTCTGGTCTTCTTCTCCGATTCCGGCGACTCCCAATGCTCCAAAAGACTACGGGGACTTGAAGACCTTGACGAGGCGACCTCAATGGTGCCTTCAAACGTTGGAAAAAGCCACCGAAAATGGCTTTAAAAGCCAGTTGCAGGTCGCAGCGCCGGCGAGCCCGATTTTCCAGCCAACTTGTTGAAACCCTGCTATTTCTACACCAAATGACCCCAAATTCTCCAGAAACAATCCTAAACACCTAAGGAACAAAAGCCCCTTATCCCAAAAGCTCGATTCAGCCTTAAACGAGAGAAATTTCGATCGATTTTAAATTTGAACCCTTGGCCAAGAACCCCCTTTTATACTCGTTTTTGACCTGATTCCCCACCATATCCGGCTCGTTCTTATCCCTTATACCCAAATCCATCCTCTAAACCAATCGGGAAGCCCTAGAATGCGAGCCTAAGCCCTCGAAAGATTCGGCCAAATCAGAAATTTCTTCCGCCATTAAAACTGGTCACCTCAATGCTTTTTCCGGCCAATGGTGAGTCCCTACAGCTTCATCATCGTCTGAAGCTAGCCTAGCACCTCCCAGGCGACCTTCCCGACGCTCCCAGGTGGCTGGCCGGCGACCACAGTGCGGCCGGTCGGATTCACACCATGCAATTTTCCAAAAATTGCATTTTAGACCCTAGCCAACTTTTAATTGCATTATCTCCCATTCCTTGGCACCCCTAGACTATCTAACACTTTCATTACTACCCACAAGTTCTATATTTTTCATTTCCTCAAGAAATTTCTGAAAACCTTGTCGTTTCGACCTCCCTTGGGTACTTTACAAAATCTGCACTTTTGCCCGACTGCCCTTATTGGCATGATTTAGACGTCAAACCTTTGAAAATCCCTTGATTTTGTCGAATATTGCTTATTTGGACAATTTGACCTTTGTTGGCTTACTTGACATAGTCCCTCATCTTCTATTTATGTTTTGAGTGTTGCACAAAAGCCCGGAACTATAATTAAATACCAAATTTGACCTCAAAATTTCTAAAATGCTTATAATATTGAACACTGGATATTACAACATTGGCATAACACAATTCTCCTTAAGAGGGACAACCTAAACACATGAACCCGGGTATCACCCCCATATCATGTTAGGCATTACGTTCCCGCTCAAAAGCATTATGGATCTCAACACAATCCTGGCCACAAGATGATCAGCACTACCCCCGGAATCAACGTCTACCTAGGCAATAATGCTATTTCTCAAAGGAACCAGGGGTGGTGTCCACTCTCAGCCCCACCACTTGAGCCAACATCCGGGGTGGTGTTCACTTTCAGCCCCGCCACTTGAGTACCATAGGGTGAAGTCCGTCTCGACCTCGTCTCAAGTGGGTCACGTAGCATTAATCCTTGGCACGCATCCCAAGTACTATAACTCAAGTGCCACAACACAGGTTGACAACCCACATCCCACATGAACTCATCACAAACATGCCAATGTGACTATCACCAACCATACATCATATAAAACCAACATTTTCATGCACATAATTTAAAATACAAAATTCAATGCACATGTAAATAACCACTTTGGATGAACCATCCATATGCAAACAACCTATCACATGTCTACTCATTTACATAAACAAATCAAGTGTAGGGTCGAACCACCCAGGATAAACCAAGTTTTCGATATAACTACTCACAAACAAACAAGTTTTTGGTAGGAACACTCACCTTGATCATAACTTTGAATACCTCGAATAACGTGTGTAGCCTTGATTTTCGTGTCAAACCTCAAGTAATCACACTAATGCTCAACCTAGAGCCTCAACGATCCCTAGACATCATATTCATTCAAAAAAATATCAATATCTATTTTTTCTAATTTTTCATAATTTTCTCCCTATTTGCTCCTCAAAAATTTCAAAATAAATACCTTCTCAAGGATTTTCACCACAAGGGTGTCCACCTCAAGGACAGTCACCACAAGGATGTTCACCTCAAGGATCTTGCTGCAAGGATGTCTGCCTCAAGGACTTTCACCTTAAGGATGTTCGCCTCAAGGATATTTGCCTCAAGGATCTCACTGCAAGGGTTTCTTCCTCAAGGACTTTTTCCTTAAGGATGTTCGCCTCAAGGATGTTTGCCTCAAGGATCTCGCCGCAAGAATATTCACCTCAAGGATTTGGCCACAAGGGTGTCCACCTCAAGGACTTTCATCGCAAGAATGTTGCCCTGTTGATACTCGAAAATGGGTTAGAAGGGTAGCGAGAATCCTCGCTCGTGATGACCTTCTGATGCCTAAGTTAGTGCCAGATGAAGATGATTGATAACAAAAAACTATAAAAGCGTAGTCAATGTGTTCAAATTTTACTAATTTTGAATGTTCTTTTCAAGGTCCTATAGCTGGTATTTATAGGGCGCAATTCCCAAGCCTACAAGCCTACTAACTGTTGACACATGTCAGTTGTTGAGTGGGGGTCTTACCCTTATCGAGAAGAGGCTCATGCCATGAGGAATGCCATGTCGCAAGGTGCATGGCCACAAGGCCACATTGTCATAATGTAACACCCCACTTTTCCTAAGCACAATGTTAACCTGAGATTTCGAGAATATTTTTTTTTTTCAACATACACTTAACATAAATTATTCCCTAACAATCCCATTCTACCTTCTCAACATATCAAACTTAATAATCAATAAGCTAAGACAAGTAATATCATCGCATATGTGGAAGCAAGATCGAAACCTCAAATGGTACATAACCACAAATGCTTTATTCATAACATAGGACTCGTACCATTGTTTAACATGACATTTTCAAAATAAAATACATAGAGACTCACCTCTTAGCAGTAACAACTAATGTAACGCCCCAACCCAAACCAAGACATATATTACAAAGGAATATAATATTTATAGAGGCGTTATGGAAATCCCATAAAATGCAATAAGGATCGTAACCTGAAATGTATTAGGACTTCCGCTAAATAGTCATTTGCACACACCATTGCTTAATGCAGTAAAGAAAATAAAATTCATTCCTCACGCAATAGGATAATGTTAAAGTTATAGTGCATCCCTTGCGATATTACTATAAACATCATGAGGAAACAGAAAATAAGACAACTACTCTTGCACAACCTCCTGGCTTTTTCCTTTCGAGCCTAAACCTGATAAATCTAGAACATTTGAATATTCCAAGGGTATGAACACCCGGGTTAGATTGTTAAATCTAAGTGAGGGTTCAAAACTAACTTCATGCGTGCAAATGAAAAATGCAGAGATGCATGGTCCAGGTGGATGTGACGCCAGGGTATTGCAATCACCCCTACCCAACCTTACCATGTAACACGACCTAACAACGCTGCCAAGTGAAGACTCCCTTCACCCACGATAATCATAACCAGTTACAAGCCACAGGTAGTGATGCATGAACAGATGGAAATAAACATGCGTACCAAACGAAGTAAACATGATATGCATATGCAATCACCTCCAACATGCTCAACAGTATGCTCAACATGTTGGAAATACATTTTAGGAAACCACTCACCTTCGAGTTCACCGGAAAGTACTATTTTCATGCTACCTGAGACTATTTGCTGCCAAAACATAAGCTTTAGTAAGGGAAATGCCAAATATTTTTATATGAAAGGGTGGGGATTGAAATAAGGGTAACTACTGCAAAATTTCAAGAAAAAAAAAAAGGTTGGACGCGCCCTCACACGCCCCCAGAAGTGGCCTCACGCTCAGCCCCTTCCGGCTCATGAAGCTCACACGCTGCCCCCTTGCTTCAACCAGATTCTTATTCTCCCACTGTTTCGGCCATAACTCGGTCATTTTAACTCCGATTCGACCCCTATTTTTTCTTATACCTCCCTTTTTCAATGTTCTACAAGATTATAAAAAATATAGGACTTACCTCAAGGTTTTGGAGGCCTTTTTCATGCTTTATGAAGCTGGCTCAAAAAAATCGCTAAGGCTTTTCCTCCCTTGATTTCAGGTAGCACTTCGACCCTTTACTCCATAATTTTTCTCTCAAAAATACCCCTCTTCCTCACCCTTTTGGAATGGATAAATCCTTCCCCCAATAGCCTATTTATAGAAGTGCCTGGCTAACCCCATTTCGCCATGTGTCACTTAAATCATTACTCATTATTACTTTTCTATCACTTGTCATGAGATTTGTCCAAGTGTCATCTTTAAGGCTAGGCTAGGTTAGGCTCCATCATGCTATGCCACTTGTCACTCCAAGATTAGGCTACTTCGATTGAGATTTGAGCCTCATGATGGTCCTTCCATGTGTTCTAATCTTATGGTGCCATGTGTCATCTAAATCATTCTTTCTTAGACTTGGAGATTATACTTACGCTACTTGTCATCACTTGATAAGCCCTCTTTGATTTTGCAAATTTAGTGATAATTATGCCTCATCATTGCTTATTCACATGGCACATCCCTAAGGTGCCAAGTGTCCCATAATCATGACTTATTATTGCTCCGTTGTGTGGCACATCCCCAAAGTGCTAAGTGTCCCGTCCCTATCTTTATCGAAGGGCCGGTTCATTTGGTTTGATTAGCCTAATTTCATAGATACGAGTTCAAGAATTTCTACTTCTACATGCATCAAGTATCTTCCAATCTCATAAAGATTTGGGATATTACAACTAAATACCTCAAACATAGTCAAAAGATATGCTAAAGATCTAATATGTAAGTAATGGCTACATCTTGATGACCTCTTTTTCCTTGGTGCCACTACTTTCCCCTGGAACGTTTGAATATTCTAGGAACATAGTCCCAATTAGATGTTGAATCATCTAAGTGAAGGTTCAAAAACATTTTCATGAATTATGCAAGACCATAAATAAATTGACATATCCTGACATGTCCCAACCCAAAAGAACCCCATATAGCGCTTAACCCATACCACAAGGAAAGAGCAATCTCTTTAAAGACAACATAACCACACTGACACATTAGCATAACACAGTCCCAGCTTAAGAGAGGCAACATCAATGCATCTCCTCGACACCTCAGGAACAATCATTACCACTTTCGTCACCGGAGAGTCAACATCAACGCAGGAACCCAACACACCACAATCACGTCAGAGATTATGTTCTCACTCAAAAGCAACCCGAAAACACTACCCATTTCCAATGCACATGCCAACGCCATAACCACAACATGTAATGATTTGATGTATCATATAAACCAACATTTCCACGCACATAATTTAATGCTCAAAATTCAATGCATATGAATCAAATAAATAGTTTTGGGATGAACCACCCACATCAAATCGACCATTTACAAGTTAAACCATTCATATGATGCTATTACTCAACCATTCATAGGGTCGAACCACTCACCTCGAACGTATTCAAAATACCTTAAATCTCGTGTCCAAACTCGATTTTCATGTTAGGTCTCAAATAGTTGTACTATTACTTAATTTTGAGTCTCAACGATCCCTAAACAAAGTATTTATTCAAAGGAATATCAATATCTATTTTTTCTAATTTTTCCATAATTTTCTCTTATTTTCTTCCTATTTTTCCCTCAATAATTCCAAAATAAATATCTCCTCAAGCATTTTCTCAATTTTTTCTCCATCACAATTCATAAAATAATATTCTAAAAATATTTAAAAAAAATTCAAGAAAAAATACCTACACACATGCCCTCACGCGCTTCACATACGCCCTGCCTGTAATAACTAGCGAGTGCACCTCACGTGCCAGTTGTCTTTTCTTGCTCCGGCCACCAGCAACTGTTGGTTTCCCTCTTACCTTGTTATACTCCTCAAGTCAATCACAATGGTGTCTTTGAATGCCTAAAACAACCACCGGAAAGCTTCCAATCAGCCATTTAAATCCTCGATTTCCAACGACTGTCGACTTTCTAGTCCAAGCTTCAAAACACCCTCAAACTTACATCTCCAAACCTCTCAAATTCTCCAGAAATGATGCCTACCACTCTAAGAACAAAAGCCCCTTATCAATTTCCCTCGAATCACTCTCAAATGCGAGCAATTTGCATGCTAACCTTTAGCCAAAACCGTTGTTATTTATAGGCAAAAGCGGTCATCCCTCGGCCAATCAAAGCCCAAGACTTGGTTGCTAAGCATCCTAAGCCATGATGGTCCTACCTCTGGCAGATTTTGGCCGTCCTATCGCCGAATTCTGCTCCATGTGTGGCGGCCACTAGCTACGCGTTCACATTGTAGGTTTTAGAAAATCATGTTTTTGCCCTTCAGCTTCTTTCTTTTGCATTTCGGCCCTCATTTCAAGTTCTTAAGATTTGATATTTCACCACTTAAACCCCTAAGTTCCATGCTTTTCAACTGGCCCAACAATTTTAGAGAAATATCATTTTCACCCCCTTTTTCAACTAGAATTACAAATTACACTTAGACCCTAAAATCACACTTAGGCCTATCCTCTACAAACTCCCATCCAAATCCACTTTAGAGTTGTTCTTTATGCAAAACTTGAATCCCCTCAGGGTTCCATTAACTTTTTGGAAGTCGCTTACGATCATTCAATTTTTCAAGCTGAATTATAGCTATACCAAAACTTTGTTCTGATTTCTTTTAATACCATAAATCTTATCTCGAGATGCTCGTTAATGTCATATCCTTTTCTTTAGACATCTAAGTTTTAGGGTACTCCCTTCCATTGATTTAGTAATTAATTAACTAAATTCTCAAACCAATTTCCAGTTCCTTAAACTTAAGCAATATGGGGTATTACACACAAGCCCTTTTGTCGCGAGCAATGTTGTCACTAGCTTTCTTGCCTCAAGCCACCATGCAACACCTCGGCCCTTTGCCACGAGCCCCATTGCCAAGAGCCACCATGTAATGCCTTCACTCCTATGCCACAAGGCTTATTGCTGCAAGCTACTTTGTCGAGAGCCACCATGCAACACCTTCACCCCTATGCCGCAATGTCCTTTGCAGCAAGTCCCTTATACCACAAGGCTCCCTGTTGCAAGCTTTCTTGCAATGCTCACCCTTGCCACAAGGCTTCGGTAGCAATTCTCCATGCCATGAGGCTTTCTTTTGGTGTGCCTTAAAGCACACTATCGCAAGGTCCATCTTTCCACGAGGCCCGACCTTTCCATGTAAAAGCACACTACCGCTAAGGTGCTTGGCTTTATCAAGAGAAAACTTAGGTTTTGCTACAAAACCCATCTCTGCCATAAGGCTTACTCTGTAAAAATGATTCATCTTAAGGAACACTTCCACAGGGCCTTGCTATGTCGAGGTGATTTCCCTTAAGGCACATTGCCACAAGGTCTTGTTCAAGGATTATTTTTCTTAAAAAAATTCCATTTTTTCTTAGGTGACACAACAGAATCAAAAGATAAGCCACAAATATAAATTTTGATGAGCCACAAAGAACATAAATCTTCAATTGTAGATGAAGTCCCAATCACAATCAAATTTGAAGTCTCAATCATAGTCAAATTTAAATTTCGAGTCACAATTATCACAAGGCTTAAAAAGGAAGAAGGAAAAACCACCCATAAAAAGGTAGGGCCACTCTAAACTCCTTTGTCTAGGGATAGTTTTAACCCAACCAACCCTTTTCCCATTATATTGTAGTTCTAAGTTTGTGAAATATTAAAATTATGTATGTCTTGTTAAAAGTTGTGGTTTTTTTGGAACTCTTGTAAAAAATTTGAGACGTTTTTAAAATATTACAGCATACATATGTGTGTGAAATCCATTTGTGGAGGTTGTGTGGAATAATGGTTTATATTTCTTATTATGTTTGTTATTTAGTTAATATGGTATGTGACTCCAAATGACCCATAATTTGCAAAAGTGAGTGGATTGGGGGCCAACAACAATGATCATGGAAACAATCCAAACACAAACATTAAAAAATATAGAATCGATCGTTTAGAAAGAATAATGGAAAACATGTTTAAAAGAACTAATTAACTTAAGAGGGGGAGTGAATTAAGCTCATCTTTAAAAATAAAACACTTGATTAATAAAAGGAATACTTAAAGTGTAGAGAAAGTAAGAATGCAGAACATGATACTTAGAGTGGTTTGGTCCCAACTACCAACTCCACTATTTTAACACCTTGTTAAAGATTTTAACCAACTTACTATTAGTAACTTTTCACAAGCTAAACTATAACTTTTATACAACTTTTTAACAAGTTTACACTAAAACCTTGGTAACTTGTGCTTTTTATGGATCAAGCATTTAATCCTTAATAAAGAGAATGAATAAGGTTTTCAAACAAAACACTTTTAAAGAAGTTATCAAGAATTTTACACTCTATATCAAATAGGATTCCAAACTTGGGTTCTGAGAATAAGGATAAAGCTATGAAATTCTCACTCTCTAAAACAAACATATATATATATGATATATATGACTTTAAAGAGCTTGTGTTTTTTAATCAAGACTTTGATTGTTTTTTAAGGGAAACACCAACGTTTGTGTCTCAATGCAAGGGTTTTACCGATTTTTAAAATATTTTCGAAAAACCATACAAAACGCAGTGAAAATAAAAGCGAGAATCTCCTTGCAAGACTCGATATCAAATGATCATATGCATTGCAAGTGAAACCACACCATAGGGGGTAAAAAGGTATACCTCATAGTGATTTCAAATATGATGAAGATGCTGGAATCCTCCCTATGGTAGCAACAGCTTGCTCCTAAGCTGTAATACCCCGAATTTTTAAACTCAAATATGAGGTGATATCTAAGGTTATTAGGTTCTAATACTTGAGGAAATAGGTCATTTCAAAGGATTATAGAAGCCTTGGGACAAAGGTTCAATTTCTGAACCAGTGGCAAAATCGTAAATACCGAAGTTCGGGTAAAAGTGTAATTTACTTAAAATCTTGGGGTATTAAGTGTAATTTATCCATTTTTTGGCGACCAAAAAATGCAATTAAAAATGGCCTGGGGAGCAAGTTGCAAGGGTCTAAGTGCAATTACATGAAAAGTTCAGGCCAAAGCATCGTTTCTTGAAACCTTAAAAATATCTCTTCAAAATATCAACCATGGGCCAATCATGGATGGCCAAGTGTCCCCCTAGGTGTCACAATTGGATTGGTTGAAATCTTATAATGATTAGGGGTGTAATGATTTCTAATGATTAGGGGTGTAATGATGACCATAATGTGAACGCTCAAATCTCTAATCTCCATGGATACGTGGCTTAATCTTAGGGGTTTAGGGGTGTAATAATGAAGGGTGTAATGATGGAGCACAAATCTCCATTTGAATGCACAAATCTCTATGTATACGTGGCTTAACATTACAAATCTCATGATGAGTTCTTATCCCAACGTGACACATGGTGCGATTTGATTCTTTGAAATTTCCTCTTAATATAAGGCTTTGGAGGAATGATTTTGGGCACCAAAATGAGAGAGAAAAGATGAGATTTTGAGAGAATAAACTTTGCTAAAGAAAGAGGAAAACTCTGCCCAAAAAGCAAAGGAGATACGAGCCTCGTCGAAAAATCTGCGCGTTGTCGGAATCTGGACCGAATCGTTGAAAAACAGCGAGGTAAGTTCTGTTTTATTTTATAATCCTATAGAAGGAAGAAAGAGTGAGGAGTAGGAAAAAATGAGGGTTGAATTGGAGTTAAAACAAGGGAGATATGGTCGAAATACGAAAACTACGCAAAGCTGGCCAGAAATAGGGGTAACGCGTAAGGCCCATTTTCGGGGCGCGTGTAGGCACATGCAACCTCATTTTTCCTTGGAATTTTGTAGTATTGACCCTTGATTTAATCCCTACAACTTTGTATAAAAATATTTGGCATTTGCCTTACTAAAACTCATGTTTTGGCAGTAACCAACTTCGGGTTGTGTAAACGGTGCTTTTTGGTGATCTCGAATGTGAGTGATTCCTGCATGTTTATGACACTTTGAGCATTTTTGCCTCACTTGTGTGTGGATGTTGGCTTGCATGTCATGCCTTTGTGGATTACATGTCATATTTTCCCTTGTTTATGCATATTCCTTCTGCTTTGTCATTATCATGCTCATGTTGGTGATTGTGGCTAGTTGTTGGGCCATCATGGAAGATCTCGTGCTCTTGTGGTGAGCCAAGGAGTGACTATGATGACCATGGGGGTGATTGCAACACCCTGGCATTGCTACCACAGGGGTGGATTTCATAATGGCATTATTGCATTTTCACGCATGTACTTTCCTTTTCTGATTCACTCACTTAGATGTATATCTAACTTGGGTTGATGCCCCTGGAACGTTCCACATTCCAGGTATATCAAAAGTATCAACTGTTTTAGGTTCTAGGTCAAAGCATGGGCAAGGAGGTGGAGCTTCACTAGCTTCGGGATTTTGGTTTCGTTATGTACCCTTGTAATCTAAAGTAATGTATTGTGAATAACAGCTAGGGTGCTCAGGGTTGTAAGAGGTGTGTGTATGTGGATGTCCTAAATCTGTACCTATAATGATGTGTTGAGTCATTTTTGGAATGTTGGAAGTCATGAACATTTATTGTACTTGTAAAGAAAATATAATGGAAACCTCTTTATCTAGCTTTGGTTAAGCTTTTAGATTCGATCCAATGCTTCCGTTGGTAAGGGTTTCCATAACGCCCCTAGGTGATGTCTTAATTATATTTCAAGCTATTGCGTATTTGAAAAAGTGGGGCGTTACATAAGCAGCTCCCAAACACTCATTCTGTAGCACCCTCCCTTATAGCCAAGGAAAAGATGTTATGTTGATGAAATTAAAATGCTGCATCGCCCCCACTCTCACAAAAACTGAGGGGAAAGTGCCACACCATCGACTGAATTAGAAACTAAAACAAATAATAAAACTAAAGAATTAGAAATAAACTCTCATAACTAAGAAATAACATAGGTCTCCCTGAGTCTATAAGCTCAACATAACAACTTGGCCAATACTGGCAACTGAATAACATATCCCTCAACATAAAGAAAGAAAGTCAACTACAAACTAAAAACCAAAACCCTAGAATCTCATGGTGTGAGCAAGCTCCACGTACACAGAAGAAAAACTAGCGTCCCCCACTGCTACTGCTAAGACCAACCTCAAGTGCTTTATCTCTAGACCTGGAATGGTGAGGAATACAAGGTGAGTCGCAAGACTCAGCAAGTAATAAGCAATGAAGAAACAATAATACGGAATCGAGGAAAGTCTTGAACTCGACTTGACCAACTCATCTCAAAATGAGGAATAACTGACTCACTCAATATAGAGGTTGGTTGGTCGTGGACCGAATGATATAAATACTCAATTGAGGGACATATTGAAATAAGCTCAATTCCTTAATTAACATGCAGGTTTAATTAAACATATAACTCATGCAAGAATGCAAATATTGGCACTGAGGCCCACATAGCTCAATGCAACACATCTCATGGCATAAGGCCGAGAAACAAATCTCATACCTACCTGTGGCTGGAACCTGAAACAATAAATAATAAGCACATACAAATACACTAGGGTCGAAACTCCGGCTCCATAAGCTGGGAGCAAAAACAAAATAACTCGCTAGGGCCGTACGTGCCCCTAACTACCGGTAATTGATAATCTCAAAAACAAGCTCAAGGGATCCCATTGCGGACTAGGCTGTCTATCAATGCATGATGCATCAAGTACGTGCTAACACACAATATGAAGTGCTCCAAGTAATCTCATGCTCAATGCTCACTCAATCATGAATGCACATAAACTCATATAATCTCATGAAATGCATGTATCTTAATTCTTAACGTATTAGAGACTTGATACCTTGGAATGATTATAAGAATATTGAGTCTCTAACTCTTAACTCAATTTAATTACTACTCTTCAACCAAGGCAATTAGCTTAGCACTCATTGAACTTGGAAAGCATTATTAAACTCTAATTACAAGTCTTAAGGATTTTAGAACATTAAAACTTTGAATGTTTGATAAATTATGTTAAGGCAACTAATATTAAATCTCTTAAGAATTAATATGGAGTAATGGATACAATAATATTTATTTTAATAAAAACTCAATCATAAATAATACATCTCAAGTCTTATGACATTAAGGATAAGCTAGATGTATAAAACATGCTTAAGAATGATTTATGAGGTATAAGTGTTCATTAAAACTCATTAAACTTCATTAATAAGAATTTTAAATCTAATTTTTAAAACTTATTAAGAAGGAATAATTAAACTAAAAAATAAATAAATAAATTAGTTGAAATCAAATTCGGTGCTATAGTGCATTCGCTATAGTGCATTTGCTACAGTAAAATCGCTATAGTAAATCACTACAATAATCTTCCTACTTATAATCTGATACTTACGAGAGCCTTTGCAATGCTTATGCAATTTAATTAAGAAATCAACTCTAAAACTAGTTGATTCAAAGAAGAATCATTGGAAACATGATACATCTCAACTAGAAAGGGATCAAATTGAATTAAGAACTCAAATCCAAGGTCCCTCCATCCTCTGCAACATGATATACGTATATATATATATATATATACTCTCTGCAACTTAACTATATATATATATAACCCAATCAAATCATCCTAAGGCTAAACCATTCTGTAAGAAAGCATGGGAAGATCAAATTCCCATTGAAATGGAATTAAACTTGGAAAATCAAAGATAGATCACCAAAAAGAACTCACCGTAATACATTATATTTGAGCGTATATATATATACATATGAACGAATAGGAAACTGAAATATTACTAAAAATTGCTTGAAAGGTTATCTTATGGCTGAAACTTGAATATCCAACAAAAATCAAGAAGAAGAAGCACTTGCCTTAATGCTATGAATTGAAATCCCAAGTCTCTACACTTGCCTCTATTATATATAATGCAAACCTATATGTGAATGAAACCAACGTGACCAGTTCAAGGCTTTACTCTTAATGGGTTGGAGATCTCTGTAATGAAAATAAGGAATAGAAACCAAGAGTTACCTCAATGCTATGCACCTATGCCTTTCCTCCCTTCTCTCTGCCTCCCAACTTACCCTGAATGCAACTCGGCGCAGCTCCCTAGGGCACTGTAGCATATATATATATATATATATATATATAAGCTTTAACACCTTAAACCTAGCCCAACTCAATTTTTCCCAAATTACCTTTTTTAAATCACCGCCTATCCTTATTATTTTCCCTATTTGCCTCTTTCATATAATTTTTGAATAAAACTAATAATAGTCTCCTTTGAATCATAATTCACATGAAATAATTTCCTTGGTCAAAATAAATAATTGAATAAATAGATAGATAAAATTACTTTAACTCCCAAAACTCCAAGTCTCAAAATAAATAATTTATTAAAATCTTTTAAGCCCTAACACGGGTCACTACACATTCGAATGACTAATCCAATTCTTGAAACTACAAGGGCCCTAGTCAGTTCATACTCCTAGTAGTGGATGAATCCCACAACTTGATCTATATGCAAGCCAAATTAAGTATGGGAGATGAAACTTATATTGGGTTCAATACAAGTGTATTTCCAAATCCAATAGACTCTCTATTGGAATAGCCTTGCTAATCTAGCAATAAGGGAAACAATAGAGTCATTAGGGAGTAAAAAGTAAGGGTTTAAGAGCTCTGGAATGAGAAGAAAAAACAAACAGCCAAGAGAGAAATTGAAGCATCAAATGTAGCTGAGCTCCTTTCATTCTTCTTTCTTATTCCTTATATATTAAACCCAATTGAAACCTAGACCCTCTAAAACGGCCCAAATTGGACAGACGACATGGAGAGAGAGAGAGGAGACAGGAAGGAGACAACCAGGATGCACGTTCTCTCTTTTAATCATTCACTCACTATCCTTCTTTGCTACTTACCACTAATCGAAAGCAGAAATGACAAAATGGTTGTGCGATTCGTGACCCTATGTAACAGAAAAGGTCGATAGTTCCTTTAGAACTATCGATCGTTTGACACAAGCCGGTGGACCGGTTCTTCAACCTGTCGACCAATTTTGTCAAGTTTCTGCAAATTACATCTAGGCCCTTCATTAACTCCTATTGACCCTTTCATCATCTCATGATGAAACTGAGGCCCCAGTTAACTCTTAACAACATGCATGTCAACTCTTAACTATTGCTCCTATTTGATTAATCATTGAACCCAATCCATTAACTCTTAATAATGACATCATTAACTCTTAATGATGATTACAGCTTTCATCACTTAGTCAACCACCACACTCGGATATGCATGTAACCTTCTAGGCTCACTACTAAGCAGCAATCGAGACACGTCAAACTCTTTAACACCAACCAAACACTTTCTTCTACAACAAATATCTCTCCATCTCCTTGATGTACCCCTGAAAGACCCTAACTGACAACTAGCATTATGTTAGGGTTATCCTACCAGTAATGAAGTCTAACTTCTTTGAGAACCTATTTAGGCTTCTAATTCTCATGTACTATAATTCTCCCATCAACTGACATCCCAATCAAGTGAGAGTCCTGGACTGATCAAACTCACTAACCCGATAGCTATGCCAAGATCAATATGGTGTGATTGAGATGACACATCGAAACTACTTCCTATATTGGAAACACTTTCCAATCAAGTGTACCCTGACTAGAGATTTCTGCAATCAAAACCACCACTGATTGCATAGAATGTTCACTTCACGTTGAAGGTCGACAGATTCCATTAGCAATCACTTGCTTCTATACGTTACTACACAGAGACCACACAATGCATCTCCCACCCGGTAATGGGATGGTTCTTAGCAAAGGCAAATCCCTAGTACTAACATACAAGATAACTGTGTTGCTTATGGTCAAAGCACTAATAACACAATCGAACCCTGTGATAGATCATAGATCCTCTCAGCTATGTGATCTATCATGTACGTAATATTTGGTAAATGTTCAACTAACATCTACCAACATGTCTACTATATCCATCCCATGGATTATGGTATGTGATTTGCCATCCTTTATCATTAGTATCTCATACTCATCAAAGGTAGTAACTCATGTGTCAATCCATAATTGACTAATCATAGTCCCATTCTGAGAAGTCTAAGGACTAGGAATAATCTTAAGAGATCCTTAATCCAAAGGTCCTTGTCACATATTCTTAACACTTACGTATAAGACCTCCATCATGAAATCTAGGGACTCACTCATATATAAGATTGGAGATGTATGAATGAAGATATGACCTTAAAATATGAAAACATATTTTATTATATTTGCAAGAATTACATCATAAGTCCCATAATTACAATTGTTAAATACCATCTAAATCTAGTATTAGGGCACTAACACTAACAATTTTCTATTCTAATCAGCATTCCCTTTTTGTCTTTCAGCTCTTGATATTTGTAGTTTTTCTTTTTCAATGCACTTGGTAAATTGTCTAGTGGGTAATGCATTTAACTTGAAAACCTACAGAGAACATCCTTTTTCTTATCCATAACAATGGTTAGAATTCAATTTGAAGATCAATCTAGGTAAATTTAATGAAAGAATGTTCAAACATCATTTAATAAAATTCAATTTGTTTGAAAATAAAGAATAATAGCATTTAATGTAGCCATAACAACTATATTTTTCAAATTTCAAAGACAATTAGTCAAGTAAGATTAAAGGTTTAAAGATCACCCAAGCGAAGGTGAATTTGGTGTTGACTATTTTTTTCAATATTAAAAGAATGATGCGTAAAGGCTGGTTAAAAATAATACTTTTCATAACATAAAGGTTAAAGCAGATTGATATGAATTTATATGCACTATGAGATTTTTTGTAAAAAAAAATATTCTAAACATATTTCAGTCATTGAATATATACATGTAAAGAAACAACATTTGAAATTAAATATAAGAAAATAGTTATTATGATGACAATATCATTTTGCTCACTTTTAGTTAAATGTTAACACTCATGAGCCAATATATGAAATCAGAGAGGTTAGAAAACCTTTATACATGCAATGAAAACTGACACAAATTTGGTTAAGAATGATTGAGATAAAATGAGAATGCATTGTATAATATATAAAAAGATGTTTTATAAGAATCAATTTAAATCATAGAATATTTAGATAAAGAAGAAGTGCAACATTTTAAAATAAGAATAAGAAAACTATTATGTTAACACAAATAAAATTCTATTTGTTTTTCTAAATTTTTTAACCTTCAAGTCTCATGAAAAATGTATTCATTTGAGAAGTATGCATGCAAGTAGAAATATTAAAAAAAAAAAATGCGTGTAATGAGAATTGAGACTAATGAGCTTTTAAAAATATTCAGTTGAATTCATATATGAAAACATTTGCATGACTAATGAAAAATAATGCTATTAAGACATAAGAAGCGGACCATATGAACACAACAATTTAAATGGTTCAGCCAACAAGCCTAGTCTACTACATTAGCTCTTCATTAAGGATTTTAAAAACATCCACTATGGGATTTTAGCTTTTAGAGCTCAACTATAACCTATATACAGTTTTTACAAGCTTAACTAAAACCTCCACTTTTAATAGGTTAAATAGGAACCCCAACTTTTACTAGAGCAACTGTAACCTTTGCATGTTGATTTTTTCACAAGTAGGCTCATCCACAACTACTGCCTTTTAAGAATAAGGCATAACCTTTTACAAGTTTCACAAAATTTGTGAAAGGATTTCTCAAGAGAAAAAATATAAGGTGATACAATAATCCTTAATATTCTCTTAAACAAAAGAGAGTTACAAGAACATCAATGAATGAAGCACTCAACTCTCTTATATCTAGTATCTAGTTTAAGATGATCTACATAGAACTTTACCGGATAATGGCTTGAAGTGAAAGAGGATGATCATGGAAGACTCTTACTCGAGCAATGAACTTTGGCCTATTGATTCTAGCTTTGTTGTGTCTAGTTTTAGGTTGGCTAACATCACCTAGACAACAACTTAGGCTTCCTTGACAGCTTTATTAACCAACCTTGATCTTTTGTAGCACTTAGCCTTTTATAGAAGCTTGAGACTTGGGATTCACCTTGATACCTACACATGCTCGTAGTTTCATTTGATTTGACTGATAACAATCAAATTAGTTGAGAAAAATGTGCATATTGTAAAAATAAACATTTTTCACCCTATGCATAAACATATTTATCAATCTTTTATAAGAGAACATAATTAGACTTCATAAAATAATAAAATAAAGCTCCAATGGTCAAAATTGTCATATTTTTCTTCTCCAAGTAACGACTATATTTTTCCAAATCTGACAACAGTTACTCGACTAACTTTTAAAATCACTCAACTAATATAGTGCTTATTCGATTAGACTTTTCAAGTAATCGATTATCTATAAGGCTTACTCGAGTATGATCAATTCAATACTTAACTAACTCAAAAGCCACAGAGACTATGCATTTCTTACTCGATTACTGGGCTAAGATTACTCAACTAACAGATACATTTACTTAAGTACAAACACTTGATACTTGATTAACTTTAAGATCAAAGAATTAGCCAGAGACAATCCAAACTTCACTCGAATAACAAATATAGATACTCAATTGACAAAATATATTAGTCAATTGATAAAAAAGCTATACTCAATTCAGTGTTCTAAAATGCGCTAGGTGCTCTCTAAGCGCCAGGTTGGGGCTTAGTGCCTAGGGTGCCTAGACGGGGCCTAGGAAAAATGTTATTTTTTTTAAATAAAAAAAACTTTTAATGTAATTTGATATTATTTTCAAGTAAATCAAAGTTGAAAAAACAAATGAAATAATGAAATTAAGGCTGAGAAAATAAACTGTTATATTAGTTCTAGGTTCAAGAAGGTAAAAGCAGCAATAATACAACATAAACCATATCTGAAGAATCTAACTATCTAATTTGACTTCTTCCTCTCCATATTTTTCCAACATACGATCTGTTAGAACAAGAGGTGCTATGGCACACACCAAGAGGGGGGGTGAATTGGCTATTTTAAAATTCTTGATAGAACTTGAAAGCTTTTTGACCCAATTGAGGTTTTAGTGATTTAAAACATAGAACATATAAAATGACAAATGTAAAGCAAGAAGAATAAATGAGACAAAGGATTTATAGTGGTTCGGCTTAAACCAAGCCTAATCTACTACCTTAGCTCCCACTAAGGATTTTAAACCAATTCACTAAAACCTCCTACTTACACAAGTAGGCCCTCTAGCTACACAAGCTAGGAAATACAACCTCCTACTTAAACCAAGTAGGCCCTCTAGCTACACAAGCTAGGAAATACAACCTCCTACTTAAACCAAGTAGGCCCTCTAGCTACACAAGCTAGGAAAAACAAGAAGTATACAATTGGAGAGAATCTAAGAGATGAATCTCTTAGTTACAATGTCTCTCAAAAATGATACAAGGCTTGAAATGAATAATTACAAGTGAAGATCAAAGCCTTGAAGAGAGAAAATTAAAGCACAATTAATATAAATACAAATGTGTATACGATGTAAGCTCAAATAATTTCCTTTCCATCCATTAGTCTTCTCTTGATCATCCATGACTTGTATTTATAGGCTTCCCAAAAGATTGAAGAGAAATGTAGCCGTTTGTGACCGTTGGAGTTGAAAAACTAGCCGTTGGAAGCTTTCTGTAAAAGATATAGTCGACAGAAGAAAATGCATAGTTGACTATTTTTACAAATCTTCATTGGACTCAAAATCAAATTCATTGATTTCTTTCTCCTCTTCTTCTGATTGAAAATCATCTTCATGAAGCTCTCTCATCCTAGAACTTCTTCGAGGTTGAAACATCTCATCTGCTCTCGATACTTCACCAACCACTTCCCAAGTGAGCCCCATATCAGGCTCAACTTCTTCATCATCTTCTCCATCAACGATCCATCCTTGTGCATTACTAGCATCACTAGCAAGTAGTACATCAACATTCATTTCCTTCTCCCTTTTGTGCTTGTTCATCAATTTCGCATTAAATTGGACATAGACTAGATTGTTCAATCAATTCACGTCTAGTTTATTTCTTTTCTTTGTATGTATCTACATAAATAAAATAAAAGCAATATCAATATAAATGATAAGTGGATAAAGATAACTAATTGATATTAAATAAATACAATTCATAGAGATAATGAAATTAAAATATTAAAAACGTTTTAAAATATACACTAACCCCTTCAAAAGTGCTCCAATTTCTTTCACAATCGGATGAACTAGTGGTTAACGAGAGAATCCTTCTTGCCATTCGTTGCAAGTTTGGAGTTTGATTTCCATAAGTCATCCACCATGTAACTACATAGGTCAAACAAGTATAAAGTAAACAAAAGCAATGCTCATCACAGTAGAATAGGCTGTTTTTCCCAATTTTCGACCATTTGCACTCCTCCCATTTAGAGCTGGTAAACATTGCCCTCATTTGGGCCTTTTTCTTCATCAAACTCTGCAAAGTCAGGAAAGAAAAAATGAATCTAGTGACTCTCGGTCTCACTATATCCCTCTTCTTCATAAATGACCTCATTAAAGACAAAATCTTATGGTGTGCATAAATAAAGATTGTCAAACTCTTGGCCTAATCAATGACTTTCTTATACCTCGGTAGTTTTCCAATACTTTCAAGCATCAAATTGATGGTGTGAGTAGCACATGAGGTCCAAAAGATATTAGCCTCTTCAACTTCAACAATTTTGCCACTCCCATATTGTTGGCAGCATTGTCAGTTACTACTTAAATGACATTTTATGGCCCAAATTGCTCAATGCACTTGTCCACATACTCAAAGATGAGTTCACTTGTATGTGTTTCATCTAAAGACTCTCTGGAAGAAAGAAAAGCAGTACCTGCGTTAGAATTAACACATAGGTTCATGATGCTCCTCCTTTTTTTCTATCTCTCCAAGCATCTATCATAATGGAGCACCCATTTCGTGCCCACTCTTCTTCATGCTTCTTCAATAACCCTTTGTTCTGTCAAATTCTTCCTTTAATAACAGTTCCCTCAACTGGTATTGACTGGGAGGTTTGAAACCCGACCCAAATTGACCAACCATTTCAACAAACAATCTGAAGCTACCATGGTCAATAGCATTGAAAGGTATACCAATTTCGTACACCCATCTAGCACAATATTCATGAACATACTGTGTTCCCTCTTTAAAGAGTGTTTCACTGATATTTTGCTGCCTTTGTGTCATTCCCGCACTCAAACAAGTTTCAGGGTTGATGCAGCTTGCAAACTTATCCATAGGGCCAAGAGTACAGGATGTTTTTATGCTCCCTAACTCTTGCAATTCATCTTCATCATCCCATTTCCTCCTTTCAGAGATATTAATAGAAGATCTCATCAAATCTTCCTCCTTCTTCTTATTTTTCTTCTTACTCTTTTCCTCGGCAATAGCATTCTTACATTTGGCTTGATCATGTTAGAAACTGGCCAATCGTGTAGCTTCGATTCTGCCTTCTTTGATCCGTAGAGTTGCAAGCGCAAACTCCTCCAAGTTGGTCCACACGATCGACCCTTTCCACGATGCCTCGAGTAGTGCTAGCAAACCCTCAGCGCCTCCAATGAGAGATCCAAATTTTTTCTCTCCTTTTTAACTTCATAAGTGGCATATTTATAAAGTTAAAAAACCCTAGTTGTGCCTTGGAAACCCCTAAACAATTTAGGCTCGGCCCTTAATCATATTGGGCCGAATCTCTCTTTTAAATTATGGAACGGGCTCAACCTAAGTGTGTGACCCCTTAGGTCCACCATTGAGCTAGATGTAGGGCCAATTCCATTGGGCTATATGAAGGCCCAACTAAATAGAATAATTTAGCTTATGGGCTTCATAATTAACTCATCTCATGGGCTTCTTAATTAAACTCTTTAATTAATAGTTTTAGCATTAATCAAATTAATTCTAAAACCTTACATATCATGGTTAACATCTAGCAACATGCCATGAATACCTAGCCAACGATGAAAAAACACGGACCTTTTTAATTGCAAATACCGTGCAGTAAAATCCTTTCATCAATCTATGTCCCAATTGAATTTAGGGTATGGTTTTATGACGAAACCCTAATCATTCAATAACTATGTATCCATTCCAGATTTATGACTTAATAGGTGAAATCAAAACACGTTTTCATTTCCACCTCACCTTGGCCAAGGATTTCCTCAGTCATGAAATCATCGGAATACATAGGACATCTTCTCATCTTATCGATAAGTGATGAATCCTATTTCGACATTCATAAGCCTTCATATGTGATAAGGTTACGCCCAATGATAATTTGTTAATGACTCCATTGGAATCCAAAAAAGAACCAAAGCGTAACCAGTCAAATATAAGACTACCATGATGTCTCGAGTCTAAGGATCAATCTGCACTATTGCAACACAGAAATTCCAATTCGACATTAAAATAACCATTAGAAATTCTGTAGCGGGTCAGTTCAGTGTACTTATTCTTATAATAAGCACCCACATATATGCACTAGTGTCCCCACACCAATGTCCATGAAATGAGACATTCTCCTAATTGAGCATGCATCATATGTGCTAGTCTATCCGAGTTATTAGTGTCCAATCCTAATAACTCTATGACTAGGAACATTTAAGATCAAGGCTTGTAAGGAATATGTTTCATGATCGTCATCTCAATGCACAACCAAATTTATGTTAGACCAGAAGGTGCTATGGCACACACCAAGAGGGGGGGTGAATTGGTTATATTAAAAAATTCTTTTGAGAAATAGAGATATCAACCGTGTAAAAACAATCTTGTTTTGTGAAAAGTAAATATGAAATCTTATGAATGAATGAATTAAGTAGGGATAAAAATGCTAACATGAACAAATAAAAACAGGAAGCACAGAAGACAAAAGATTTATAGTGGTTCGGCTTTCCAATCCTAGTTCACTACCTTAGCTACCCACTAAGAATTTTGAAGCAAATTCACTATCAACCCCCTACTCAACCCGAGTAGGTCCTCTAGTCCGTGACTAGGAAAAATTTACAAATCTCCCAATATAATGGGCCATCTAGCTTACGTTAGGTCAATTACAGTAATCGTGAAAATAAGAGTCTAAGAGTACAAACTCTTAGTTACAAGCTCTCTCCAACTGATAAATTTAGGCTTACAATGAATGTAACAGTGTATACAGAGCCTCAGAAATGTAAATACAGAGAGAGAAGATATTAATCACTCGATGTAAAAATGAAAGCTCGGTGGTTGAAGATATTAAATGTTTTCCAACAACCTTCAATCGATTCTCCCAACCCATATTTATAGTTGATGGTAGATAGATCCAAAAATCCGACCGTTGTGGTGGTTGGGCGAGCATTAAATGCGCTAAAAACTAGCCGTTATTGATTTCTGAGAAACAAACATTCGACAGATAAAATGGGTTAGTCGACTATTTCTTCAAATAAAACTAGGCATAGTCGACAGACAAGAAAGCATAGTCGACTATTTCTCAACCAAAACTTCTCATAGTCGACAGATACTTTTACATAGTTGACAGATAAAAAATACAAGAAAAATTTTAAAATTCATAAACAAACATAGTCGACAGATGAAATAGCATAGTCGACTATCCTTACACAATAGTCTACAGAATGAAATATAGTCGACAAAGGCCATATATAGTCGATAGATTAAACAAGCATAGTCGACTATCCTTATGCATAGTCGACAACACTAAACAACATAGTTGACTATCTTCTTAGAAAATCTAGAAACTTAACAAATAACATGTAGAAGCACACTTGATTAATACAAAACATCACCACATATTTACATTTCTTTACATATTTACATTAATCAATTTCCTCATTTTGTTTAATTTATATTTTACCTTCCATTTACTTTAATACATAAATGTAAATAAGAAAGTACCCCTCATTTGGATTCAATAAAAATATCTAAAAAATCAAAATCCATAAGAATAAAAAAGTAGAATTTTGGTTTTAGTAGGAACTTAGGATTTTGCAATTTTACCACCTCTAAGATATACACTTTCTATTTCTTGAAAAATTCGTTAAAAATCATTTTATCACTAATGAATGTTAACTATTGAATTACTGGGAGTTAGTTTTCTAAAACTAAAACATTTTCATATATGTCTCCTTATAAGGTGCTCTAACCTTCCAGACTTAGAAAAATATGACTTTGAATTCTCGATACTTGAAATTCATTTGGTTTTCATTCTCACAAAATAATACTTGATATTGAAATTGATTTACGTTGAAAACCACAACCTTGATTCATAACTTAGGGATTAAATAAAATATTGTTTTTCATCATCAAAACTAAGTATATAAAAGTAAAACAACAATTTCATGAGCCTATTTGATCTATGGACTTTGTCAAGAATGGATTACAATAAATAATGACAAACATCAATGACAAATAAAAACATAAATGCCTTGCAATAATAATTGATTGTTCCTAAAGAATCAAAATGTAAAGTACGATCAATTACATGTAAATATAATTGGCTTATGGGGCATAACACTAACAGATCAGTGGGAGAAAATTGTGGACATGCAAAAACATTTCTAAAAATGTGGTTAATGTGTTCTTTTACTCTGTAAACACCTCCAGACATAACTTTACCACAGAGCTTACATTAATTTTATCCATATTCTTTGGATCAATTAACATTTCAAACTCTCATCCGACATCATTTGACTTCCTTTTAAGAATTGAATAGGCCTTGGACGATGCTCCCATACTCCCAGTCCTATTCGACATCATTTGAATTTCTATTTTCTTCTTCTTTTTTTCCTGAGTATTGAATAATTAACATTGAAATTGAATAAAAAAGATAAATGAACTGGTGTTATAGATCAATAGCAAGTAGCAGCAACTTGCTTTATTGCTTGTTGCTTGTTATTCGCTATAGTAGCAAGGAGAAATGTTTTTTACTTTTTTATTGGAGGTGGAGGAAGATGGATACATACCGGAGGAAGATGAGATTAACGATGAGAGAGGACAACCAACAGATGAGATTTGCGACAATGAGAGAGAACAGCCAACAAATGAGATCGACAATGACAAGAGAGAACAACCAAGAGACGAGATCGATGGCGAGAGAGAGAGAGAGAGAGAGAGAGAGAGAGGAAGAAACGACTCACGATAAACAACCAGAGAGAGTAAGAGAAAGGGGAAATAGGTCGACCCAAGCCGCGCGCGCCCTAGGTTGCTAGGCGCTGTCGTGGCCCAATTAATCGGGCCCAACGCCTAAGGGTACCGAGCAACCCTTAATCGCAACGACTAGTGGCCACCTAATGCCTAGGTGGCCGCCTAGGCCACATTTTTGAACACTGACTCAATTAAAGAAATGCTTAAAACTTTTGATATAAAAGATACTTTATTTTTAGAAGGACTTACTCGAGTACAAAACATTGATACTCTTGATTAAAAAGAACTCCTTACTAGATTAAATTTAAGATAATAGAGGGATGCACTAAGCACTCGAGTATATGGATTTTAATAGTCTATTGAAAGACGATTTGACTGAAACATGTAATCAACTAATTTGAAAATCATACTAAGCTTTACTCGATTGGATTTAAAACATACTTCTTTGAAAATATTTTCAAAATCTTTACTCGATTAACTCAAAGGATTACTCGATTAATTTTGAAAACATGCTTTACAAAACACTCGACTAATATAGGCATACACTCGATTGAGCTTTATCACACTTAGCCGATCTTGATAAAAAGATTTTCTCGCAAGCTTCCTATCATACTTGATTAATACAACACCATACCTCGACTATTTTGAAAGATATATATATATATAAGCATGAAGTTCTTCAATTTAAAAGAATTTATAAAATGTTTTGAAAATCATCAATAAACCAAATTTATTGAAAACATATTTTTCAAAAACTATTTTTTTCAATAAATCAAAATACAAATTTCTCAAGAGAGCTGTAATACCTGGTATTACATGGTGTTGGAAAGAATATGATTTTTAGTTATTTTAAAGAAAAAACCTTGAGCGGTCTAGAGAGACCAAAAGTTAGTTTCGAGAAATGAAGTAATAAATTACTGAATTGACGATAGGGAATGCCCTAGGACTTGGATGTCTAGGAAAGAGGGCATGAGATTGACAAATGTTTAAAGGTGAGGCTAATGACGTTGAAAGCAGTCAGATCGGGAATCTTTTCTATGCAAGCTCGAATTGTGGCCAAAATTGAATGTTCGTAAGGGACATACTGGAATTCAATGGGACCCTGAGGGTGGTTCAATTTTGTAAGTGGATTAACGCTGAAGCATTTTTGGGAGGAATAAAGGTCCTGTGCGGGCACAGAAACGAAATCAATTTTTATGAGTGATGTCAATTATTAATTTTTGGAGAAATCAAGTCTTGGGGTGGCTTGATGGTAATTTGTTCTTCCCTAAAATGGAGAATTAATGAGGAATAATGGATGGCCAAGATGGAGGATTGGAAGCCAAGATTAGTGTCTAAGAGTGACACTTGTCAAACTCTTACTCAAGAGAATGGGAGAGTTAAATTAATGCAAAAAGGAAATGGTCATTCTAGCATTTATGAGAGGCGTGATTGTGTTGGAATAAATAAAATCCAATTGAAAATGAAAATTAGTCTCTTGAAAATGTGGAGATTTATTTAAATTGAAAAATGTTGAAAATGGTCTTACAAAGGTTATTCTTGAAATTAGTAGAGAATTAATTAATTGAGATATTAGGTATTTTATGGGAAAGTGAGACTTGATCCAAGGGTGGAGATTAAGTCTTGAAATTGGAAAATATCCAAGGGTGAAGATTTGAGTCTTCAAATTGGCATGGATTGCCAAATGGGTTTAGTAATCCAAAGGAAGAATGAGGTGGATGGTGGAGATTTAATCTCCAAAGAAATCCATGGATGGGATTTAATCTTCCATAAGCACATGGATTGTGTTTCTTTGTAGGGCGGAGATTCTATCTCCATTTTTAATCAAAGGTTGAGATTAAATAAGATTAATGGCTTGGATTGTGCTTCTTTGGAGGGATGAGATTTCCTCTCATAAAGTTGAATCCAATGGCTAGGATTTAATCTTGAAGCTATTAGATATAAAAGGAAAATTAAAGAGAGAAGTTGGAAGAAGTCTTCCAACGTGAAGGTTTGAAAATGGAAAGAAGGAAAAGGAAAGAAATGAAGGAAGAAAGGTAAGGGAAAAATCTTCCTTTCCATGTTGTGTAAATTTTTAGTTTCTCTTTGAATGGTGGCTTAGCCTCTTTATTTTTATTTTTTTTTTAAGGTTGTTGTTAAGAAGGAGAGTTGGAAGCAAGGGGATTGGAAGCTAGGAGGACCTCTTCAAATCCAAAGAGCTCCATAAGGTAAGGGATGACCCCATGGGAGGGTGGCCTTGCATGCCTCGTAAGTGTTTCATATGATTTTTCATGTGGTTGTAAGCATATATGCATTTTGTGTGCACTACTGGACCTTTGTCCAAAAGGAGGACTAGGATATTGGGAAATGGTAGGTTGTTGCCTCAACCTTAGAGGGTTGTGAGGGCAAGAAGGACTATCCATACCTTGCATGCATCTTGCATTTTATGATTATTTATGCTTACATTTACTTTGCATTGCACCCTTATATATTGAGATTTAAAGCTCATGAGGTTTTTACCTCACCTTGTAGGTTTTTCATGTGCTAAGAGAAAGGGGATTTTGCAAACTTGAAGCTTTGGAAGCATTAAGCATGGATTTGTATTTTTTTTTTTTTTTTATGTATGTTGTGTAAGCATCATGAGGATTGTGCAAGCCTCATTTGTGGGAAATGAAGGAGAAATTGGATTTATTTTGATGTATATTTATGAAGTTTAATTTTCGAAAAGTATGGGCTTGAACTGAAAGAAAAAAAAAAAAAAAAAGGAAGAGAGGATGCTACTGTTGCTACTATTGGCACAGCCGGGGCACGAGGTGCTTTTGCGTCGTAAGAGGCCTGCATGCGCAGCTGGTGTGGCCAACACGTTGTCAGCACATCGTGGGTGCACAGCTGGTGCTGTTGCCACCCGTTACCACTGCCCTATCTTTTCATGATTGTTTTTGGATTTTTGGGCCATATTTGGAATAATTTTGGGCCCCAGAGGAATTTTTGAAATAAAGGGATTTTTGTTCAATTTTGGTAAAAATTCCAAATTTTTGGAAAACTAAAATAAGGGAGTATTTTCCTTTGGAATTGGGGAATTTGATGGGTTATTTTGGAATTATTGGCTAAGGAAAAATTTGGAGAATTTTTCCAAAGAGAAGATTTGGCCCGAAATTTTCTATGGAATTTTGGGAAAAGAAAATGGGTTCGATGTGGGCTAAGCTATAATATTTCCTCTAAGAATCAAGGCTTTGGGCTATTTTGTGAAGCTAAAATTGAGACCCAAAGTATTTTAAAATAAAGGTAAATTCAACCTTTTTGTGAGGTAGTCATAAGTCTCAAGGGTGGGGATTTAAAGAGAAGAAATGGCATGGATTGCCAAATATTAAAGAAATGAATGGTTGAGATTAAAGCTTTTAAGAGCGCATGGATTGTGCTTTCTTCGAATGGTTGAGATCTAACCTTATAAAGTGAAATATAATCCAAAGGTGGATATTTCACAAGATTAAGTGGCAGGGATTAAGTTATTTGTGTGGTTGAGATTTATTCTCACCAAATAAATCCAATGGCTAGGATTTATTCTTGAAGGATTGGGTGCTAGTATAAATAGACTAGTATATGGAAACCCTAATCCTTTTGGCAAAGTTAGTGAGAGAAATGGAAGAAGTCTCCCATTTTGTGGAGAGGAATAAGAAGAATGGAAAATGGAAGAATGTCTTCCAAGGAGGAAGATGGAGAATAAGGTAAGTGTTCTTCCTTTGGGAGCATGTAAGTTCCTTTTTATTCCATTTAATAGTAGCTCAGTTTCTTTAAAAATTTTGTTTCAAGGAATCTCTTAAGGAAAAGAGTTGGAAGGAAGCTAAGGAGAGTTTAAAAGCTTCAAAGAAAGGAAAAGGTAAGGGATAGCCCCATGGGATGGTGGCTTTTCATGGTTGTAAGTATAGTTCATGAGCAAATATGTGTGCATTGGCATGTTATTTGTGTTTAAGGACCTATGGCCATGAGGTTGTGTGGGGTAGGGTAGGTTTAAGCCTCAAACCAAGGTGGTTGTAAGGATGTGAAAGCCCTAACTTTATTGCATTGCATGCATTGGCATCACATTTTATATTCATGTTTACACTTATTGTCATTGCACCCTTATTGAGCTTTTTTACCTCACATATTGGTTGTCAAGTAATGAGAAAGCGAGACTTTGGATGGAGAGCATGGAAGATGCATGGAGAGGGCTTCAAGGAATATATTTTGTTAGTTATGGCATGATTGAAGCCTAAACGTTAATGTATTCTTATTTTTAATGTATGCTGTGCAAACATCAAGGTGGGTGTAAGCCTTATTTAAGGAAAAATTGAGGCAAATTTGAGTAATTGTGATAAGTATTTATTTTATGTATATTCTGAAAAATATGGGTTTAAAAGCCCAAGAAAAAAAAAAGGAGAAGCAACAGGTGCCAGGCAGCAGCCGCGCGCGGGCACACGCACTGGCAGTCGCGCTTGGGTGGCCGCACGCAAATGGGCGGAGGCCCACGTGACCGCGAGTAGGCTGGCGTGGGGGCGCCACAGACCCCGTAGGCCAATTTTTTAAAAAAAAAAAATTGGAAAAATTGGGGATTTGGGGGCATTTCTTAATTTATTTTAGGCCCCGAAGGATTTTCAAAATAAAGGGATTTTTTAGACATTTGTGGAGATAAATTTTGAATTTTTGAAAAATGAAATTTATGACTTATTCCTCGAATTTTGGGAAAGCCAATGGGATGTTGGAATTTTAAATTATATAGAGGCCGATGGAATTCTTGGAGAGAAGAGAAATTAAAATAATAAAATGGCGATTAGGCAAGCTTAATGGAAATTATTTAGCTAAGTGGGGCATGGTTAAAGCCCAAATCTGCTAATTGATCCTGGGATTGAGGGAAGGGAAGGACGAAGCCTAGTTCCCACCTAGGGTGTTTCATGTTGAAACATAGTCTGCCCTTCACTAAGGCTGGGAATGTGAGTAATTCGGTTGATTGTTCACAAGTGGCACCCGTAAATGGGAACGGGACGTCACATGCACATGGGCGGCAATGATGAAACCTTTTCACTTTGCGACACGTGCTGGATTTTGATTCGTCAAGAAACTCTATAAATATGAAGCCTTTGTAACCTTCATTTGGACAATCATCAAGAGGGGAAAGAAAGAGATTTTGGAGATGGGAAACGCTACAAAAATAGAGGGAAGGTTCTACCAAAATCGAGGGAGAAAATCGGAGAAGAAATGAGACTTATTGGAAAGTTCATGTCTCTACAGTAAAGCATGTCAAACGTCAACAAAACTGCAAGGTAAGTCTAATTTCTTTTCATAATCTGGAAAAGGGTTGAATAAGGGTGTCGTAGGTTCAAACGGGAGTTGAATCAGAGGTAAAACGAGGAAGTTATGGCCAAAAAATCAAGAAGAGGCGGAAGTGTGCGATTTTTAAGGGAGGTGCATGCAGCTCATGCGCCGGCAAGGGGCTGCGCATGTGGGCACTTTAGCCACCTTTTGACGGTGCATGGGGGCACGTGGGACCTCTTCTTGACCTGAAAATTTGTAGAGTTGACCCTCTTTTAGTTACCTACAACCCTATATAAAAATATGTTGAGTTTGGTTTACGAAATCGTGTGACATTTGCAGAAAACCATTCCCACATATTGTAAACAGTACTCCGGCAAGCCCAAACCAGCAAGGTGAGTGTTTCTTACATACTTTCGCTACATCCCGGTCATTTTGGCTTCATTGGGTGAGGGTGTTAACTTGTATATCATGTCTTTGTGGCTTGCATGTCATATTTTCCCTTGTTTATGCATATTCCTTCTACTTTATCATATATCATGTTCGTGTTGGTGACTATGGCTAGTTGTTGGGACATTATGGAAGATCTCGTGCTCTTACGGTGAGCCAAGAGTGACTATGATGACTGCGAAGGTGATTGCAACACCCTGGCATTGCTACCACAGGGGTGGATTTCATAATAGCATTATTGCATTTGCATGCACATACCTTTCCTTTTCTGATTCACTCACTTAGATGTAACATCTAACTTGGGTTGATGCCCCTGGAACGTTCCACGTATATCAAAAGTGTCAAGTGTTTCAGGTTCCAGTTCAAAGCGTAGGCAAGGAGGTGGAGCTTTGCTAGCTTTGGGTTTTTGACTTATTTTGTACCCATGTAATTGTACAAAAGTGATGTATTGTAAATAGCATCTAGGATACTCAAAGTTGTAAGAGGTGTGTGTGGGTGTCCTACAATTGTACCTGCATTCAATTGTTGTGTTTTCTTGAGTATTGAAGGTCGTATACATTTCTTGTACTTGTAAAGGAAGTCTAATGTAAACCTCTTTATCTAGCTTTGGTTAAGCTTTCAGGTTCGATCCAAATGCTTCCGTTGGTAAGGGTTTCCATAGCGCCCATAGGTGATGTTTTCTTATATTTCAAGTTATTGCGTATTTGGAGAGGCGGGGCATTACACAAGTCATCCTTGGCTCCTTTTGGCCTAAGCTAAAGAAGGATGATGCTCACTTAGCATTTTGGATTTTTTTGATGGGTCCTCGGGTATTTTGTTTTCAAATCCTTGAGTGGAGCAAAGGAAAGGACAAAACTTAGTGCCCGTCTAATGCCTTTCTCATTGAAACATAGTCCATCCCTTCATTAATGGCTTGATGGGTGAGCAATCCGGTTGATTATTCACCAGTAACACCCATGGTGGGAACGGAGCATTACAAGAGCTTACTCAAGTGTATTTAGTAATGCAATTTGTTTTATTTAAGTAAATCGTTTAATTTTGCATTTGCTCTTAAAGGATAGGGAGTCCCTTTGGGTAAAATGGGTTCATTCATATCGGAATAAAGGGGAGAGTTTCTGGTTGCTTAGAACACCCTATGCTTACCCATGGTACTGGAGGAAGTTATTCTCTCTAAGGGGTGTTATGAGATCCCGATTTGGTTGGAGGATTGGGGACAGTCATAGTACTTTTTTTTGGCATGATCAGTGGCACCTGTTAGGTGTTCTCACTAATTGTTTCTCTTGCCAAGTGCCTCAGCAATTAGGTATTGCAAGTTTAGTTAAGGTAGCGGATTTTATTAAAGATGGCTCTTGAATCTGGCCAGAGACTTCCTTTTCCTTGGCCTCTAACCTGATTGGCAGCCATCTTCCTTGTCTCCCGCATGTTGAGAGTCGAGACTAGCCATGTTGGTTTTCGACCTCAAATGGGGCTTTTACTGTCGAGGCAACTTTCCAGGATCTTCAAGTTCAGCACCCTTAGGTTCCTTGGTATAGGCTAGTGTGGTCTTTTGTGGGTTTCCCAACCCATAAGTTTATTCTCTAGTTGGCAATTCAAAAGCGTTTATTTACTCTAAATCGTCCTAACCTATTTTTGTCTTTCCTGAATAGATGTTTTCTTTGCAGGGATGATACAGAAAGTCATTCCAATCTCTCTTTTGAGTGTCCATTTTCTCGAGAGGTGCTGGCTTTCTTTTGTAGATCTAAGAAATTCAGTTGGCCATGGTGTCAATGGGATACAGGTGTGCTCTGGGCAGCTGCTAGATGGAGTGGAAAGAGCCCTTAACAGGTGGCTAATAAGCTGGTGTTTCATGATTTCGTGTATTATATCTAGAAGGAAAGTAACAACATATGTTTTCAGGATCAGGAGAGATTTGTTTCTTAGTTAACGCATCAAATCCAGTGTGTTATTTGGACCCGTATGTCGACTATTTGTTTCAGGTCGTCTTTGCAGAGTCATGTCTGGAGGCTTTCGAGAGTTTAGCCCCTTCTCCCATAAGGAGTCATTGTTTGTATGTTAATGGAGGATGGTTGTTGCGATCATGTATTTTCATGCTTGGTGCTCATGCATTTTAAGCTCTTGTTCCCCTATTGTCTCGCTTTTCTGAGATTGTACTCTATTTAGTTATGCTTTTATGACTGATCTCAGAGGAGTAGCTCTTTACAATTTGGGTGTTCCTGGCACCTATCTTCTAACTTTTGTATATATTTTCTTTATTCCTTTATTTTTCATTTGGTTTGGTCCAATGGGTGATTATTATTGTATTCCCCCTGGTTTTTTTATGGTCCGGGGTATGCCTTGGCCTTAGTTCTAGTCGCTTCGATGTTGTTTTGTTTTTAATATTATTACTTTAAAAAAAAAAAAAAGGTTAATCGTTTAAGAAATGCTTTGACCCCCAAATCCTTAACAAGGAATTAAAATAGTGGATTAGACAGTTGAGATCAAACCACTATAAATTATTGTGTGCTGCATTCAAACTTTATTTTATTTAAGTCAGTCTTAAATTTAAGGTGAGTTTAATTTACCCCTACTTAAGTTAATTTGTAACACCTCAAATTTTTCGAACGTGTTATAACTTAAGATTTTAGGATTTTTTCTTTTTTTTCTTCACACCACAACGATTGATATACATACAATTCCCAATAATCCTAATTTCACCTTCTCAGCCTAGCAAACTTGATAATCATACAGCTAAGATAGGTGATATCATTACAAATGCAGAACCTAGATCGAACTTGATATGATATATAACCATAATGATTTATTTATCATATAGGAAACTGTTCAAGACGTCTACAAAATACATTACAAGGACATCATCTCTCGCAAGTAATAACCGAACGTCTTAAACATATCCAAAACATACACAGGTTCGCACATAAACAAAGATATGCCAAACATGCTACAAACGGCAAATTAAGCTTATTCTTCAGCTACCTCCTTTCCCTTAGAGTTGCTTGTCGAACCTGGAACGTTTGAATATTCCAAAGACATAGTCCAATTAGAAGATAAATCTTCTAGTGAGAAACTTCAAAGCAGTTTATATAAATGCATGAACAGGTATAAAACGTATGAGGAAACAATGAGGACTACTCCGAAGTGCCTCGTGAACATGTCATCCTTCTCCAACGAGAGCTTTCTCAATGATGCATGCATAGCGCCTCTTGGGAGGTCCCTAACCATGTCAGCTCTCCCCAATCTCATAGAACTCATGTAAGCACCACATTCATTGTCCCTTAGGCTCACGGTCTTCCCCACGAGAGCTTTCTCGATGGCGCACGCATAGTGCCTCTCGAGGGATCTCCATACTTTTGCCTTCAAGCAACAACAAATAGGTACAACAGTATGACCACGAGGATTTTTATAAATGCAATAGTTGAAAACAAACGGCATATATTTTCCAATGAATTACATTTCAAATACGCAACATAATTTCGTACAAGAGAACAATAAAAGTTTGCATACAAGAGTCTCACAAAACACGTTTCATGCAATAAGAGTCTCACATAAGAGAACAAAAAATAGGATTTGGAGTATAGGAGCCTCACCTAGATGTTTTATCTCTTGGAAGTGACGGTTTCTCAGCAAATGGTTTAGGTTTTTGCAAAAAACACGAGTTTTGGTAAACCTAATCTCCAATATTTTTACATAGGGTTGAAGGGAATTAAATATGGGTCATAATTAAAAACTTTCAAGGAAAATGGGCCACACACGCACCCTGGGAAGATAGCCCACACGCCTTCACACGTAGCCCTTCCCGGTGCATGTATCTCACTAGGCGCCGTGACAACACTGCTTCATTTTCTTATTTCGGTCATATCTCTCTCATTTTAACTCCAATTTCACCCCTGTTTGAACCTACGGGTCCCTCTCTTCTCCCTCTATAGAATTATTATAAAAAGACTTACCTTGCCCTTTTTCTAACTATTTGGGATGAACTTTGACAAAGACCCAAAACTCCAACGAGGCTTGTTCTCCCCCACTTCTCCTCCGATTTCTTCCCTTCTTCTTGCTGAATTCCCTCCCATCTCTCAAGAGCAAGCTCCTCACCTTAAAATTCCTCAATCCTAAAACTCCATTGGAATGATTTGAAAACAACCCATGGCCTTTATTTATAGATTCCTCAGACCAATCACATGATGCCACTTGTCTCAAGATAAGCTTTGGACCCCAAAGACTCAAAGCTATAATTGAATGTTGCTTGAAATCCGAAGCCATATTGGATTGAATTTTGAAATCCAAAGCTAGAATGGAATGAATTTTGAAATCCAAAGCTAATACCCCAAACTTCTTCCAAATGCCATTTTGTCCCTTATTTCAAGTCCTCAAGCTTTGATATTTTACCATATGAACTCCTAATTTCATCTTTATTTCGTTTGGGTAATTCTCTAATTGCAATTTCATCCTCAAACATCAAATTAATTTGCATTATGATACATAAAATGCAAAGTTAATAACTCCAAGCTTACTCGATAAGGATAATTTCATCCCAGCACCCTCACAGAACCTTTGTTTCATCTTGAAACCACTCCAGGGTTGATCTTTACATAAAATCAAAGCCCCCTCAGGGTTTCATGGACTTCTCGATGGTCCCTTACAACCATTCGATTTTTCAAGCTATAACTTAGTTGTACCGAAAACCATCTCTGATTTGATTTCTTTTAGGTTCATAAATCACGTCTTGAGATGCTCATCAATGCCATATCTTTTCCCTTAGGTATCTAACCTCCAAGGCACTCCCTGCAGCTGATTCGGTGATTTATTTTACTATTAAGCCACTTTTTTCTGTATTTTAAACTCACTTAAAAGACGTGACAACCTTACGAAAATATGGGGTATTATAATCTCCCCCCTTTAAAATAATTTTGTCCTCAAAATTTGGCTCATACTTGAAATCACTGAAGGTTAAATAATTATTGCATTCTGGAATACAATTTTTGGAAGAAAATATAAAATTTCCTACTCTATTTCCATTTCCTCAAACAAATGAGGATATTTCTTCCTAATTGTTTCCTCAAGTTCCCACGTTGCCTCATCATCCGAGTGTTTTCCCACTGAACATTCACTAACGAGATATCTTTATTCCGCAACACTTGAGTTTGGCAATCTAAAATTGCTCCAGGTGACTCCAGGTAAGTCAAATCATTCTTTAGCTCAATTATCTCTACCCGAACTCCGAGGGTTGGATCCGGCACATGCCTTCAAAGTTGGGAGATGTGGAACACATTATGAATCCCAGATAGGCTAAGTGGAAGCTCCAATCGATAGGCTAAAGATCTAACTTTTTCCAAAATCGGATATGGTCCTATATATCTTGGCTTCAACTTTCTTTTATTGCTTCCACGTGTCACCAAATGCTGGGGTGACACTTTGAGAAACACCACATCTCCTACTTCGAACTCTAGATCCCTTCTTCTTTGATCAACGTAAGATTTTTATCTACTTTGCGCAGCTCAAATTCTCTCTTGGATTATTCGAATCTTATCGATAGTCTGTTACACAAGTTCAAGCCCCAACATCCATTGTTCCCTTACTTTGGTCCAACAGATGGGCGACCGACAATTTCTTCCATACAAAACCTCATAAAGAGCCATCCCGATGCTACCATGGTAACTATTGTTATACGGGAATTCTACTAATGGCAGATTCTCCTCCCAATTTCATCCAAAATCAAGGGCACAGGATCTCAACATATCTTCAAGCGTTTGAATTATCCTCTCTGATTTCCCATCAGTCTATAGGTGATAAGTCGTACTCAATTTTAGCTGAGTCCCCATGCACTCTTGTAAACTCTCCTAAAACCTCAAGGTAAACCTCAGGTCCCGATCTAAAACAATACTTAACAGGGCACCATGGAGTCGTACTATTTCTTTTACGTACTGCTCTGCGAATCTTCGCAATGGTTGGTTCATCCTCATAGGTAGGAAATGCGATGATTTTCTCAACTTGTCTACTACCACCCAAATGGCATCATAGCCCTTCCAACTCTTCAAAAATCCTGTCACAAAATCCATCGTGATATGTTCTCATTTCCATTCGAGAACCTCCAAAGGTCTCATCAACCCTGCAGGTTTCTGGTGCTCAATTTTTACTCTTTGGCATACATCACATTATGCCACCCTCCTAGCCACGCTAGCCTTCATCCCTGGCCACTAATAAATTTCCCGAAGATCTTGATATATCTTCATAGCTCTCGGGTGCACAGTATATCTAGCTCTGTGGGCTTCATCCAAAATTTTCTGCCTCAACTCCCGAAGGTTTAACACGTACACTCTACCCCGAAACCTGAGAATGTCATTACACATCTCAAAATTGAAACTCTTGGGTTGGCCTTGCTCATCTACCCATAAACATATACGTCGATCACCCCTACTAGCCTCCTGTATCTCAGTCTCCAAATCCATCCGAACCGTTAGGCCAGCTACTAGGACAGAAGATCCCTTTAGCATTACACTCACGGTCATCAGGCTAAAAGCCTCGATCAGCAGCCATTATTCGGCCATCAACCCAACCATAACAGTAGACACAGTCCTACTCAAAGCACACCCCAGGTGATACCAGATGGTGCACACCCCAGGTGATACCAGATGGTGCACACCCCGGGTGATACAAGATGGTGCAGTCGTAGTCCTTCAAAAACTCCATCCATCGTCGCTACGTCATGTTCAACTCTTTCTACGAGAACACATACCTCAAACTTTTGTGGTCTGTGAATACATCGAACGTCTCTCCATATAGGTAGTGCCTCCATAGCTTCAAAGCATATAGCACTGCTGCCAGCTCCAAGTCATGTGTTGGGTAGTTTACTTCATGCCTCTTAAGCTAGCGTGATCCATACGCAATCACCCCACCATGCTGCATTAATACACACCCCAAACCTATCTTCGAGGCATCAGTGTATACAACAAATCCACCAGCCCACTAGGCATTGCTAGAGCAAGTGGCGAGGTCAGTCTTCCCTTGAGCTCTTGAAAGCTTTCCTCGCACTTGGCAGTCCACTTTAACTTGACCTCTTTCCTTATGAGCTTCGTTACAGGTGTAGCTATCTTCGAAAACCCTTCCACGAATCTTCGATAGTAGCCTGCCAACCGCAAAAAGCTTCGCATTTCAGTCACGAACGTCGGCTGCTTCCATCCTCAAACTGCCTCAACCTTGGTCGAATCCACTAAGATCTCTTCAGCCAAGATCACATGCCCAAGAAATGCCACTTGGGATAGCCAAAACTCGCACTTTGAGAACTTAGCATATAATTGATGTTTCCTACGAGTTCCTAGCACTATTCTTAAGTGCTCCTCATGCTCACTCTCATTCAAGGAATACACCAATATGTCATCTATGAATATGATCACAAATCGATCCAAGTAGGGTCTGAACACCTTATTCATAAGATCCTTAAACACTGCTAGAGCGTTAGTTAATCCGAATGGCATTACAAAATACTTAAAATGGCCATACCTTGACCGAAACGCCGTCTTCGAAACTTCATCTGGCTTAATTCTCAACTGATAATACCCGGATCTTAAATCAATCTTCGAGAACATCTTCGCTCCCTATAGTTGATCAAACAACTTGTCTATCCTTGGGAACGGATACTTGTTCTTTATCGTAGCCTTATTTAGCTAACGATAGTCAATGCACATCCTTAGACTCCCTTCCTTTTTCTTTACAAATAGCACTGGCGTGCCCCATGGTGATGTGCTTGGCCTAATGAATCGCTTATCAGTCAACTCCTGTAGCTGACTCTTCAATTCTTTCATCTCAGTCGGAGTCATCCAGTAGGTGGGATTGATATCAGTTGGGTTCCTAGTACTAGCTCAATTGAAAACTCGATCTCCCGAGGTGGAGGTAGTCCCGGTAATTCTTTCAGAAACATATTCTCATATTCTTGTACCACTCGCACCTCATTAAGCTTCGGTACCTCTTTCTCTTCTAACTGAGCATAAGCCATGTATCCATGAGCTCCATGGCTTAACAGCTTCACTGCCTTCATTGCCAAAATCATTTTTCCAACCTCAAGGTCACATTGCCCCTGAATTTGACCCACACTCTCTTGGGTTTTCTTATGGTCATTCTCTTCCTACGAAAATCTATATTGGCATCGTACTTAGACAAGAAGTTCATTTCTAAGATTACGTCGAAGTCATGTACTTCTAACAAAATCAAATCAGCCTGGAACTGAACATTACTCAAGCTGACTTCGCATCCCTTTACCATTTATGAGGACTTCATACTCTTACCCATAGGTGTCGAGATCACCATCAGACACCCCATGGACTCAATTTCTACTCTCAAACTCCCAACCAATGCATGCGATATAAAAGAATGAGTAAACCCTGGATCTATCAGTGCATGCACAGAAGTATCCAAAATGAATAGAGTACCTTGAATAACTACAGGATTTGCCTCTGTGTCCTCCTTGGTTAAATTATAGACTCACCCTTGTCGGGCCCCTTTCCTTCTTCGATCTTCAGCTGCTGCTCTTTCTTCTTCGAGCAATTCCTCAAGATGTGCTCGTGCTGATTGCAATTCTAGCAGATCATGCCCACTGGTAGGGCTGCTACAACCTTACCTTCTTGAACCACATTCTTCTGGCATTTTTTGGAAATGTGCCCGGGCTGCCCATAGACGTAACAAACAATGCTTTGCCCATTGCACCTCTTTCCTGAGTGCCTCTTGTTGCATCAAGAGCACGCCTTGCCCTTTTTCAAGATTTTCCCATCCCAGCTAAGGCTAGCAATAAGTCGAGCTGAGCCGAGCTAGGCCCAACTCGAGCTCAGCTCAATTGACTTTAGCTTGGCTCATAGCTCAGCTCGAGCTCGATATGAGCTGATTTTTTTAGCTCGAGCTCGGCTCGATGATGACTACGAGCTGACTCGGCTCGGCTCGGCTCGAAATTGACTATTAGCTTACTTTTATGTATATATATATTTAAATAATATATGCGATATATATAATATATATATTTATAAAATTATTAAGTATATATTTATATTATTGAGTATTAAGTTAAAAATATTTTTTTATTTAATAAATTTTAAAATTAAATGAGACAAATGAGTTGAGCTAATGGTAGCTCAAGCTCGACTCATTTATTAAATGAGCCAAATATTTGAGCTCAAACTTGGCTCATTTGTATCATGAGCTAGCTTATTGAGCCAATTTTCGAGTCGAGTCTTGAGCCACTTCACGAGTAGCTCGGCTCATTGCCAGCCCTAATCCCAGCGTCCTGAAGTCGGGTTGGATTTCTTTGACTGTCCTCCTCTTTGAGTTATCGTAGCCTTTAGTTCTGCCACACGTGTCATATTTTCCTCGGCCATCATAGCTTTGAAAACTGTGTCTACATAAGACTCCACGTGGACCAGACTCATCAGCTGTTGAAATTCAATTCGCAAGCCTTGCAAGAATTTCCGTCCTTTCTCCACATCGTCCATCCCGTAGAGCAGCATATACTTAATTAGCCCTTGGCATAGGTTCATAAACTCTCGAGCTCTAGCCAACTTCCATTAAATGGGAAAGATTTCCCGTTGAACAGTTCCTTAAACGGTTCCAACGACATCTGGGGTACCTCCCCTAATTCTGCATCTGTCACCGACCCTTGAGATCCTGCTTGGTTAGGTATCAATCGTTGCATAGTCCTCCACCATTGGGTTGCTTCCTCTTCCAGCATATAGGTCGCACGCTCGACCTTGTCCTCATTCAAGATTCTTAATCTATGTAGGATCTTCTCGATCTGGTCCAACCAGTATTCACTGATTGTAGGGTCGTCTTCCAGTTTTCATCGAAACACTAGTGGATTTTGTCACAGATACCTTTCCAGAGCATCTACTCTTCTTTACTCGGGCTGCAACTCGAAAATTCACCCAACCATGCCTTCTAGGATTCTCTCGATCCTATCCATCTGACCTTCACCGAGGTCAGTTCATGCATCTCTTTGTCCTCCCACACCACCTCCTAGGTGTAGGTTGGTGTTTCTTTCTTCACTATTACCTCTCTCGAGCCTGTAATTCCTTCTTGTATTCAAAATCTAGCAAGAAGAAAAGGCGAATTATTAAATCACCATAGCATAGCGCAATTCAAATCGAATAAGCAACAAGAGTATGCCACTAAATATTTCAAAAATCCTAACCTAATTCCCAAAACTTACGATGGCTTTGCTCATCTAGCCACATGCGAACTTTTCCTTAGGTTCGCTCTGATACCAACTGTAACACCCCAAATTTTTCAAGCGTCTTATAACTTAGGATTTCAAGAATTTTTCTTTTTCTTTTTTTCTTCACACCACAAAGAATGATATACATAAAAATCCCAATAATCCTAATTTCACCTTCTCAACCTAGCAAACCCGATAATCATAGAGCTAAGCCAGGTGATATCATTACAAATGCAAAAAATAGATCGAACCTGATATAGTACATAACCATAATGCTTTATTTATCATATAGGAAACTATTCAAGTCGTCTACAAAATATATTACAAGGACATCATCTCTCACAAGTGATAACCGGATGTCTAAAACATATCCAAAACATACATAGGTTTGCACATAAACAAAAATATGCTAAACATGCTACAGGCGGAAAATAATTAAGCTTATTCTTCAGCTACCTTCTTTCCTTAGAGTCGATTGTAGAATCTTGAATGTTTGAATATTCCAGGGACATAGTCTAATTAGAAGATGAATCATCTAGTGAGAAACTCCAAAACAATTTATATAAATGCATGAATAGGTATAAAATGTATGAGGAAACAATGAGGACTACTCTAAAGTGCCTCGTGAATATGTCAGCCTTCTCCAACCAGAGCTTTCTCAATAATGTAACACCCCACTTCTCTGGAGCGATACGTAACGTAAGATTCCGGGGATATTTTTTTCCAAACAAAACAACAGAAACTCAATACAAAACTATTCCTCGAAGATCCCGTTACACCTTCTCAGAACATCAACTATGAACCATCAATAAACTAAGACAGGATCACCAACTCAAATATAGAAGTTAGATCGAAACCTTAACAGGTCATAACCGAAACCACTTTATTTATAATATAAAGTTGTACCAACGTTTACATGACATTCTCAAAATAAATAACATAACCAAAAGGACATAATATAAAACATCCTCTAATCGCCATCACTCCTCGACAATTCCTTTTCCCTTAGCACCGCTGCCTTCACCTGGAACGTTTGAATATTCCAGGGACATAGTCCAAATTAGATGATGAATCATCTAAGTGAGAGTTCAAAACACATTTTTCATGAATGAATGCAAGACATGAAATAAACCAATACACCTGCTAAGCCCTAGCCCAAGAGAATCTCACACCCTTAACCCTACCACATGAAAAAAGAGCAATCTCTCTAAAAGCTATGCCACCATACCAACTCGACTACACAACGCGGTTCTAGCTTAAGAGGGGCAAGCCAACGCATCTCTCCAGATCGCGCTTCCACTCTAAGCATCCTGGAACCACCATACATTCTCAACTCCAAAATTTCACATGAACCACCTAGTCATCCTAGTGCAACTTCCCTGGCCAAACGGCCTAGCATAGAAACCAAGGCGGCTATCCTGTCATGCACACCAGCATCAGATACCCATATTATTCCATCACGCCCTTGGAGAATTACGGCTACACTATCCAAACAACATCCTAGGCTAACATCCCACATGAACAACACAGTATGGACCACCTAGTCGTCCTAGTGCAACTTCCCTGACCAAACGGTCTGGCACAAAAATCAAGGCAGCTATCCTGACATGCACACCAGCATTAGATACTCCTATTATTTCATCACGCCCTTGGAGAATTATGGCTACACTATCCAGACAACATCTTAGGCTGACATTCCATACGTACACATAAAAACACAAGACAATGCCACATTTCACAATTCAATGCATCATATAAACAACAGTTTTATAAAATGCAATGCCAGTTTTAAAACGTTTAGGGACAAACCTCCCTCATAAAACCAACTGTCACCGGTTACCATTTCAATGCACAAAACGATTTTACATGAAATCACAACACGTTTAGATAGAACAAGTACCAAGTTTTTGTAGTGAACAACTCACAGTAAACAATGTTTTGGGGCGAACACTCACCTCGACGTATTCGGATAATCTCGATCCTCGTGCATAACTTTGATTTGCGTGCTAAAACACAAGTACTCGTATTTATACTCAATCTCGAGCCAAGATATTCCCTAAACACCACATTTAATTAAGGAAGCATCAAGATCTATTTTCCTCAATTTTTCCATAATTTCCTCTATTTTCTCCCATTTTTCACCTCGGTAATTCCAAAATAATTATTTCCTCAACCATTTTCCCAAATATTTCAACACAAAAAAATCCTCAAATAATTAAATAAAAATTCTGGAATCAAAATTATCAAAAAGCCCCTGCTCACGCGCCCTCACGCTCTTGGTGCGTGTGTGAAAGTGAAGGCTGGCGCGTAGCTGCACGCGCCACTGTCTTCTTCGTTGAACCGACCGCCGACAATTACTCTGATGGCCACGAAAGTGGTATCCCCTTGAAGCCCTTCTTCATTCGGTCACAACCCCACCGGTTTCAAGCTAAAAGGCCACTAAAAAAAGCCCCAAATGGCCGGTTGCAGGCAGCCGTAGGCAGACCGCCTCCAACTCTCGGCCAAGCTTCGAATGGCCACCAAACTCACTCCAAAATGCCTCAAAATGCTCCCAAAGTGATCCTTGATGCCTCATGACCAAAATCTCCTTAATCACTCTCTCAAAAACATCCAAAATCGCATTCGATTTGATGCTTCAAAAGTTGAAACCCTCGGCCCCTATTTATACTCAAATTTCGGCCACCTCTCGGCCAATCACTGGCCGAGGCTTGGCCCCCAAGCTAGCCCACGCCGTATAGCACCTTCCCCAGCTCTCCCTCGGCCGTTCCATCACTGGAAATGGTGGCCATGTGCGGTTGAAGGCGGCGACTGAAATTCTCTACTGCGTTCACACCACCAATTTTCAGTTTATTGCACTTCGACCCCTTGATTTCTTTCAATGGCATTTCTGCCTTTTCCCTTTAACCCCTAAACATTCTAACAATATCACTAAGACCCACAAGTCTTGCACTATACATTTCATCCTTGAAACTTTCAAAAAATTACCGTTTTGACCTCCCTTTGACAAAATTAGAAAATTGCACTTAGGCGCGACTGATTGATTTGACCTTAAATCCATTTGTTTCTGCCCGAAATCACTTAAGGGTTGTTCTATACACAAAATATTGGTCCTTAACTCGCTCCATCGACTTTCTGAATGATCCCTACGATGATTCGATTTTCTTAGCCTAGTCGACAGCTATACCAAAAACTGTTCCCGATCTCACTTCTTTCATCACTAAAAATCATAATTCGAATCACTCGTCGATACTATACCATTTTCCTTAGCTACCTAGGGTCCGGGGTACTCCCTTCGACTGATTTAGTCGTCTAAAGCTACGTTAGTGTACCCTATAGTCTCATTTTTCTGAAAATTCCATGTATGCCCTTCATTAAATAGCATTTATAACTTCAAGAAATTCCAAGGTATACCAAAAACCATCTTTGATTTGATTTATTTTAGCATCATAAATTAGGTCTTGAGACGTTCGTCAATGTCATACCTTTTTCCTTAAGTATCTAAGCTCCAGGGTACTCCCTGCAACTGATTCGACAATTTATTTTACTATTAAATCACTTTTTTCAGTATTTTAAACTCACTTAAAAGATGTGGCAACCTTACAAAAATATGGGGTATTATATAATTGTCTTGCATGGGTGTTGTACTCTTTAAAGCTCGATCATGTTTGGATGGAATATTGAAATGACGACTAACTAACTAAGGTACAACACAATATTAAAGAGTAACAAACAAATAGAAATAGGTGTTTTGTAGGTTAGAAACCCGTGGCAGTATTGGACTTTATAATATGCAACACCTCATCATTATCATCTATAATTTCAATTCTTAATTAAAAACTTGTAAAGATAATTTCGCCCCTACATTAAAAGATAAGTTATCTAAAGGTATGTTTTATTGGCCATATTTTTCATGAAAAATAGTCATTGTCCATCTAAATTCTAATTTTTAAGCTGTTTGGTTGGCTATATTTTTCAGATAAATTAAATTCCAACTTTTGGTCATATGATGGCCTTTTCTCACTTTTGCTAGAAAGAAAAGAAATTCCTTAGGGAGGGAGGGAGGGGGGGGAGTAAATTTTCTAGGCAATTCACATTCTCATTCCTGATTTCTCCTTCGTCCTTTTGTTTTGATTTCTGACTTCCCCGAAGATCTGCAACGAGAGAGGGGCAACGACGAACTAAGTGAGGGAAAGGGCGAGCAAATGAGAGGCAGCAACGAAATGAGCAACGGAAAGGGCGAGCAAGCGAGAGAGAGGCAACGAGCGAGAGCGATAGTGAGCATCCAAGGGGTGAATGGCAATGGCAACAGCGACGACCAATAACGACGATTGTGGCTGAACGGCAACAACAATTATGGCTGAACTTGCTGGGTATAGGTATATTTGATTTATTTTTTGAATATGCATATATTTGATTATTTTATGTGCATGTGTGTATGTGATTATTTTCATAGAAAATAATGGCAATCAAACACCAAAAGTTAAAAAACTATAACAATTTCTAGGCAAAAAATTAAGCCAATGAAACACTTTCAATTGACATTTTTCTTGAAATATAATTCTTGACAATTCAATTGCCTAGAGAATATTTTCTTTCACCCTAATTGTTCAACTTTTAATGCAAAGGTAAAGTTATCATTTTATTATTTTAGCTAACGTGTTTAGTTCTTCTTTTTTTTTTTTTTTTTGGTTAAAAAAGTCATTATCTTATTTTTTATTAGGGTAATGGTAACCATAGCCAATTACTGAAAAATAAAATAGTAACCATTGCCCTCAGAGGAATAGTTAAAGAACCAATACATGCACGTTATTTGGAGATATTGCGTGTTCATTATATATTATTTTTACGCTTTAAATTTTTTTTTATTGGTCGGTTCTATTGTAATAAATACACCAGTTCTAAACCAAACTAATAAAAAATGTTTAGATTTAAAAATAAAATTTAATAAATATATATTTCTTTTAGGACCATGTTATTGGTACCTCTTGAGCTACACTTTAAACTACACAATACATGTAAAATAATAAAAATACCCATCGCACCTCACCACCTTGCCTCACCACACCTCGCGTCGCCTCACCACCTTGGGTGAGAAGTCGTTTAGTCATGCGTCTCAGCACCTCACAGCTTTAAATAAGAGGTATTTTTGTCATTTTATGTACATTGTGTAACCCAAAGGATATCAATAACATTTTCTCTTTTTTTAACAAGATGTGTATTTAATAATTTTAAGAGCAATAATTAGCATACACTTTTATAATTACTATTCTTAATTTAATTAAAACTAAGGATGATAAGTTTTTTTTTATCAAAATAAGTTCTTTTTGTTGTGGCAAAAAGTTTTGTCACTTTAAACAAAAAATTAAGCCATACTATGGCATTCAATAATTTATCCTAATAATGGTTATCACAATATTTTATTTTTTAAAATAAATTACTTCAATTTAATTGACAAATAGAGGTATGTTATGATGTATAATAATTTATCATAATATCTTGTCATAATTGTTAAAGTGAAAAAAATAAAGTATTATGACAACACTATTATGATAATATTGTTTGTCGCAATATAATATTATGATAATATGTAAAACCCTAAAAATTTGAATTAAATTAGTAAAATTTAATTTTTTTAAATTTAAATTTTTAATGAACAAATTAGTAAAATACATAAAGAAAATAATATTTTATTTTATTTTATTACATGAAATTGATTATGTTGGCGTTCAGAATTAGCCGATCGTGATTCTTAATGAGGTATTGAGCGCAAATGCAGAAAGGAGAAAACGAAATAGAACGGACACAAGAAGTTTTTACGTGGTTCGGTCAGAATGATACCTACTCCATGACTATTCTCTGGTTATTTAGGCAGAGTAACAATATGTCATTCTTGTTGTATTCTCTTACAATGGTGTTTTTGACCCCTATTTATAGTGAAGAGTGTTTACAATTGTATAAAATACAAAAGTATATAGATGATATTATGGGGGATAATGTGTCCTTATCATCTCCATGAAACCGGGAGTGGGCTCCACATTATCAAGGATTTCGGATGCCTCAGACAACGTAGATGGGTCCCTGCCTCCAGTTGTTCCGCAATCTTGTTATTATACAAGCTGAATAGTTTGACCGGCGAGCTAAAGGGTTAGTCCAGCAAGCTAGAAGCATCGTTGGGAGCTTATTGGGTATATCGTTGAGAGCTCGCTAGAAGCATTGCTAGAAGCTTACTGGGAGCTCGCTCGATTTCGTGATCTGAGCTCGGGTATCAATGATGTGTGTGAAGGATCCATAAATGAGGATACATAGCATGCAACAGAAGCGTTTTTTTTTAAAAAACTTTCCTCGTATTGATTAGAATCTAGGAAACTTACTTTTCCTTCTGATTACCGAACAGAATGGAGCGATATGAGGAGGATGAGCGGGAGCTTCTTCGCGTGGTGGAGACGACGACTGTCCTGCAATCCTTCGGCTCCTTCGCATCAGAACTTGAAGGCTCTCTTTCGATCTTCCGAAGTATGACTCGAACTCGTGGCCTCTCTTTCGGTGAAGAAGAGTAAAAGAACCCTGGATGAAAAATAACCAAAGAGAGAATATATATAGGGAGAACCCTAGGGTTAAAACCCTAGTGGGCCAAACCCTAATGGGCCAAGTCCATTTAATTAATTTTCTAATTGGGTTAGCCCAATTAATTAAAAACTAATGAACTATTATTTTATTCTAGCCCAATTAATTATGGACCATTCTGACTAAAATAATTCTCTCTCAATGTAATTCACCCAACAAGCCAAATGTATTAAATAATACATAAGTTATATCGAGCTACCCCGGGGACCAAAAGACAAATTATTCACGGCTACTAAAATGACCAAAATATCCCTGCTACCTAGTAGCTATATTTTGTCATTCTAAGTGTTCCAACTATCACCATATGGTAACACTGACCCCACGAATAATTTTGCATATGCCATGTCTTTGACCTACTAGTGTAATGACGAAAATACCCCTCTGCGTAACACCCATCATTTAGAAAGGAATAATGTACTAACACCTCTCTAAATGATTTCTACCATCCTTAGATCACTAGTCCAATAATTCGTGACTACTCGAATGTACTTGCTTATCACTGGGAGCTACCCAAACGCACACACTCTTAAGTCACGTTCCCAGGGCCCTGGATTATTTGATTATTCTTGGACAATCACAAGGGGGTGAATCACAAAAACTATCTTGTATTAGTCTGTCTTAGCTAATTAGAAACCATACTCCCAACTCAAAAGGTTATTGATCTTTGATAGACCTCACCTATAGTGAATCTAAGAATATAGCTCTAGGTTCACTAGACCACCAACTAATACTCAAGTATTAGAGTACTCGTCCACGTAGTAGCAGTGATAGACTAGCTCCATGATAATTAGTACTTTGTCATTAGCTTCTATCACAGGTCCATTCTACGCATTCCGAATGCGCTTGTACAATTAGAGTAAACGGACTGTTTACTGGCTAAAGCAAGCCATCCTCCATTAGGATCTATTGCACAATGATCTTATCATGATAGAATGCCCAGTTCTATCAAAAGATCAAGAATAATATTTTCTTGCTTATTAAGTACCCATGATTCATGCCTAACTGTGAAGAACGACCCATCACATGAATCACTTACTTAATAGCATGGACACTTTTCCAACAATTAAATGCAAATAATATATGTGCCATAAACTAAATAAAAGAAACATCATTACCATAAATTAAACAAAACGTGTCTTTAGGGCATACATTTCCAATAGTGTGAGCTTATTCTGACAAACTCGGCTTGGGCCTACTGGGCTTGAAGCAGTTGGGCCGGCCTACTGGGTCGAGTCCAGCTCATAAGGAGTAGTCCGGGAAATACAATAACATAAGCCCCCCAGCTCGCGGTGCGATCTTCAGACTAGGAGCTGATGGATGCCAGCTATTACAACTGTCAATTCGCCTTTCAGACTTCTGCCTAATTGAATCAAATCACGCCGTTTTGTGCATCACGCCTTGTAGGCAGCGTATTTAATGTGCACGTCCCCCCATTACTACGCATGATTATAACCGTGGGACCCATAAGCCATCATGCATCTGATGGATGCGACGCATGCCATGAGACGTTTGATCTGACGGCTAAGATTGATCGAGATGAAGGTATAAATAGCCGAGAAGCCTTATTGTTCCCTTCTTCAAGCTACTTTGATATTTTTTACTCCTGTTCTCTTCATCTCCGAAGTTCTTTCTGCAACGAAGCTTTTCAAGCTACAATCATTTGAGTGCCCATCTTCGTTTGAGGTTTGATCCAGGCTACTGCTCCAGCAAGAAGTTCACCGATAGGTAAGCCCTTCGCGTCCTTTATCTTTTCCTTTCATTGGGTCGTCCATATACAATTATCCGTCGATGGTTCTTTAGTCCTCCCGATCTTGTAGGCGTCACCTCCATTTTCTGGTGAACCAATTTGAATCGGTTTGTTAGGTATTCACTGAGCCTTCAGGCTTAATGACCTTAGGATTAGTTTTCCATGGAGTACCGGGCTTGTAGTCATAGCCCTCGTTGCAAAGTGCATGACCTTTTGGGATAGGGAGTACCTTTAGGCTTTTTTCAGTTCTTTGAGGTTTGGTCTGCGACCTGACTATATTTTCTTTATCTGTAGATGTCTGATTCTGTTCAAGGGAACTCAGGTCAAAGCGCTGCAACCATACTAGTAGAGAAGACAATACCTCGAACTCCGAAGACTGCCTCGTGATAGAGATGTATAACCTCAGAGAGCGAGCTCGCGATATGAGGAGGTCGCAGAAGGGACGTCTTCAAAATCTGCTCTGACTGTTAGCGAACAAGTCGTTGTGGGAAGCGAGGGGCGAGAAGTCTTCAAAGAACTCCCTTCTAAGGTTAAGTTCAACGAGGTGGGGACTTGCACCCAGGAGTTCCATCTCCCAAAGGATTATCGAGTGTATATCCCCTCTCCGAGCTGTCATGCAACTTATCCCCCAACTGGCTTCATAGCCATTAGCCCCCAGCACCTCGAGTTTAGGTTTAGGTGTAACGCCCATTTTCTGAGCACGTTAAAACTCAAGACAATTCTGGGATAATAAATTTTTTTCTATTTAAAAACTATTGCTAAATCATATCATTCATCATATCTATCCCAAAATCTCCATACCTTTATCTCGAAAGAGAATTATCATAAACATTAAATGCGAAAAGTAGAATCAAACCTAACATCTTAAAATTAATTGTAAATCAATTCTTACATCCTCATTAACCATAATTAAGGTTATACATCATCATTTTTTCAGAACGTTCAAAATTCAAAGTAGTAGAACTTAAATACATAGGCTACATAACATACATTCAACTCATTATGTAACTCATCATACACTTTGCTAAGTGCCATTTCATATCTCATTCATCCTCGTATCTACTACAATCTCCATCTGGAACATTTGAATATTCCAAGGGCAAAGCCCAAGTTAGATGATGAATCATCTAAGTAAGGGAACAAAATATTTAATACTCATGTATGTATGTAATGCACATAACATCATAACTCTCATGTTTAGATCGACTGCACCTTAAGATTACCCGCCATTTTCACAATCTCTCTGCCAAACCAAGGTGTATGGGTGCACCCAATAGCGCTAATACCTAATCCCAAACCCATGCAACGTATGACTGTGAATCTCATCATGCTCATATACATATTTCATCAATCAAAACATGTAAATGCAATCTACATGACAAACTCATATCAAGGCATGACAACATGATAAGATCATTTACATAAAATCGAATTTTGGAATCGAACAAACCAAGTATTTTCATAAAACTAAATCTAGTTGGAAAGTACCATTTACTTTAGCACGAAGTTTGGAATATCTCAAAAAAATGTGCATCGCCTCGATTTGCGTTCCAGACCTCAATTTTCATGCTAACCCTCAAAAGTTACACCAATCACTTTACCTCAAGCATAACAATCCTATAAATCATATTTAATCACTAAATACCTCAAAACATTAATTTCCTCATTTTCTATGCATTTTATTCCATTTTCTTCCATTTTCCCTTCTAAAAATCCAAACAAATACCTTCAGGACTATTTTCTTCAATTTTTTTTCACAATAATTCATTAAAGTCTAAGAACATGAAAGAAAAATTACTGGACTTACCTCAAACCCTCGTTTGCATGCAAAATAAGGCTAGTTGGTGGGAAAACCGAGACATCGGGAAGGCCAAATCCAAATCTTTTTGCACAAACCCCCATAAAACATTTTCCTAGAATTTTTAGGATTTTTCTCAATTTTTTCCAGCCCTCCACACGCCCGCACGCACTAGGGCGACTGGCCGTGCGTGAAGACTGGCGCATGCCGGCCACGCGTCTATCGTCTTCTCCGTCAACGGCTTGCCGGTGTTTCTGGCTAACTCCACTAGCTTGCTCGCCTCGTCTAGTCGATTACCACACCGGAGGTGCCCCAACTAAAGGCTCGAAGCCTCGGCCAACCGTCCTCCTCTCTCTTTCCGGCGAGCTTCAAAACGCCATCAAACCCTCATGAAAATGGCTCTAACTCTCCAGAAATGACCTTCAAGGCATGGGAAACAAAAGCCTTCTATTTTGGTCTCCCAATTTGTTCGAAAATGCAGCCGATTTGAAGCTCCAACTTCTCCCATTTTTTACCACCATGAACGCCTATTTATAGGCAAAATCGAGCTTCCAAATGCCCTTAGTTGAACAACCCATGCCCCCTAGAGCATCAACCTCCCCTAGATCGACCTTGAACGAGCCTTATCTGACCGAAATTTCCACTTGCAGGCGTGCAACAAACCGACCAGCTTTCTGGTCAATTTTTTCTCTAAATCTGCCCACCCCGGTGGCTATTGTCGGCCATGTCTTGACCTAAAGGCATCCCCGACCAACCCTCATGGGTTCCCAGTGGCCAAAATCGGCTATCGCCGACCGGCCATGTGCTGGTCGACCATGGTTGATTACAGATTTTCTTGAAATTGCACTTTGGCCCCTCAAACTTTGGTTTTCTCATTTTGGCCCATTTTCACAAAGCCCCTCAACATTCCATAATTGCACTTAAGACCCTCAAGTCCCTAAACATCCATTTAACCCCCAAAGATTCCGAAAAAACTTCATTTAGACCTCCCTCCGTCAATTTCAGAAAATTGTACTTAGGCCCGAATCTTTGTTTTGGCCTGAACCCTTTTTGTTTCTTCCTGAAACTACTAAAAGGTTGTTCCTTATGAAAAATCGAAGACCCCTCAAGCTTCCGTTGACTCCCAGAAGTCCCCTATAATATTTCGGTTTTTCAACTTAAATCGCAGCTGCATTTTAACTGTACCAAAAATCGTTCCTGATCTAATTTCTTCCTATACCATAAATCATGTCTTGAAATGCTCATCAAAGCCGTATCATTTTCCTTAGATATCTCGGCTCCAGGGCACTCCCTGCAGACGATTCAATACTTATAATTACTATCAAGCCAATTTTTCAGTATTCTAAATTTACTTAAATTGTGTGGTAACCTCATGAAAATATGGGTTCTTACATTAGGTTTCCTGTCCCTCCATATCTTCTCAACCTTCTGAACGAGCTCAAGCTCGCACCCTTTCAATTGACCCCGAATTCGTATACCCAACTTACTTCCTTAGCCATCTTATTCCTTAGGAATAAACTTTATCGCCCTTCACCAAAACTCATCAAATTTCTCTTTTCTTTCAAAAGTGCTAAGGATGGGCTATACTACTTGGCAGCTCATCCTTCACCATACAAAGCCATCATTCCTCAAGGCAGGGCAAAGGGGAAATCCAATGTAGGCGATTACAAGTCCATTTGGTTCTTCGTTTCCTGTCCCTCGCTTTTGTCACTCAAAAACTTCAGTTTCGCACTGACCCCGGGTAAGGGCATATCTGTTCGCACAAATTGTTTTATTTTGTTTCATCATTCTTGACATCTTCATTCTGTTGTGCAGACTTCAAAATCGGGAGGCCTAGCTTATCGACTGAAGAGATTAAGATCCTTGACCTTCTTGTTATTGTGGGGTTAGGATCAGAAGACCTCGAGATCGCGAATGAGCTCCTTAGGGAACACTAGCTCGCGCCACCCCTTGATGCTGAGATCATAGCGAGAGAGCACATCGGGGTTCGAAGCTCAAAGCTTGTTCCTTCTGCCTTCGAGCTCGCTGAGACCAGCAACAACAGGGGGAAAGAAGGTCTGATCACAGACATGGTAAAGCTCAGTCTCACCATGATGAAACAGTCAGGGGCCAGATCGGGTGTTGTTTCATTTGCGACCCCAAGCTCCAGCTCACGAGAAGGGAAATCGAAACAACTGTAACCGCGACCACGACCTTAACAGCACCAACAACAGCAATGACAACAAGCCCCCACCTCTTCAGAACAATGGGAGCCTAGCAAACCTCGCGAGAAGGAGGTCGCAAAGGAGGCTTCAAGTGCTCCCACTGTTGGGTCAAAAAGGGCATCAGATCAGCATCGCTAGGACAATAAGAGAAAAAAGGGCCAAAGTCCTTGAGAAGAAGGCAACCCTAGAAGCCATGGTCGGAGGGACCTACTTCAACACCCTCCTGGATGAGATGCCCACGTTCGTAGGCTCGACCGCTGGACTCCTAGAACGGGAGGAAATGAAAGGGATGGCACTTTACAACTACATAGCTCGTCACAGCTTCCTGGTAAGTTTCTACTTTATTCCTCAACTTCTTTGTTTTGTTTTCGCGAGCTAACCCTTTGTATCTTGCAAACCTCCCTCGCTGCCATGAAAACTAAGAAGCATGAGTAGGATTTTGAGGGGCGACCCCAGGCAGCGAGCATCTCCTTCAAGGGCAAAGTAGATAAGCTCAAGAAGAAGAAGGAGTCTCAACTTGTCGAGCTCCGAAAAATCATTGTAGGCCTTGAAATAAAGCTGCGAGACGCGTAGCAAAGAAATAAGGATTTCGAGGAGGAGCTTCACCAGGAGAAAACCTTGTGGGAGACTTCTAGCTCCAAACTCACCGACGAGCTGAATAAAATCAAGGAAGAGCTACAAAAGGCCAAGGACGAGTGGAAACTGGCTAAAGACCGAGCTAAAAAGTGCAAGCAGATGGTGGATAAGACCATCAATGAGATCAAGGCAGGTGTGGAAGCTTGGATAGTCCAAGCACGAGAAGAAGTCATGTCCGACACTTGCTCGGGGTTCCTCTACACTTTGTGGTTGAACCATCCAGAGATGGACTTCTCCTTCTTCGGTGAAGAGGCTATCTAGGAGCTGAGGTGATATGCAGTTGAAGCCGCTAAGGATGCCGAGGCTTCCACCCCGCTGGATCCAACCGAGGTCGTCTCGCCAGCTGCCAATGTTGAGGTCCAGCAAGCTAATAACGTCGAGGTTCAGCCAACCGAAGCTACCACTCCCCCTAGCTAGGCTCATTTTTGTTTTTCTTTTTGCTTTATAACACAAGCGTCTTTTGTCAATGAAATTTGACGTTTCTGAACTCGTGTTTCTTGCTTTAATTTTTTTTTTTTTTTTTTTACAAACTCAAGCTTAATCAAACTTGGAGTTTTAAATAGGACTTGACGAGATAATACTTGAATCAATCGTCATAGTATAGCTTGAGCCGATCTTCATGATACAATGCTAAGATAAGCTCAAGAGTATAGCTTGGAAGAACTCTTCATAATATAAACTCAGAATGAATCTTTCGAGCATAAGTCAAGATAGACTCAAAGAATTCCCAGCTTGCAACTTAACAAGCTTGAAACTGTTCATAAATAATAGACATGATAATCAATAATCAATATGTGTCCAATAAGCTGGGATCAGCCACACTTAGGCAAATTAATGCAACCCTTAGTTAACACGTCTTATCAAGATCATATTGAAAACCTTGCCAAGATATGCATCCAAGTAGATCGTCTTGTGATCTCAGCTAACATACCATGCCTGAACAACTCGTAGTTGATGAACATAATAATTGATAATCAGGATGCGTGTCTAGTAGATCACGAACTGCCATACTTAGGCAAATTAAAGCTAACCTCAGCTAACACATCCTGGCGAAATAATACCTGGGTCATAATGAAACCTTGCCAAGACATATGTCCGGGTAGATCGCGCTGCGATCTCCAATAACATACCATAGCTCTTTAAAAATTTAACAGATTGGAAGTGAACACCCAGGTAGGTCGCAGACCATGACTTGAGTCAAGATGAAAAGACCCCAACTAGTGAAACACCAACTTGCATTGCCAAGCTATATGTCCAGGTGGATCATGGGCTGACCCCAGCTAACATACCATGGCTTTTTATTTAATTAACTTGTATTGCCAAGCTGTATGTCTAAGTAGATCGCATCCCGACCTTAGCTAACACACCATGGCTTTTACAAGTTTTAAATGAGATGAGAGGGAACACCTAGGTAGGTCACAGACCATGACTTGAGTCAAGATGAAAGGACCCTAACTAGTGAACCCTAACTTGAAATCATTTAATGGAAGTGGTTGCTCAGTAGGTTCCAAACCATGACATAAAGTCAAGATGAATGGTTCTCAGCTCGCAAACCACGACCTGAAGAGGGACCAAGATGAATGCTCAGTTAAGCCGCAAACCATAGCACAGTGGCTAAGTTGAATGGACCCAGCTTGCAAACCATGGTTTCTCAACCCCTAATTTTAGAGATATTTAATCGAATAAAAATAAAGTGTAATGCATGAAAATTCATAAATTCCTATTAGAATTATGAAAATAAATTGTAATAGAAATTTGGAGCATGGGTCAAAACAATTACATTCATTGGAAGTAAGGATGGAGGTGCTCTGATTTCTAAGCTCGCGGGAGAATAGCTCCATCCATATTTGCCAAATGAAATGCTCAATTTCCCAGGTTTTCCTTGATGATAAAGGGGCTTTCCCAGTTAGGGCCTAGTGTGTTGTTACTAGTCTTGCCAGCTCCGGGAAGTATCAAACATAGTACTAGATCTCCAACCTTGTAGCGTCGAATCCAGACTTTTCTGTTGTAATACCGCACCACCCTTTGTTGATAGATGGCGACCCTTAAGCGAGCTATGTCTCTCGCTTCCTCAAGTAGGTCTAGGCTTGTCATTAGAAGCTCGTCATTATCATTTGGATTGAAGGTGGCCCTCCATTGGCTGATCACCTCGTTCTCTACTGGGATCATAGCTGTAACACCCCACTCTCCATGAAGGCATTACGTAATGTAAGATTCTGGGGATATACATTTTTTTCCAAATAAAAACCCATCACAAAAATCGTTCCTTGAAGATCCCGTTACACCTTCTCAGTATATCAACTATGAACCATTAATAAACTAAGACAGGTTCACCAACACAAATGCAAAAGCTAGATCGAAACCTTAACAGGTCATAACTGAAACCACTTTATTTATAATATAAAGTCAAACCAACATTTACAAGATGTCCTCAAAATAAACAACATTATTGAAAGCGATATATTACAAGCTATCAACTAATTGTCGTTATTCCTCGACAATTCCCTTTCCTTTCGCACCGCTGCCTTCACCTGGAACGTTTGAATATTCTAAAGACATAGTCCAAATTAGATGATGAATCATCTAAGTGAGAGTTCAAAATCACATTTTTCATGAATGAATGCAAGACATGAAATAAACCAATACACCCGGTAAGTCCTAGCCCAAGAGAATCCCCAACACTTAACCCTACCACGGGAAAAGAGCAATCTCTCTAAAAGCTATGCTACCATACCGACTCAACGACACGATGACGCAACGCGATTCTAGCTCAAATGGGGCTGCTAACGCATCTCACCACATTACGTTCCCACCTTAAGCATCCAGGAACCACCATACAATCCCAACTCCAAAATTTCACATGGACCACCTAGTCATCCTAGTGCAACTTCCATAGCCAAACGGCCTGGCACAGAAACTAAGGCGACTATCCTGACATTCACACCAGCATCAGATACCCCTATTATTCAGTCATGCCCTTGGAGAATTATGACTACACTATCCAGACAACATTCTAGGCTGACATCCCACATGACCAACATAGTATGGACCACCTAGTTATCCTAGTGTAACTTTCCTGACCAAACGGTTTGGCACGAAAACCAAGGCGGCTATCCTGACATGCACACTAGCATCAGATACCCCTATTATTCAGTCACGCCCTTGGAGAATTATGGCTACACTATCCAAACAACATCTTAGACTGACATTCCATACGAACGCATAAAACGTAAGACAATGCCATATTTCACAATTCAATGCATCATATAAACAACATTATAAAATGCAATGCATAAGTTCAAAACGTTTAGGGATGAACCTCCCTCATAAAACCAACCGTCACGGGTACCGTTTCAATGCACAAAACCATTTTGCATGAAATCACAACACGTTTAGATAGAACAAGTACCAAATTTTTGTAGTGAACAACTCATAGTAAACAAGTTTTGGGGGCGAACACTCACCTTGAACGAAACTCTAAACACCTCAAATCTTGTTCCCAACCTCGACTTTTTGTGCAACTCCTCAAGTATTTTGACCAAACCACCTCCTTACACGCCCTCACGCGCTGCCTAAGTGCTCTGGGCCTGTGATGCTTCGCATATGCTTAAAAAGCCCTCTATCCACTAAACCTGAAGCACTCTTGTCTAGCACGAACTTCTCACAATTTCGAATGAGAAACCTTTGGCTATGAACCCCTATTTATAGGTTTTGGAAACTTAGCCACCAAGAAACACATATTCTGCAATCATTTCAAATCTTCCAAAATCTTTTCCAATCATTCCAAATATTCTAAGATCTTCTACAATCATTATAAATCTTTCAAGATATTATATAATCATTACCAAATCTTCTAAGATATTCTACAATCATTCTAAATCTTCCAAGATATTATATAATCATTACCAAATTTTTTAAGATATTCTGCAATCATTCTAAATCTTCCAAGATATTATATAATCATTACCAAATCTTCTAAGATATTCTGCAATCATTCTAAATCTTCCAAGATATTATATAATCATTACTAAATCTTTTAAAATATTCTGCAATCATTCTAAATCTTCTAAGATTTCATATAATCATTTCCAAATCTTCTAAGATCTTCTGCAATCACTCTAAATCTTCTAAGATTTTCTGCAATCATTCCAAATCTTCTAAGATTTTATGCAATCATTGATATCCGAATCAAATCTTATTCAAATCAAATCTTTATCCAAATCAAATCACATCAAATCAAATCTTATCCAAATCTTATCTTATCCAATCAAATCTTATCCAATCAAATCTTATCCAAATCTTATCCTTAAAGTCATCACGAGGCTTCATCCTTATCTTTAAAGTCATTATGAGGCTTTTCCTGAATCTCCCAAATGCCCCAAGTAAAAAGGTTTCAAGAATTACACTTTAGCCCGAACTTTTGGATAATTTCACTTAGACCCTTTTCAACATGGTCCCCGGGCTAATTTTCATTTGTATTTTAGCCCCTAAAGAATGGATTAATTACGTTAATACCCCTGATTTTTAGATAAATTACACTTTTACTCGAGTCTCGAAAATTATGATTTTTCCCCTGGCTCAAAAATTGAACTTGTCTCCAAACATCCACAATCCCTTAAAATATCATATTTCCTCAAGTATCTGAATCTAAAAATCTCAAGTATTACATCCCTTACGATCATTTGGTTTTCTCAACCTGGTAAATAGCTATACCGAAAATTGTTCCCGATCCAATTTTTTTCATCACTAAAAATCATAATTCGAATCACTCGTCATTACCATACTATTTCCCTTAAAAATCTAAGGTCCAGGGTACTCCCTCCGGTCGATTCGACAATTAGTTAACTAAATTCTCAAATTGATTTTCAGTTCCTTGAACTTACTTGACACTTTGCAATATGGGGTATTACAATAACCTCAGACCTATACACCATTGAGAATGGGGTTTCTCCCATGGTGCTTCAAGCTATAATTCAGTAGGCCCAGAGCACTGTTTGCAGTTCGTGCCCAAGCCCATTTTCTAGCATCAAGCTTAGTTTTCAAGATCTGCTTGATTATTTTGTTCATAGCCTTGACCTATCCATTGGCTTGGAGGTGATCCACAACTGTGAAACTCTTCTGGATCCCCAGAGATTCACAGAATTGGATGAATTACTCACTGGTGAATTGGGTTCCACTGTCCGTGACTATTTGCCGTGGAACTCCGAACCTGTAAATAATACTATCTCATATAAAATATTATACCTTCGAACTAGAGATCTACGCGAGCTCTTTGACTTCTACCCACTTGGTGAAGTAGTCAACTGCCACAATGGAGTACTTACACCTTCCTCGGGCTGTTAGAAGCGATCCAATCAGATCCATGCCCAAGATAGCATATGGCCACAGGCTACTCATCTGTTGTAGGTAGGCCGGTGGAACTCACGAGAATTTAGCAAATCTTTGGCACTTGTCACACTTCTTGACCAGCTCTATTGCATCTTGCTTTATGGTGGGCCAATAAAACCCTTGCTGAAGTGTCTTCTGTGCCAGTGATAATGCTCCGGAATGATTACTGTAGTGTCTCACATAAATCTCTTCAAGCATAGTTTGATAGTCAATGCCATCGATGCACCTCAGAAGTGGGGCTGAGAACTCCCTCTTGTATAACCTATCATCATAGACACAATACTGAGCCGCTCGAGCTCACAAACTACGTGCCTCCAACTTATCTTCCGGCAGCTTCCCATTTTGCAGATAATCCAGTATAGGATTCATCCATGAGTCTTGGGGTACATCAATCATTATCATTTCAGCTCATTGTTTTGTGCTCAGGATAGCAAAGAACTCTATTGGTATGGCTCCCAAAACTTTCGCATCTCGGACAGTCACCAGGCGGGCTAGTGCATCTACATGAGAGTTTTGAGATCGGAGAATCTGAAGTATCTCACACTTCTCGAAGGCAGCTAGGAACTTGCATACTTTCTACAAGTATGCTGCCATTTTCGTACCCCTGGCTTGATATTTGCCCTTATCTGATTAACAACGAGCTGATAATCGCTGAAAATTACCAATGCCTCAACTCGTACTTCCTTTGCTAAGCGAAGTCTTACCAACAGTACCTCGTACTCAGCTTCATTATTGGTGGCTAAAAAATCGAATCTCAAGGCACAGAGGATCCTGTGGCCCTCGGGGCTTATCAACATGACCCCGGCTCTAGCTCCCTGCTCACTTGATGATCCATCAACGTATAGCTCCCATGATGGTCTTCCCAAGCATTCAACTTCCTTTTCAATTGGCCCAATGAATTCAGCAATGAAGTCTGCCAAAGCTTGCCCCTTTATAGATATCCTTGGTTTATACCCTATATCTAATTGGGCGAGCTCAAAAACCCACTTTAGTAAGCGACCCGAGGTGTCTAGCTTCTACAAGATCTACCTCAGTAGGTACTTGGTTAGGACTTCAATCTGATGAGCTTGAAAATAATGCCGTAGCTTCCTTGATGCCATTACCAGGCAATAGGTAAGCTTTTCCATCAGGGAATAGGGCACATTTGTCAATTGCCTTAGAAATGAATCAACTCAAGGCAGAGACTTAGCCGTTAAGGCTTTACACCTCTTTTTTCTGTACGGGCGATCTCATGTCAACCAAGGCCCTTATTTTCTCCAGATTGGCCTCAATGCCTCTATTATTTACCATAAATCCCAAAAAATTTCCAGAGGCTACCCCAAAGGCACACTTAAGCGGATTAAGCTTCATTTTATAGCTTCTGAGGACCTTAAACATCTCTCCCAAATCAGAAACATGATCAACTATCCGTTCTGACTTTACCAGCATGTCGTCAACGTAGACCTCAATGGTCTTGCCGATCAGTGCTTCAAACATCATATTCACCAACCTCTGATAGGTTGCACCAGTATTCTTCAACCCGAAAGGCATTATCTTTTAACAATAAAAACCCCAGTCGATAATAAATGAGGTGTGATCCTCGTCACCGGGGTTCATGGGTGTAATACCCCATGTTGCAAAGTGTTAAGGAAGTTCAAGGAACTGAAAATCAATTTGAAAATTTAGTTAACTAATTTTTTAATCGACCAGAGGGAGTACCCTAGACCCTAGATGATTAAGGAAAATGGAATAGTAAGGACGAGTGATTCGAGTTATGATTTTAGGCATCAAAAGAATTTGGATCGGAAACAGTTTCCAGTGTAGCTATCAATCAGGTTGAGAAAATCGAATGATAGTAAGGGATGTAATACTCGAGGTTTTTTAGATTCAGATACTTGAGGAAATATGATATTTTAAGGGATTGTGGATGTTTGGAGACAAAAGTTCAATTTTTGAGCCAGGGGCAAAATCGTAATTTTTGAGGTTTGGGTAAAAGTGTAATTTACCTAAAAATTAGGGGCATTAACGTAATTAGTCCATCTTTCAGGGACTAAAATGCAATTAAAAATTAGTCCGGGGACCATGTTGAAAAGGGTCTAAGTGCAATTATCTAAAAGTTCGGGCCAAAGTGTAATTATTGAAACCTTTTTACTAGGGGCATTTGGGAGATTCAGAAAAAGTCTCATAAATGACTTTAGAGATAAGGATGAAGTATCATGATAACGTTAGAGATAAAATGAAGGCTCATGATGACTTTAAGGATAAGATTTGATTGGATAAGATAAGATTTGGATAAAATTTGACTTGATATGATTTGATTTGGATAAAGATTTGATTCGAATATCAATGATTATATAATATCTTGAAATATTTAGAATGATTGCAGAATATCTTAGAATATTTGGTAATGATTATATAATATCTTAGAAGATTTAGAATATTTGGTAATGATTATATAATATATTGGAAGATTTAGAATGATTGCAGAATATCTTAGAATATTTGGTAATGATTATATAATATCTTGGAAGATTTAGAATGATTGCAGAATATCTTAGAATATTTGGTAATGATTATATAATATCTTGGAAGATTTAGAATGATTGCAGAATATTTTAGAATATTTGGTAATGATTATAGAATATCTTGGAAGATTTACAATGATTGCAGAAGATCTTTAGAAGATTTGGAATGATTATAAAAGATTTTGGAAGATTTGAAATGATTGCAGAATATATGTTTATTGGTGGCTAAGTTTCCAAAACCTATAAATAGGGGTTCATAATCAAAGGTTTCTCATTCAAAATTGTGAGAAGTTCGTGCTAGACAAGAGTGCTTCGGGTTTAGTGGATAGAAGGATTTTTAAGCATACACGAAGCATCACAAGCGCAAAGCACTTGGGCAGCACGTGAGGACGTGTAAGGAGGTGGTTTGGTTAAAAGACTTGAGGAGTTGCACGAAAATTGAGATTGGGCACAAGATTCGAAGTGTTCTGAGTTTCGTTCAAGGTGAATGTTCGCCCCCAAAACTTGATTTATTGTGCTCGTTCTATCTGAACATGTGGAGATTTCATGCAAAATGGTTTTGTGCATTAAAACGGTAATCGGTGACAGTTGATTTTATGAGGGAGGTTCGTCCCTAAACGTTTTGAACTTGTGCATTGCATTTTATAAATGTTGTTTATATGATGCATTAAATTGTGAAATGTGGCATTGTCTTGAGTTTTGTGTGTACGTATGGAATGTCAGCCTCGGATGTTGTCTGGATAGTGTAGCCATAATTCTCCAAGGGCGTGACGGAATAATAGGGGTATCTGATACTGGTGTGCATGTCAGGATAGCCGCCTTGGTTTTCGTGCCAGACCGTTTGGTCAGGGAAGTTGCACTAGGACGACTGGGTGGTCCATACAATGTTGTTCATGTGAGATATCAGCCTAGGATGTTGTCTGGATAGTGTAGCGGTAATTCTCCCAGGGCGTGACGGAATAATAGGGGTATCTGATGCTGGTGAGCATGTCAAGATAGCCGCCTTGATTTTTGTGCCAGGCCGTTTGGCCAGGGAAGTTACATTAGGATGACTAGGTGGTCCATGTGAAATTTTGGAGTTGGGATTGTATGGTAGTTCCTGGATGCTTAAAGTGGGAACGTATTCTGGTGAGATGCATTGGCAGCCCCATTTAAGCTAAAATCGCGTCGTGTAGTCGTGTCGTCGAGTCGGTATGGTGGCATAGCTTTTAGAGAAATTGCTCTTTTCCCATGATAGGGTTAAGCACGTGGGATTCTCTTGAGCTAAGGCTTACCGGGTGTATTGGTTTATTTCATGTCTTGCATTCATTCATGAAAAATGTGATTTTGAACTCTCACTTAGATGATTCATCATCTAATTTGGACTATGTCCCTGGAATATTCAAACGTTCCAAGTGAAGGCAGCAATGCAAAAGAAAAGGGGATTGCCAAGGAATGACGGCGATTGATGGATAGTTTACTTTATGTCATTTTCAGCTATGTTGTTTATTTTGAAAACATCATGTAAACGTTGGCTCAGCTTTATATTATAAATAAAGTGGTTTTAGTTATGACCTGTTAAGGTTTCGATCTAGCTTCCGCATTTGTGTTGGTGAACCTGTCTTAGTTATTGATGGTTCATAGTTGATATACTGAGAAGGTGTAACAAGATCTTTGGGGAACGGTTTATGTTGAGTTTATGTTGTTTGTTGGAAAAAAAATATATCCCCAGAATCTTATGTTACGTAACGCCCTCTCGGGAATTGGGGTGTTACAATGGGGATCTAGTTATAGCCCGAATAAGCATCCATAAAGCTAATGAGTTGGTGACCGGCGGTTACATTCACGAGCTAATCGATCCTGGGGAGAGGAAAGTTGTCATTTGGGCAAGCCTTGTTCAGGTCGATGAAGTCGACATAAGTCCTCCACTTCCCATTTTTCTTCTTAACTAAGACTGGGTTAGCCACCCAGACCGAGTAATGAGCCTCCCTAATGAACTCAATAGCCAAGTGCTTGTTTACTTCTTCTTTAAGAGCGACGTAATGCTTATGAGTCATCGGTCTCATTTTCTAGTGTACTGGCTTATAGCTAGTGTCTACATTAAGCCTGTGCGACATGACCTCTGGGGCTATCCTTACCATATCCTCATGATTTCATGAAAACACATCAAGGTTAGCTTTGAGGAAATTAGTGAGTTGGGACTTTACCTTGGGAGCCAGATTCCTCCCCAACTTAAGGCATATTTCTTCATCCACCTCGCTGACTGGGATATCCTCGAGCTCTTCCATTGGGGCGGTGGCCCTGTCACAGTCCACTCGCGGGGGTCCAGATCGTGGCTAACACCCCTCTGGCTAGCAGGTCATGGGTCACTTCTTGTAATGACATTCACTTTCTTCCCTTTGGCCCCCATTTTTACAGCATCTTCATAGCAGTGCGTTGCAAGGTGCTGCTCACCTTGTACACACCCTACTCCATTGGGGGTCAGGAACTTTACTATGAGCGACCTGATCAAGGTGACTAGATCCAAATCATTCATTGCCGGTCTCCCGTGCACGACGTTATATGTCGAAGAGCAGTCTACTATAAGGAATTCAGTCAATGCGGTGGCCTGGTAATCTGCATCTCCAATGGTAAAAGGGAGACTAATCCGTCCAATAGGGACCACCATATCACCTGTGAACCCATATAGTGGCTCTGGGGATAAGCTCAACTGCTCTGGTCCCAATCCCATTTGATCAAAGCAAACTCTGTACATTACATTCACCAAGCTGCCTGTATCCACCATTATCCTTCACACTTTGGCATTACCGATCCGGGCATGAATAACGAGGGCCTCATTGTGTGGCCAATGGACATCTCTAGCCTCTTCCTCCGAGAAAGTGATCTCCTCTGTCATCCCCTTAGCTCATTTCGTGGGTGTGGCCTGCTCGTTTAACCCTGTCAACAAGATATGGTTGGCCTCACGCACGTACCTTTCATGGGACCTATGGGCTATGTTGCACAAAAATGGAAACGAGAAACGTTTTCGATAGGAAACGGAAACTTGGAAACGGACATTCTTCTAAAAAAATAGGCATAAATAAGGCCCAAAACTAGAATAGGAAATGTTTCGAAAACGAGGAAACGGCTCCTATGAGGTGTTTCCGTGCAACATAGCCTGTGGGAAGTCCTGGCGAGGTGGGGTCCACCATGAATTGTGTAGATCATTCGAAAGGTCGGTGAGCTCTTATCATCGGGAGGAGACGGCTGCTGTGCTAGACTGTTGGTTACTGGGTCGACTAATTGGTAAGTCGCACCATATAGTCCCTCAACCGACCTCTTCTGATTAGATCCTAGATAGCATCCCTCAAAACCTAGCACTCGGAGGTGTTATGACCCGCCTCGTTATGGTATGCACATAATTTCTCCTTATTTCTGAATTTGTTATGAGTTCTTATCAGGTTGGGCTTTCTGAATTCCTCCATGTTTCTCTCCATAACAAAGATCCTCTCTTGGGGATCAAACAGGGCCTAATAGTTGCCGAAGCAACCTAATCGCGAAGATCGCTTTTTCCTCTCCACCTTGCGAGCTCGCTTGGAGACCTGGTTGTTCAAGCGTTCTCCCCGAGCTTCCCTTCCATTGTCTCCATTATTTCTTTTCTTGTTCTGGTTGGAGCCCCCAGCCTCTTCTTTCTGTCTAGTGGGCTTCTTTGAGCCAAAAGCCTCTTTCTACCAGATCTCCTTGGTAGCTCTCTCATAGAATTCCCCCAAATCTTTAACAAGGGTCTTGTAAATTCTCTCATAGAGCTTCCCATCTTTGCAGAGGCCTACAGAGATTATAGTCAAAACTCTTTCATCAGAAGGATCTTCGATATTGCTCACCTCGTGCTTAAACCTAGCAATGTAGTCCTTCAAGGATTCATTTGTCCTCTAGAACACTGTAATAAGGTGATATGGCGGGGCGAGCTACCTTCTCAATGCCCTATATTGATTGAGAAATCTCCGTTGGCACTCCTCCCAATTGTCGATGCTGCGAGGCGAAAGACCCCTGAACCAGGCGCAGGGAATATCACCCAAGGTCGCTAGGAAGACATGACATTTGACCAGCCAGCTGGTGGTCTACAAATCCATCTGGACATTAAACACATCTAGGTAGTCATAGGGGTCACTGTCCCCATTATATTGCGGCATGCTCAAGACTTTGAACCTACAAGGGAGAGGTTTGAGTTCAACTTCTCTAGTGAATGGTGTCATGTCCCCACGGCCATTATTCTGGCCACGGACCCCTTGTTGCCCCTCCAGTTGTCGAACTCTTTAACACAACTCCTCAATGGTAGAGTTCAAGTCCGCAAATCGCTGGCCCTGCGATCTCCCGCTTCTTTCCCGTTCTAGGGAACAATGATTCGAGGGTGGATAATTATCTCCGATATCTTCCTCGCCTAGTGGAGGTCTCTCTTCCCTCAGATGATGAATCCTACTGGGTGAAGGGATTTCAGGTGGTCTCTGGATAGCCTACGCTTGAGCTTGGGTCAGGGTCATGACCGCGTCAACAAGCTACTTAACTGTATTCTCCAACGCCTCCTAGCGTTTCTACCAGGCTTAGATCATCTCCATCCCGGCAGTCGAAGTGACGGGTTGAACAGGAGCTCATGGGGCTTCAATCGGCGGTGGAACGGGGACACCTATTGCCAAAGCAACAGGTCCTTCAACAGACGGAACATCTAGCAGTTGACCGCGATGATTTTCTAGCAAATAGGCCACCGCATCAAAGCTTCATGTGTTTCTTCCTCTTGCCATGGCTAGCGATTAGAGTGGGTCCTTCCTCTAGCACAAAAATGTCAACATTTAGAATTAGCCGACCTTGATTCTTAGGCCCGCAATGAGGTATTAAGCGCAAATGCAAAGAAGAGGAAACAAAATAGAACGAACACATGGAGTTTTTATGTGGTTCGGCTAGAACGATGACTACTCCATGACTGTTCTCTAGTTATTCCGACAGAGTAACAGTATGTCATTCTTCTTGTGTCATTTTACAATGGTATTTTTTACCCTTATTTATAGTGAGGGGTGTTTACAATTGCATAAAATATAAAGGTATATAGATGATATTATGGAGGACAATATGTTCTTATCATCTCTGTAAAACTGGGAGTGGGCTCCCCATTGTCAGGGATTTGGGATGCCTCAAATAAAGTAGATGGGTCCCTGCCTCCGGTTGTTTCGCAATCTTGTTGTTATGCGAGCTGAATAATTTGACCAGCGAGTTGAACGGTTAGACCAGTGAGCTAGAAGTATCACTGGGAGCTCGTTGGGTATATCGCTGAGAGCTCGTTGGAAGTATTGCTGGAAGATTGCTAGGAGCTCACTTGGTTCCGCGATCTGAGCTCGGGTTTCAGTGATGTGTGAGCTTACTCTGACACGCTCAGCTTAAGCCTACTAGGCTTGAAGCGATTAGGCCGGCCCACTGGGTCAAGTCCATCCCATAAGAGTAGTCCGAGAAATACCCATAACAGATTATTTTTCAGTCTATATTATATTTATTTTTTATATTTTAAGTTATGAAATATTTTAAATGGTCATATTAACTCTTTCTTCTTATACATTTTATTAAAGGGTACTTAAAATATTTTTATTTTATTAAAAAACATTTAAAATATTTTTATAATCTAAATTGTAAAAAATAAGTTCGCTCGAAGTAATTTTATTCTAATTAAATACATTTTTAGATATTAAAAAAAGGGGAGAAAACAATAATAATACAAAAGGAGCCGGATCTCGGACGCCGGCGTCTTGTGGAGGATCCGACCCAATAGGGTCGGATCGGATCGGATGAAAAGGAAGGGGAATCCCTGAGTCTTCCCCCCTAATTCAGGCATACATTTCACTCTCTCTACTTCAAGAGAACGGACTGCGACCTGCCATTTCCGGCACGCCACCGCCACCACCGCCTCCGCCTGGGTCTTGCGCCCGTCCCAGGTAATCTCCCTAGAACCATTTTCCCTTAATTTTCCTGGTATGATATGCCCATACACGCTATATATATATATATATATACAGGCGCGCGCGAGTTTTGGAAGAATATCAATTTTTTTAAACTTAGATCTACTAAAATTCTATCCTTAGATCCTTTTGATTTTTGGATATGTGGGTCACTTGGCCAAGGGGAGTCCGATGATCGGTTCCGATCATCGGAATCAGCCGTGGACGGTAGCTGGCGACGCTTTCCCGAAACGCTAGTATTTCCAGAAAATTAATTTTTGGATCTACTAAAATTAGCCGTTGGATTGTTCTCAATTTTGGATGTATGAATCACCTTGGCGGGGGGAATTTGATGACCGGTCCCCATCATTGGAATCAGGGTCTGGCGGTGGTCGACGGCAACTTTTAGGCCGAAACTTAATTTTTAGATCTACAAAAATCCAACCTTTGACCGATTCCATTTTTGGATATGCCAATCACTATGACCGGGGAGTCCGGTGATCGGGTTTGATAACCGGAACAATCGGCCGGCGGCTGCGCTGTTACTGTTTTAGTTACACCAATTTTTTCCAAGGGGCTGTTTGGCTGCACTTTTGGATTTTGGGGTTTATCATTTTAAGACTATGATATTGGGCTTAGTTCTAAGTTGTAAACTGGGCATAATCTTTTAAAATAAAATGGACCTTAAGTTATAAGATTATGAATTAGGCCTTAAATTTATAAAAATATGAATTGACCCTTAAGTTTAGGGTGAGCAAGAAAAAACTAAACCGCTCAAATCACCTAAACCAAACCAACTGTTATTTCACAAAACTAGTGGTCGGTTATGGTTTAAGAATTTTAAGAACTCCCCAAAGTGGTTTGGTTTGGTTTTGTGTTTCAATAAACCTCGAAACTGATTGATCGCCCCAATAAAAAACAAAGTTGTTTAAGGTTTAGATTTTCTACTTAGGCATAAAGCCATGAATTTTAATTGATTCTCTCAGGTGAAGTAACAAAATTACAATAGAAGATTATAGATGTCCGTAATCTTTTTACAAACACTTACTAATATTGATAAATTCCAATACTTTTTAAGAATTTAAGTGTTTTTGTATATTAGCATACTTCTTACACGATTGAATAATTATTAATTGTTTTCATTTCTGCATGTACATTGACAATTAATTGTCTTACATTTCTATATATATTTATGACATGCATGCACATTAATTATAATTATGTTATGGTTCTTAAAATTGCTCAAACCATAAGCTATGGTTTGTGTGGTTTCAAGCATATAGTAGTTTGGTTATGGTTTGGAAGATAGTCAAATTGCCATTAGTGGTTTGGTTTGAAAAACACCTTCCAAACCGCTTGAACTGACCATTGCACACCCTTATTGAAGTTTATAAAACTATGAGTTGGGTCTTAATTTTATATAATTATGAATTAACCCTAAGTTTATAAAATTATAAAGTGGCCCTTAAGTTTCTAAAATTATAAATTGGCCTTTAAGCTTCTAAATCTATGAATTTGTCCCCTATCTCTAAAATACATGACTTACCACCCTTGCCTCATTTTAATGACTTCAACACCATTTTACAAACAATTCATCTTAAAACAGTAAACGTATTTAACTATACATAAGTGAATATACATATATTTACATGTTGGTATAACATATACACGAGGATGGATTAAGTATGAGTACGACCATATGAGTGTTGTGCGTTTACTTGTCATTTACACTAGCATGCAAAGCCTATGCATAACTACATGACCTATATAGTGCGCACTGATGCATAACAACTCTTGGCAAGATACAATGACGTAGCTTGACGAATTCAATAATGCCAGATTCAATTCGTTCGAGGCAAGGTAGGTGTAGGTGATAACTGTTCTAGTGTTGAACACTAGAGCTAGTTAGGCATTTATTAGGACCCACTTTGACCTGTACTCAGCTTCTTCTTCCACCACAAGCTTGATTTCTCTATATACCATTACCAGGAGAGTAGAAAGGCTATGTTATATTTTACTTTATCTTCACATGTATATATTGATGCATCATGTACTCTTTAAATCTGATCATCTTACATGATTTACATATGAACTGTTTAATGTTTCAAATGCTCATGAAATATTTTCATCCTACTAGGAGAGGCACTTGCATTACGAGTATGCACTGATGATACCCCACTGTTTCCTTGTACTAAGTTTACATATATAGATTAGTGTTGGTCACCGGCCTCAGAATTCAGGTCATGACATTATGTTGGAGACCTAGAAATTTTACTTTTTGGTGTTAAATTCATGGATCTCATCATCATATGTGCTACATAAATTTCATTTTTTTTAATTTAGTTGCTATTATTGAGTAGATTATAAATCTAAACTTGAAATTGTGTTAGTTTTCCATCTTTGTAAGTAATATGTGATCTAGTTTTGCTGTTTACTTGCATATCTGTATAAAAATTGTGTGTCGCTTGGATGTGAATTGGTGGTTTCGGTAGCTTTCCCTGGGTGTTGCCCAACGAATTAATACCGGTTAATTTTGATTGCTATAATCAGTGTTATTGCTTTAGGCACATGACTAGTGACAAGGATTTAGTACATCGGGGTCCTCTAAAAATGTGTCTTGGTAGGATATATTTGTGTCAATGATGATATTAGTATTTTTTACACTTCTAAGTCAATTGTTATGGTAACTAGGTATCCAATTAAACAAAGTAAAGTAACATTTCTAGAAGCAAATTTTCCTTTCTTAACTTTTCATATTAAAGTTGCTTGTTTATTATGTTTGACCATTTTGCTTTTAAGTATAACTTTGACAAAGAAATTGGAAAAAGCTTTGGGATGCATTCTGAATGAGCTAGTTCGGGAAAAAAAGTTTACCAATTTTAGGTACAATAGTTCCTTTCTGTATATCACTAGCAGGCTAGCATTTTTTGCTGGCACTGCTTTAAGATTCAATTAAACATCTGACTGGTGGTGCTACAATCCTATATGGCATAGAATTTGAAAGAGCAAATAAGATTGTTTCCATCTGTGTCCGGTAGCTGAAGATCTTAATAATGGGCAACTTGCTTGTACACATGAAATGAATGCTTTGATGTAAGAGACATGTTAATGTTGAGGAAGTTCAAGTATCTTTGCTTGTTGGAATTTGGTGGATATGGTTTATACTTTAAATCTGTTTTTACAGTTGGAATGATTTGGTTGGTTCCTAAATCAAAAAAATTTGTGGTGCCAACAAGATATTTCCCCCTTCCTCAATCAGCCATAAGCGGAGACATTTTCTTTCTTGACTAAAGCAAGCTCGTTGTCATGGAAAGTATGTTGAAATAATTGCTTTTTTTAGCCAAATTTCTGTTAACAAAAAGAACAAATAAATAAATAAAAGAAAAGAGAGAGATAAGATATGCATGAATGTCATGACTGTTTATTTGTCAACTTGAAGAATTCCAAGACAAGCGTGATGGTTAAAGCATATGCACAAGAGCACATTTACAAGCACCCATGGGAGCGAGTTACTTCTGCATCTTGGCGTAAGTTTGCTGACCCTGAGAACAAGCGGATATTGTCCCATATACTTGAAGTGGACACTTTAAACCACAAGGTGGATGTGGAAGTAGGGAAGCTTTACACCACTCGTGCTATCACAATCCACACTCCAGGACCATGGTTCATCCGCCGAATTGTTGGTCAAGAAATCTGCCACTGTGTTGAATCAACAGTTGTTGATGGCCAATCTCGAACAATGCAACTCACCACCCGCAACATCAGTCTTCAGAAGTTTATAGAAGTGGAGGAGAAGATCAGGTATGATCCCCACCCAAATAATCCCAATGGCTGGACAATTTGCAAGCAGGAGACTAGCATACGGATTAAGCCATTATCAAGACTGGCATCGATGGCAGAAAAGATAGAGCAGCGATGTGTTGATAAGTTCCAGCAGAATAGCGCCAAGGGTAGAGAGGTTATGGAGAGGATGTGCAAGTATCTTGAAGCTGAATCTGGTGGAATGTCTCTTTAAAGTTGACTCCATCATGAATTCTTAAGTGCTAGCATATCTAGTGCTTCCCAGCACTTGTAGAGAAGAGAATTAACAGAAGAATCGAAGTGACACCTTCACTTTGGTCTCCAGTATAGGCCTTTTTACTGATTTCTGATCTAAGCATGAATCTCTTGTTGAGACCCGAGATTGTGATGTAATAAATTGTATGCTTGTAGTTGTGTCTTCTGTTGCGTCTACTTTTCATCTCAGTTTAAAAGGATGGCTCTCTGTTTTGGAAGGATAAGTTCTAGTACAAGTTATTGTTCCAAGTGGACCTGATTTACGTTCACTTTTTTTTTTCCATGCAACTTTTATATATATATATATATATATAGAGAGAGAGAGAGAGAGAGAGAGTAATGTTATTTATTTAGATTGGAAATAGATATTTAGTCTATATTGCACCTTTTTATTTTTTAATGAAAATGTGCCAATTAAATTAAAGATTCATTACTGGTATAAATAAATAAATTACTCAAAATATATGTATATATTAACAAATATATTTATTATTATGCTAAATTTTTTCGGAATTATTTTGTACTCCTTTGAATTTTAACTTGAACCAAGAGAGTTGAGTGAGAAAATCAGTTTGAATAAATAGAAGAGAACTTGTGGGACTTGTAACGTTGGTAATGTTTTACATTGAAATTTATTGATAAAATTATTTTTAATTTTTAAAAATGATAAAAGATATTTTTGGAATGACAAAAAATTGCTTGAGCTTTAATCTTGGAGTTTGCTTATATAAAACTAATAGTTGTACACACATGATGCCTGCCCAACTTATATATTTAATGAATAAGATTTTAAATAAAGTTGTATTTGATGATGATTTCAAGTTGTAGACTATTTAATTTTATGAGCAAAAATTAAATAAAATTATTTATATAATTATTTGTTGCTTTCAAAATTATTGAACGGTTTTTTTGGATTATCAAAATTTGACATGGGTTCAAAAATAATAACACCAAATGTGGCGTTTCCTTGTTTGCTTGTGTAATAGAATAGATATTGAATGAATAAGATTTTAAATGAAGATTTATTTGATAGTAATTGGAAGTCGTCATAGCTAGGTTATTTAATTTTATGGACAAAATTTAAATAAAAATAAGATTTAATGTAGTGATAAAAAGTTTATTTTACATTGAAGATTACGGGTTCAAAACTCAATTATTTTGTTTTTAAAGTATATTTTTATATTTTCAAAGTTTGACAGTTTTTAAAATAGTAATGTGTTTGCCTATATAATAGTGTAATACCCCAAGAACCCAGATAAATTAGAATATATCGAGGATAGTGTAAGAAAGGAAACAACACCAGTTGGATACCTTTTGGGCTGTATGTTGGCAAAGAACTCCCAAGTTAAGCGTGCTTGACGTGGGGCAATCCAATGATGGGTGACCCCCTTGGGAAGTTCGCGTAGGCCCATTAGGGTAAGTTGTTCCGGTCCTTCTTATCGCTCGATGTGGGATGTTACAAATTGTATCAGAGTCGACCCCCGAGCCTCTGAGCGCGGTGGTGGGGCAAACCTCAACAAAGAGGCTGAGTCCCGAGGGGGGTATGTGTGTAGGCCCCTATGGGAGGTGCGAGTAGGCACCTTAGGTGAATCCCACATCGGCCATGCAAGGGGGGAGATCTGGGACCGGTTGTAAGGTCGCATGACGAGGACGTCATGTGCTCAAGGGGGGAGAATGTAATACCCCAAGAGCCCAGAGAAGTTAGAATATATCGAGGATAGTGTAAGAAAGGAAACAACACCAGTTGGATACCTTTTGGGCTGAATGTTGGCAAAGAACTCCTAAGTTAAGCGTGCTTAACCTGGGGTAATCCAGGGATCGGTGACCCCTCTGGAAAGTTCATGTAGGCCCATCAGGGTAAGTTGTTCCGGTCTTTCCTATCGCTCGAACGGGATGTTACAAATAGAATAAAAAATATCGAGTGAATAAGAGTTATATTGAAGATTTATTTGATAATAATTGGAAGTTATATGTTATTTAGATATGTAAGCTAAATAAACATAAAACCCAATTAATGTTAATAGAATTGGTAATGTGATTGTGGGAACAAACTCAAACACCATGCCCTTGTTTACTAAATTTTGACCTATATTTGGTGGAGTTGTCATAAGTTGAGTTGGGTTAGTTTGATAGTAACTTCAATTTGACTATGTCTTAATTGTGTCCATAAATTTAAATTTACACATATCATAATTGGGTTTAAAGTTGACTTAATTTTCTTGTAGTTAATAGTAAATCTAAAATCGACCCAATCACTAAATAAATAAACAAATCTATTTTTTTTTTTATAAATGAGACTTTTATTGAAAAGTAAAAAGAGGATATAACGACATGTCTCGAGCAACAACACAAAACAAAAAAAAAAAAATACCAATATGAAGAGACTACAAGGGTATTATAACAGACATTACGAGATATCTCGAGTCTCACAAAAAAAACAAACAGAGTCAAGCATAAACTCCAAGAGCCCAATAACCCAAGACGAAAAAAGACACGCCCCATGACAAAACAAAAAAGAACATGGCGGGGGCAGCTACTAAATAGCTACAATTCCTATCCAACTTTAACCTAATAAAAATCGGGTTAGTTTAGTTTAGTTTAATTTCAATTTACCTATAATAATCTCAAATTTTGATTATATAAATTTTGAAAATATATAATCAGCACAAGTTGAGCAACAATTTACTAGATTGCTATTTACTGGAAGTCAACACAACAACTGTGGACTCGATTTACTAATAGTCACCACAATAACTATGGAATATATATTTTATCTCCATTACTATTTACTAAGTTGCTAACATCAAAAGGATGGCAATTCATTATTTAGATTTAGTATTTAAACATTGCTTAAAAGTCTTATAGTTTCAATCTGAACTACTCCTCACCTAAATAATAGGGTGTCCACAACTGAAAAAATTTGAAACCCAAATCAAAATGAATAAATATTTTTGGTTGATTTTTTTTCTCCCTCTAATAGTTTGGTTCAATCTTGGCTCTACCTCACAATTTCAAGAACTCGAGTTGGACTAATTTTCAGCATTGATTTTCATCTTTATCGCATTGTTTTCAAAAGTATAAATAAGTTTAAAACAATTTTTGTGCAAATCTTTATCCAATTAAAAAAAGTTTTGAAACACCTAATTCACCCCTCTTCTTGAGTACACTCTTATATTTTTTATCAAACTCCATTCACGACAATATATAAAAATAAACACAAATTCTTTAAAAATATTATTTTCATTGCGTTTCTTTTTGAATGCAAATGAGATATGACTCACATGACTAGTATTAGCACCTCGACTAGTTTTCCACAAGAGGCCATAGTGGGCGCCAATTGATACAATTCAAAAATTCACACCACTAGATTTGTATCTTTAAGCTTTGATGTCTACCTTGTTTAGCTCAATATTCTTATTGAGTTTCTTTCAAGCAACAAAGGTTGGGGCACCTCCACATTGACAGTGCTTAAGTCAAGAAAGAAATCATATTTATAGAGAAAATATAGTAATCAAATGAGAGGATAAATGCTTAATGAATGTCATGCTCTTGTATCATTATATATTTATATGTCACGCATACGATATACTAGTTAAGTTGGTAATTTTCAAAATTAGACTAAACTCAACCATATTAACTAAATGTAAAAGAATTTTACATCAAATCCTTTCAATTTAAACGATTAAATTAATTTATCTACTAATTGACGCGACACTTAATAAATTTTATTACTAATAGACTTGATAATTAATGGACCTTCCTCTAATCATATATATATTTTTTGTAAATATTATTAGATAAAATATTAATTATTTAAAAATAATAAGTAATTCATAATAGTAGTGTGAACGCCTTTAGATGGTGGACTGTAGCAATCTCATGTGTTGCAATTAAGGGCCGGAGGACAGTTCTCTTAAAATACAATACAAAAAATTGGCACATAAATAGCGCATGTCTATTGCCAAAACAACACTAACTTTCTCGTGGTAATGTACGGCAATGGAATAGGACCAGGGCTGTACGTTGATCTGACAGAAGCCACGTTTTCCCTGGCACTAGCATCGGCATAAAAAAAAAAAAAAAACACACACACACACACACAAAAAAGACAAGAGAGAGAGAGAGAGGGGCAAAACATACAAACTTATTTATTTTTATTTATTAATATTTATTTTCCCTCCTTGAATCGGTGGATCCTCTTCACAGAAAAAAGCCCCAACTCTCTCTTCCCAGCTTTCTCTGTAAATCCGCCATTCTCTCTCTCTCTCTCTCTGCATTGCTGCAAATCTGTTCCTTCATTTCTGAATCTTCACCGAAAGCTCTGTTTCTCTTTCTCTTTCTCTCTCTGAAACTCTTAGAATCTCGCAAATGGAAGGTCTCTCGGAAGAATCTTCCGACACTTCCCAACAACAAAAAGCTTCGGTCTCCAACGAGGACGATGACCAACGAGTCTACTTCGTGCCCTACAAGTACTCCTTCTCACTTATTTTAATTCATTTATTTTTTCACTGACTTTGTCGATCAATCGACAATTCGGAATCGGGAGTCGCAAAAATCAGAATCTGAATCGAACCAACCAACCGCTTGCGTTGGTTTTTGCTATCTGGATCAAATCTGCATTGGATTGATACGATTAAATTTAGGTAAACAACCGGTTTCGTTGATAAATTTGTGTTTCAGGTGGTGGAAGGAGGCGCAAGGCTCTTCTTCGGCGCTTGATTTGGATGGGAAGAGAGGGGTTTTGTACACTGCAAGGCCAGCGCCATCCTATGGTGGCGCGATGAAGTTAATCAATATATTTAGCTCAGATCTTGTATTCAATTTGAGGAGAGAGGATGATTCTGTCCAGAATAATGAGAATGCTGAAGTTGGGATCTCGGGTCGGGACTATGCGCTGGTTCCTGGGGAAATGTGGCTGGAGGCACTGAAATGGTGACTGCTTTAGTAATTTTTCTGAAATGGGTAGTTTCAATTTATTGAATAGCCACTGGTATTGTAGACTAAGTGCAGGGAATTGAGATTTTGATCTGTATCTGCATGTGCCTGAAAATTAATGTTTCCTTGATGCTAATTGTGCTAACTTGTTTCTTGTGAGAGTGGTGGTACAGAATCCCCCAACAATTTGATTTATTGTCTTATTTCTTGCTTGTTATAGAACGGGTGTCAGTTTTCATTCCATAAACACAACTGCATTGTGATTTTTGTTTGGCAGCTGTCAAACTAAATCAACTTCAAACAAAATAACGCAATTACTTCCCTTTTCCCTCTTTTTTTATTCTTTTTCTAAGTTCCTCCCCAGATGTGGAAAATAATAAAATTTTCTTTATATGTGCTTTAATGTTTCATTTTTCTCCAAATACTTTCTTGAAGTGGATTATTGTATTCCTTCTGTAATTTCTAAACACCCTGGCTGTGACTGTTGCATGATATCATTGATAAGTTGCTGATTTTGAGATTTGCGTTGATATTTTATCAGTATGCAAGACAAAGTGCATGCCTTTGGAGAAGTACTATTAAATTGAAATAGTTTGTGTGCTTGATGTTCTTTGATCTCTCTACACATGCTTCTGTTCTCCTGCTCCATATAGGCACAGTGTTTCTAAAACTGCAATGAAGAATGGTAGAAGCTTTTCGGCTGCAGAAGACGATATGGCTGATGTGTATCCTCTACAGCTTAGGCTATCTGTTTTACGAGAAGCAAATTCTCTGGGAGTAAGAATAAGCAAGAAGGTGATTCTTATTAGCTACTCAGCTCCTCATATTTGAACTTATGAAACTTTATAGTGGTTGTAAGCCTGTGAATTTATCAGTATCGATAATGGAAATATGTAATGTCATTACATGCCTATTTCAATTATCAATTTTTTTGATTTCTAGTTAATTTCTGACTTGTCAAAATGTTAAAGGAACAGGAAAAAAAATAAATCCACTATGTAGCACTGCAGTTGCATGTAAGTAAAATATTAATTTTAATGCACACTCGGATAGGTTTTCTTTAACATCTTTACTTTGTGGAGCATAATAAGTTATTGATTCAAGCATAAATACCTTTAGTTCAGCATAAGTGAAAGCAAAAACAGTTTTCATAAACTTCATATTTTATTTCTTGAGCTCTAAATTTCCATAAAACAATCTAAGACTAGAAAGATTACCTTTCAGGTCTCTAAATTTATACCCTTTCTTAACTGCAATTACGACAACTTAATGAACATAGTGGGCCCTACCAGTTACTTCATGTGCCGCAAGACTTCTGAATAAGTATTGTGTTACTATTAGGGAAAGGTGCATCCAGTATCCTTAAAATAATTTCCACATGAAGAAGAATCTTGGACCCATAACAATGTCCCATGGGATGTGACATTTTTGTTTATCTTTTATACTCGTAATCATTTGTACGGTAAATGGAATGAATCTCTCTTTCCAGCATATATGTCTTCATGCTTGAAGACTTGAAGATCTTTGTAATCTCATACATATAGAGGGATATCAAGTCTTGCAAGAAATTTGGAGTACCAAAAGTCTGTTGTCGTATTAACCAATAGGACTTGTGGGATTAAGGCTTGTGATTGTTGTTGTTGTAATGAGAAATGAGTAATGAGGGATAAAGAGGCATAGGAAGGAATATATTGGAAGTTGTTTCAGTGAAAGGATGAGTATACTACAACTAATGGTCAAAAGTGTGAGGCTGCTGTGAAAAGGGGAATGCTTAAATCTGGAATAGGTTCAAGAATAAATAATGTTGGTGCTTGCATTGTTGATTGGCAGGAGGAAGCTAAAGAAAGGAGTTGGTGATATTGAGGATTGTAGTTAACATTCAACAGTGTTGCTGATAAATCTCCATCACTGGTAGCCTTCATGAACTAGAAATATTTTACTCAACACGAGTCTTGGAGCTTGTTTGGTGGTTTTGGTTTGTCTGTTCATTTTGACAATACTGCTATACCTGATTTTAACCCTTGAAAACCAAGATGGTTGGAATTAATGGGGTAAGGAAGGAAGACTTAGATGTAATAATGTGGACCCCCCCTTCTCTCTCTCTCCCCACCCTAACAATCAGTAACACGGCTTATCTTTATCTCAGATACCAAATCTTCTTGAAATAGGATCGATGGAAGAGATCCTGTGAAGTGAAGGGAGAACCGTCCTATATCTAGATTTGGAACTGTTTTTAAATAGGAGGAACACCTTCAACACTAGAAGTGCTGAGGGGATTACTCAATCCATAGGTGGAGTCCCCCTCCTCCAACTTGAAGAATAGGAAAAGTGATGTCTTGTAACTTTGTACAAAAAGTATCCATAGACATTTCTTTTACTTTTTTTTTTCCCATTATATTTATTACTTGGTTCGCTATGGTGGAATGCCATTGTTTTTTGACCAATATATTATTGTTAAGCTATGAAATACAATTTAGTTTTGATTGGTATTATGTTGCATTTTTTGTTCTAGTTGAATCTATGTTACCATATATATGAGGGTAAATTACATTTGGGACTGTAAGGCTTGGCAAACAGACATAGACACCCCTGACTTATTTCCATTACCAATACCATTACCAGATTGTATGGATTGACCATTTTGCCCCTGATTTTTAAATTCTCTTCCCTTCCTTTGTCTTTCCCCTCTCTCTTACATAATTCTTCCTTCTATCTCTATCTTTCTTATTCTCCATCCTATGTCTATATTTTATTTATATTTTCAATTACAAAAATATGTTGTAATTACGAAATATAATAAACTTAAACTAACATATATATAAATAAATATATAATATATTACAGAATATGTATTTGTATATAAATTTAAGCTAAATATATAAAAATATGAACTAAATATATTTTTTCTAAAATATAAATATTCACATCAACTAAGTATATATACTATACAAAGTTACACATATAAATATATAAAATTTAAAATAAAAAAAATATAAATACATAAAATTAAAGAATAAAAAATATTTTTTAAAATATAAACATACAGATAAACTAAATATGTACATATAAATACGTTTTCAAAGCAATGCTATAAACTAAATATATATCATACAAAGATTTATATTATGTACAATGTATTTATAAATATATAATGATGGCAACTGGCTGTTGGCCAGACGCCATTGCAAGATGCAACCCCCACCAATTGTAGGGGTTGTTGCTGTGACCCCCGCAGATTGATGGGGGCAGCACCCCATAAATTGCAACTTGGGGTTGCAGCAGCGACCCTCAACTGATTCGTCTGCAATCAATGGGGTTGCAGCTCTGCAACCTCCAGCATTGGGGGTTGAGTGAGAGCAAGTTAAGAGAAAAAGAGAGAAGCCACTGGATAAGAGAAAAGAGAGATAGTTCACTGAAACCAAAAGAGGAGAGAGAGAGAGAGAGAGAGAGAGAGAGAGAGAGAGAGGGAATTTTAGGTATTTGTAAAAATTTAAGAGTCATTTTATTACTGCAGGGGGGAAAATGATGCATGGTTCATAAAGTCAAGGGAGGTCTCTGTCATTTCTGATAAGTCAGGGTTCTAGATTTCCAACCATCTTTATCCATGATCATATCCTCTGTGAGGCCATTCTATCTATGCTTGGGCCATGTCTATTTTCAGAAATTCACTGTGAATATAACAAAAATTATCTTTATGAATAAAAAAAAAAGAGAAGAAAAGAGAGAGAACAAATTAAAGGGTTACTGTTTCCAAAAGACCAACAATGGCTAATGCAAAAATGACTCCTGAAGGTTATGTTAGTATATCATATTCAACACCACGCAATATAATCTTCCCTATCAAATCTATGCTTAGCTTCATTTAGTTTGTAACAAAAAAAGCATCCAACTTCATCTATTAGTGCAGTCTAAAGCCTAGGGCATTGCTTATGGTGCCTCTTACTTGGAACCTAGAGAAACTTGTTGGCCAAATACTGGTAGAATCAAATAATCTTATTGTTTTTTTTTTCTTTTTTTTTTGGGTCTAATTTGAAGCCACAAATCAATAAAGAAACAATACACTCGACACCCCTGAGGTTTAGCCTAAATACAGGTGGTATTCTTGGGGTTCTCAAAATAGTATTGACCTCCCTTGACTTTATAAACCATGTTCCTCATCCTTTGCTGTTACTTAACCCAAGTTAAATTTCTCAAAAGGGAAAATTGCACAAAAAAACTCAACTTTTATCCTTGTTCCAATTTGGACCAGACTTTTAATTTTTTCAATAGTAGCATCCAACTTTAATTTTGTTTCAATTTTTGGACCGAATTACTAATTTTTCAATAGTAGTATCCAACTTTTAATTTTGTTTTAATTTTAGGCCAACATTAATCTTCAATTAGTAAGAACTGTTAAATACTGACATGGCCTACTGAGGTAGTTGACATGCGTTGAGAATTCATATTAGTTTAATTGTATTAGGTGTTGTATATATTAGTTGTACCTTGTACCTAGGTTAGATAACTTGTACATTGCAATTACAGTAGTTTAGTATAAATACCTGTGACCCTACCTCAGTATAATTGAAGTAGTTTTCCTCCAATCTCTCTTTTCCCTCTTCTTTTCTCTCAGTTCTGTATATCTTGATTCGGCTATGGCGGTGGGTTCCCCCTCTTTCTCCCCCCTCTCCCTCTGATGCAGAGTTCCATTGTTGAGATGGAACCCTTGCAGTTTTTGTTTTTGTTTCTTTTTCTTTCTTTGTCGGTTTCACTTTGGATTTGGTGAAAATGCATAGATCTTGAACCACAAAATCACGACCCTTTCACAGCTTGCTCAGTAGATCGGCTTAATCTTTTTGTTTCCAGTAGATCAGAGAAACACGCACGTATGTGCGTGCACATACCCACAAACAACTTGGTACTTGAATCATCTCACGAGACCTAAAACAAGGGCGTATGGCTTCATTTCCATCTGGTCTTTCTTGGTACTCTGTTCTTTATATATTCTCTGTGTTTCTGAGATGCTACTTTATTTCTTTCAAGTAATTGCAATCAATGTGATTCCCTAATGGAAAGTGGATTCATATTGATTCTCTTTCATCCTACTCTCCTCTAGCTTGAATTCTTGCTAAATTCAAAACTTTCTGCTATTTGGGTTGTCCTTAGTTTGGTGGTGCAGATCTCACATTGGACAATGTATTTTCCATCCTGAACCCCAAATGGAACCCCAAATCCCTGGGGTTCTGCGATGTAATCCCAGCAGTAGCTGGGCTTTGGACTGCTTTTTCTTTCTGTTTTTCTCTTTTTTCTTATTTCTATTTTTCCTGAAATCAGGGAGAGAGGAGAGTAAGTTGGGGTATTTTAGTCATTTTACTTCATTTTTGAATAATAGGGAGGTTACTGTCGTCTCCACAAGCGCCCTGGGGGGGGGGGTGTACTATCTGCAATTAGGGCAAACTTCAGGGGTAGTTATTTTAATTTTCTCAATAAATGATTAAGCCTAGAAATAATCCTATTGTCAGTACATCTTCCTTTAGATCAAAAAGGGCTTATCACTTATCATGGGGCCCACTGTTTTTTAATGGGCTTTCAAAATGAATTATTTTTATTTAACCACTCAAAAGACATAAGATGGGCAACTTTATCATGAATGTTTTGAGTTAAGAATTTCTCATTGGGATTATTTTTGTGTGTACTTTGAGTGTTCTAAAATACTTTTAATGGAGATTAAGGGTTGTAATTGTGATTGTTGTTGTTCCTTTTTGATGGAATTTTGGTTTGAGAGTTGAGACCTAAGTTCAACTCCTATTGATTGGAAACTGGAAAAGTCATGAGTTTGAGTGGTCATAGAGTTCCTTCATGCACTGGCCTCTGTTAACTGAAAAATGCCAGGGAATAATAAATCCACATTAAAATAGATTCCTTTACATGCTTGTAGAGCTCAGGTTGCATACAAAAACAATTCTCCCTTCACCCTTTGTAAAGTGAGGAGCCTCCTGCATCGTAGATGCCTTTACATGCTTTTGAAGCATATTTTGTGTGTAATTGTTGAATATTGTTGGACGGAGTGCACTATATCCTACTATGGCAGCCCATCCACTGAATGAATGAGCAAAAATGGTTACTTTACACATGTATGTCTAAGGCATGGGTTCATGACAATAGAATTCTAATATTAGGGTTGTTTAGGCAGTTATTGTTTCTCAGCCTTTGTTAGGTTTCCTTGTTAATAATAATTAATAGATAACATGGAGATTGCACGTGATAGAAGTCTGGTTTGTCATTTGTGTGAGTCATTTAGCTGTCTTGTTTGCCTCTTAATTTCTTCTTCTTCTTTTTTTTTTTCCTTTCTTGTTTTTTTTCCTGTATGTTGAAGTGCATTATTGTATATCCTTTTTCAGGACAATGCAGTTGAGCGCTTCAGGAGAGCCTGCAAGATTTTCAGTGTTGAGCCTGAGCTAGTAAGCATTTGATTATTTTTCTTTTTCTAAAGCAATACCATGTTATCAAAGTAAAAATGGATAGATTTTTCTGATTGCTGAAAACAATTCTCTAAATTCCATTTAAAAACAACATTTTATTTAACTTTTGTTTTTATGCAGTTGCGCATATGGGATTATTCTGGGCAGACAACCCTACTTTTTTCAAGTGACAAGAATAGGTTTGCAAAAGAGACTCAACGGCAGTCTGACCCAGAGGTTAGTGGTAGATGTTTGGATAGATTTTTATTTTTGTTTTTCTAATAATTCTCGTTGTGCCTGTGCCTCCATTTTATCACTTAGGATGCCATCAAACCGTTTGCATCCCTAGTATTTTTTGCCTTGTTCTAAAATTTCCATACTTCCATTTAAGTGACATTTGATAGAGCAAAAATTCATCTCTGGTGGCATGGTAGTCTAGTTTGCTTTAAGCATATTTATAGCACAAATGTAAATTAGACACTATGGCAGTATTACAGTTTAATTAACTTTGAGGCCAACACACATCTTTTATAGTGTGGAAAATGCATCAGCATTTTTGAGAATTAGAAAAATACGTTGAAGATTTCTTCTTCTGATGCAGAAAATAAAATCATGTTTAGTTGATTATTGAATTATACAAGTCAGAACATGCTTTTTGGTTAGTCAATCCTCCTATTGTGGTGTGCCTATAGTACTACTTAATGTTGCCATTGTCCAAATGTCAAGAGGTTTGGGATAGATTTGATATTATTTCTTATTTAATATTTGTGCTAAAGCTTGTTTAGACATTTCTTACGCTTAACACTACTCAAAGAATGCTGATCCTCATTCTTCTTTTTGATTGAGTGGAACTGATTTTGTCTGAAAAGACCTGTGTTCATAGTGATTGGAGACTCATGGGATTGAAGGGGTTAGATTTTCTATTTTCCAGGACAAAAAGATGCTAAAACTTGTAGTTGAAAGCGTTTATGCAATGTGATCCTGACATGAAGTAGTTTACTTATAGTATGACTTAGTTTAGATTAGGCAGGCATTTGACACAAAATTAGACAAGCAAAAAATTTTGGATATTGCAGCGCATTGACCTATCTCCAGAACCTCCTTTCTTGTTGAAGATTTTTTCCTTTCCTCATTTTCTTATTCTTTGTTAGATTATAAGAGTTGGAGTTTTGTATAATGCAATTTCCTTGTTATGGTGAATGACTTTTGCACAATAGTTGTTTATTTGATACAATTTAATTTGTGAGTTGAGATATGCTTGAATGTTTCTCAAAACGACTGAACAGACAGGAAAGTTCCCCTCTTGTCATGCTATACTACCTCCTTCCTGACCTTTACAGTGATAAGCTAAATGTACAAGCTAGTTTTTTCTTGACTGAGTTAAGAGCAAGGATGAGCAAAGATTTTGCTAAATTGTCTAGAGGAAACATTTTTTTGCAGTTTGTCTCTAAAAGTTTTAGTGTTTTTCAAAGACAATGAACTTTCCACTTTAAACACCTTGGGTTTCTTTGCAACTTTTCTAAAGTTCCTTCTTTTTTCAGCTAGATTTCTAAAGTTCCTTTATTGTTTTTATTCTGTCATATTTCTTTAAAAATGTACCTAATTTTGCCATGCCAATCTCCCTGAGGTAGTAACCTACCAATATGTTTAGTGTGAAAGAAAAATATATTCTGCAGGATTCAAGGTTGATCATCTAAAGAATTTTCAGTCAAATTTTCTCATCTTAATTGTATTCATCTTTTTGTGTTGTATTTTTCTTTTTGTGGTTGCATAAACCACACAGGGGGTCTTGTTCTTATTGCAGTAGATGTTACTTTGATTGAAACTTGCAGTAACTACTTGGATGCATGAGGGTGGAAGAGGTGCATCTCTAATAAAAGAAAGCATAAAAAATATGTCTATTTTATGCATTACCTGATCAAACTATAAAAGTGCATGGTTTCTTTGTATAGGTAAGGTTATTAAGCTGAAGTGGGCAGTAACTAAACTAGGTCAAGTAATTTAGTTAAGAAACAAACCAGGTGTATAGTAGTTATTGAACCAAAACCTGTTGCTGTAGTCTATCCAACCAGATCATTAAACCTTTTAAAGATCTAAAGTGGAATTATAGGCTTGGATTTTTTATGATCTGTAAATCCAGTTAGCTGTTAAATTTAGTGTATTTCATTTTCCTCTTTTAGAAAGCTTTGTTATATTACCCTTATATATAGATTATTATGAGGTAAAGCCCATTATTAAGAAGTCATTTCTTTTAATGTAAATACTTAATTTTGTTGAAGTATATATGAAAGCTATATTATATTTTATTCTACGATGTTAGCATAAGTGATGAATGAATCATTCTATTTTCATAAGGAATAAACAGCATGATATATTGATTAGGATTGACATGGTTTTCCAAAACTCAAATTTAAGATAGCACTCAAATTATCTTCTCCTTGTAACGACATGATTTCATGAGATGAAATATGAGCATCATTTGTTGATCTATTTTTCCAAATCTGTTGAATGGTGAGGGCAAGCTTCTGTATATGAACTTGTATTCTCATTTTTCTCTTTTCATTATTTCTCAGCAGTTCCACTTAACGGGATTAAGGCCTGTGATTTTTGTTCTTGCATTTATTTCCCAACAGTATTATGTGCGCTGATAATTTTGAATAATGTGGGCATGTAGTTGAAGGTGTAGATTGGATTTCAAAGGGCAAAGATCTGCATGATTGGTAGGGTGTTAAATGTTAATAGATGGGGGGAGGGTCATGAGCATGTTTTCATGGATGCTAATTGAAATTTGAAATTTAACTCAAGGATACAGGAAGATCTAGTGATATGAGTCTTTCAGCCCTTTGAATGAGTAGAAAAGAACAGAAGGTGTGGGGGATAGGGAGTTAGTTACAAGATGTCACGTAGAAGGATCCAGTTTGAGAGGCTTCAAAATTAAATCTTGACTAACTTTATATGGTAGGTGTCCATAACATTTGGGTGATTAAGTTATCAAAATCCCATCAAGATTACAATTCTTGATGACTGCTTCCTGTTTTGCTGTGATTGAATCTTGAACTTTTCAAGACATTTGGAATATTTAATCACAAGTTGGAATTTGTGACAGTAGTTTTCTCTTAAATGTTTTCTTACCAGACTTTTCTATTTTGCGGTGATGTATTATTTGGGCGTAATCTTTACACAAAAAATTATACTCCTATCTGTAGATGATTTAGATTTCAAAAATGTTTCTATATTCCCTACCGGTTCTTCAAAGGTTTTTATTATTTACCTGTGTATGTGTTTGCTTAAGCATAGTTTTAAGTTCGGCTTTCCTTCTAGTTTTGCCATGGAATTTGCTGCCTCTCTTTTTCTGCATGCTTATTTAAGAAGTTACTTCTTTCGGCCTTGAATGAATAAAAAAAGAAAAAAATCGTCATAGATAGACAAGGTATAAAATGAAACACTATCTTGCAGATGATCTTTTATTTCTTTTGCCTGTTTTCAGTAGGAAACATCTCAAGGCAGCAGCCCCTAACTAGCTAAAAGATTTAGTTAGTGATTACTTCCAGGTTTGAAGACCAGGTTTAAAGAAGCATACATTGAATTCTTCTCCAAGTTGAGCATGGATACCTATCATGGAAACTGTTGAAACAGATTCAAGTCATTGTTGTTCAAGGATTCGAAAAGGAGTCTCCTAGTGATGGCATTCTTCCTCATGAGATCCATTATGGAAAGTGATAATTTAATCATGAATTATTTTGAGCTGATATAATACATGATTACTTGCAATGTGATAGGTTCTTGGATATGTTTAGAGTGTTAGATGTCAGTGCATCTATGTGTTAGACCTTAATTTTTAATAATACAATATTGGGATGTATATGAATGGTGAGTATGGGTACACGAACATGTTATCAAAATACAGTATCGTGTATACATTCAAATTGAAATTGTGTATTATATAATCGGTGGATTATCCCCTTCAATTTATATGGTTTTACTGGCTGTCTGAACTTATAAACCATGTTATTGGAGATTCCTTGAGGCCATAATTTCCCTTGTCCAGCCCATTGGTGCTTCTGCATTTGATAGTTGTAAAAGCTTAAGCTGTTATGAAATGGATCAAAAACATAGTGCGTCTCTCACAATTTTTGGAAAATCCATTTTGCACATGTAGGGTTAGGAAAAGGGAAAAAAACTAAATTAAAAACAACCCCCATAGAAATGAGGCAATTGCTATGCAAAACACATATATAATGGAGTGGTGCAGGAAAACATCTCTAGCGATCTAATATGTGTGGAGAGAATAGAACCTAAGATCTCCAAAAAGTAAAAAGCTCAAAGTAGTTGTATGACATTCACTTTGTGAGAAGATTTTGAGGTGGAGAAGGAGCTTAGTCATGTGCTATGTACTTGTCATTGTTAAAAATGTGAGTTATTGATTGATGTGGATTGTCATGTGTGTCATCAGCATAAGAGTTGGTTACTGTTAATTCTAATCGTTATATTTAATGGAATACTGATACTTGGCACTTATATTTCTTCATTTTTTGTTTTCTCTATATACAGATTTTCCTTGAGTTGCAAGTTTATGGGTTGTCAGATTTTATTAGAAGCAGAGAATGGAAGAAAGATGACACATCAGGGCCTCTTCCAAATGGAACTTCCCCTATGATGAATGGTGGCCGTACCAATTTGAATTCTAGTTTTGATCGGGGCAATTCACCAACCTTTTCTGGAGGCTTTGGTGAAGCTGGTTCCTTGGGCCTGACTGGATTACAAAACCTTGGAAATACTTGTTTCATGAACAGTGCTCTTCAGTGCTTGGTTCACACGCCAAAGCTCATAGACTACTTTCTTGGGGATTACAGGAGGGAAATAAACCATGACAACCCACTGGGCATGGATGTATGTTATCATCTGTCCCTTATCCTAACAATACCTTTTTCCCATACGGATTTTTATATATCAACTTTTCATACCTAAAATTACTTGTTCTATATTTGTTTTATTCTTTTATGTTTAAGGTTTTTTTGTTCTGTTTTTTTACCTACAATAATATCTTGTTAAACTGGGGGAGATTGATCTATTATGCAATCTTGTAGAATGAATGTTTTCCTGAATTTCGTTGCTTAACATCTAGTCCTTTGGCAGGGTGAGATTGCTTTAGCATTTGGTGATTTGTTGCGGAAGTTATGGGCTCCTGGGGCAACTCCAGTAGCACCAAGATTATTCAAGTCAAAACTTTCCCATTTTGCTCCTCAATTCAGTGGTTTTAATCAACATGATTCTCAAGTTAGTGTGTTATCTCCTTGTCTGGAGTTAAGATTTGTAGCTTCCATTATTCCTAGATAGGAAACTAATCAGTTTATTTATTTCTGGCAGGAGCTTCTTGCTTTTTTATTGGATGGGCTTCATGAAGATTTGAATCGTGTGAAAAGCAAACCTTATGCAGAAGTCAAGGATGGGGATGGTCGGTCTGATGAAGAAGTAGCCGATGAGTACTGGCAGAATCATCTGGCTCGCAATGATTCTATTATTGTTGATGTGTGCCAAGTGAGTCTTAAATTTGCTTGTCTTTGTTTTTTGGTTGGCCTAATCATCATTTAGATGTAGAATATCAAATTCACATAATCTCATGTTGCGTCTTTAGATGTAGTTTATTTATGAATATGTCTGTAAATAATTTTGTATGCTTTGTTTTTGAGTTCTTCCTTTAGGGGTGAGCAATTGGTTAATTCAGTCAGTGCTGGAGGATTGTGGTGACCGAACCAAAATATTTTATTTCGAAACAGAGCCCCCCCCCCCCCCCCCCCCCCCCCCCACCCAAAAAAAAAAAATTTTTAACAATTTTAGCCAAAATGGCCAATTTAACCTAATTGTGCTGATTCTACTGAAGCAACCAAATTCAAAAGCTGTTTAAATAATCAAAACATTGAAACAAACTATTCAGAACATGGAAGATGATTTGAAGAAGCCATAGGTACTGAAATTGGCCTGTTGGAGATGGAAAAAGAGCTGTTGCTCAAATGTGTACTGGAATTATTGATGAAGGGATTAGGATTGAATATTACCAATTTGAGATTGGGTTTGAGCAGAATTTGGTTTTAAGTTGGATTCCCTTGAAACTGGTTCAGTCGAATAACCTGTTAAGTTATTAAATGAAATTAAAGCTATAGCAATCGTTACTGCAGAAAACAACAATGACTCATACATCATACGAGTTATGAAACATAAAGAAGTGATATATATATAGAGGGATAGAGAGACCTACTGAAGAGTCTCACCACCCCAAGGATCCCCAAGGGTATAATTGTCATTATAATAGTAGTTAGTATACATGCATTACTATATTGTACTTTAGGTTGCTGAGAATAGTTGTACTTCTCAGTTAGATAGGTTGGAACAGCCTATATATAGGCTAAAGTAGTTAGAGAATGTATGTTTTGAATTGATAATTGAATTTCAGGCTTTCCCTCTCATCAATTCTCTCTCAAATTCCCTTTGATTTCTCTCTAATCTCTCTTTTTCTCTGTTCATTCTGCAACTCTTCTTCATTTCTGTCTATTATCTCCCCCTTTCTGTCCAATTCTCCCTCCAATCTTTCTGTTCTTGGTCCTAATTGCCTCGGATTCTTCTGATTTCCAATCCAAACCCTGGGTACATGACGAAGAGCTGGCAAAGCAGTGGTTCCTTGGATCTGGACCTGGTCAGAACAGTAAGGGGGCAAATTGAACAGAGACAAGAGGGATGCATAAATGATAATCTCTGTATACAAACATGTAATGAAGCCGAAAACTGATGAATACAGACGGAGGACTAACAAAGAATCGCTGATGGAGAATGAAGTTATAGCAGTGAAGACCAATCTATGCAAACTCTCCAACCCGTTAGCAGTGAGCCGCACAGCATGAGTGTAAGTTCAAACCCTAAGTGCTGAGATGTAAAAGGGGTTACTTATATCCCATGTCAGTTTTCTAAATAATTAACACCAATTAGGCAAGTGGCTCTATGAGTCTGGACCTGGTCAGAACAGTGAGGGAGCGAACTGAACAGAAAGGACAAGGAGGGTGCATAACTGGTAATCTCTCTATACAAACATATAACAAAGCCCAAAACTGAAGTTAATGGTCGGAGGACTGGCAAACAATTGCTGATAAAGAATAAAGTTATATCAGTGAAGACCAAATGATGCGAACTCTCCAATCCACTAGTAGTAAGCCACACAGGATGAATGTTCTCAAAGTTTAAACTCCAAGTGCTGAGATGTACAAGTGGTTACTAATACCCCATGATAAATGTCAACAACAAGGATTCCTAATCTCATTTTCGGAACAAGATATGATTGGTGTATTTATGGAATGTATCTTTCAGATTTAGATTGATTGATTGATGTTTATTTCTATAAGTTATTGTATCCTAAAGATTGTATAGGTTTCCTGATCTAGGATTAGAATCTTTCTTAAAATGTTTTTAGCAACTTCCTATTCTATAAAGGAAGCTGGTGTATAGATCAAAGAAACCTCCGACGAGGTAAATAAGATTGAAGAGAAGGATTTTGGAGTCCTTTCCTGACATGGTAGTAGAGCTTTAGGATCGCCATTCCAGTTTCCTTGGGACGATCATAGCTCGTTTTCTCTCAACCTTCCTTCAATCTTCTTTTTTCCAGATTCAATCTTCTTTTTTCCAGAACTCCTTGTCATCATGACTTCTACTTATGATCCTATACCCGACTCTAGTGATTCCAGTCGTATGATCGAAGTCCCGTACACTGGAACTCACAATAGTAGTACAGGGGGAGAATTACAAAACCTTCAAATGGCCTACCGGTTGAATGGTAAAAACTACTTAAAATGGCCATAGTTGATTCGCACCTTTCTTAAAGGAAAAAAGGGAAACTCAGCCACCTGTTGGGAATAGGCCTTGAAGCGGAAGATTCGGCATTTGGAGCATGGGATGAAGAAGACTCCTTAGTGATGTCCTGGCTTTGGAACTCGATGATTCTAGAGATCAGCGACACAATCACGTTCTTAACGACTGCCAAGGATATTTGGGACGCAATAGGTTTCACCTACTCTAAAGTCCGTGATGCAGCTCGGATCTATGAAATAAGAGCTAAGGTGGCAGCAACCAAGCAAGGAACAAGGACCATTACTGAGTATGCAAACCTGCTACAAACATTATGGTAAGAATTGGATCATTACTAGTGCTTGAAGATAAAGTGCAGTGAGGATGCAGCACTGCACAAGCGAGCAGGCCTCAACATCGAATTTGATGCGGTAAGGGTACAAATCCTTGGTAAGGAGGATTTGCCTTCCTTGAATGAAGTAATTTCTTTGATTAGAGCAGAGGAAGGAAGAAGGGGTGTCATGCTGGAAACCCCCTTTGGAGAAAGCTCTGCCTTAGTCTCTTTGAAGGCTCATAATAGAGGGACTAGAGAAGAAAAGAAACCTATGGACAGGGATTCCTTGTGGTGCACTTTCTGCAAAAAACCTAGGCACACCATAGAAAAATGTTGAAAGCTACATGGGAAACCACCTAAGGGAGGACTAGTGAGGAGTCAAGGACAGGCATATATGGCAAATTGTCAATCATCTGAACTAAGAAATCCAGAACAAGAAAAAGTCCTGGACCTCAATAGGTCAGAGATTGAACGACTAAGAAGTTTTTTGGGATCCTCGACAAGAAGACTGACAAGGGTACTTGCTCTCTCGCTATCACTGGTAATTTTTCGTCTTCCTATTCTCTACAAGCTTCATAAATTATGCACCAAAAATCCTGGGTTCTAGATTCTGGTGCCTTGGACCATATGACCTCTTTTCCACATTTGTTTGTCTCCTATTGTCCATGTCCTAGTTCAAGAAAAATTACAATGGCAAATGGTTCTCTAACCACTGTCGTTGGTCAAGGGGATATTTTTCTTAATAAATATCTCACTTTGAAAAATGTTCTTCATGTCCCTAAGTTGTTTATTAACCTCATATCTATCTAGAAACTCATTGAGGACACTAATTGCAATGTGTTTTTTCACTCAAATGTCTGTGAGATACATGAGTAGGGTAAGAAGAGGATGATTGGGCTTGCTAGGGCTAGAGAAGGACTCTGCTATCTTGAGGAACCTGGGGAGTATGCTATCTTGAGGAACCTGGGGAGTAGGACAAACAAAGGATTCTTCCTCGGGTGTCATGTCTAGCTCAGTCCAATTCAGATCAGTTATGGTTGCACCATTATAGACTCGGTCATCCCTCTTTCCATACTCTAAAGTTGATGTTTCCTGATTTAACTAGGGATCTAGACATTAAAGATTTTCATTGTGCTATGTGTGAGTTTGCAAAACATAAAAGGGTATCTTTCTCCTTATCAAATAAAAGATTTGATTCTCCCTTCTGTCTCATCCATAGTGATATTTGGGGTCCATCAAATGTTCCCAACATTTCTGGGGCACGACGGTTTGTCGTATTTGTTGATGATTGTACTAGGGTTGTTTGGTTATATTTGCTGAAAACAAAGTCAGAAGTGAGCCAAATATTTCCAATATTCTATAACATGATAAAGAATCAGTTTGGGATAGGGATAAAACGATTTCGTTTTGACAATACTAAAGTTTTCTTTAAACAGTCTTTGTCAATGTTTTTTCAACAAAAAGGTGTCATATTTGAATCCTCTTGCCCCTACACTCCTCAACAGAATGGAGTGGCAAAGAGGAAAAATGGACATCTATTGGTTGTAACTAGAGCTCTTCTCTTCCATCATAGTGTCCCTAAACACTATTGGGGGGAAGTCGTTCTCACAGCTACTCCTCTCATCAACAGACTTCCATAAAAAACTCTAGCATTTCGTAGTTGAATCTAGTTGTTGGCCAATTACTTTCCTGATTTTCACATGACTAGTTATTGGCAGCCTAGGATTTTTGGGTGCACAGCCTATGTCCATATTCCTACAGTCAATAGAAGGAAATTAGATCCTCGTGCCCTAAAATGTGTGTTCATCGGGTATTCTCCAACTCAAAAGGGGTATAGGTGTTATCATCCTCCTACAAAAAAGTCCTTTGTGTCTGCAAATGTGACCTTTGCTGAGAATGAGCCCTACTTTAAACAATCCATTGCCCAAGGATAGAATATACGTTTGTCCAATGAGGAGCGTCCTCTCATTCTCTCAACCCAAAACATGTTATCATCCCCTCAATCATTTGCTGATCTAAAGGAACCTATAGGTCTGTCATCAAGGGAAAATTCCCCTGATACTCCTAAATCTTTGCAGGTATATTCAAGGAGGAAGAGACTAGAACCTAGCCCTATGCAAGCCTCCGCATCCACTATTGGTTTTGATCCAATTACAGACACAAGTGACACTGACAATTCAATCATTTTTCCAGAGCCATCTCCAGGTAATTCCATCACTGATTCCTCAAAATCCTTTGATAATCCTATGAGGTCTATTGAATCCATTCCTATTTCTCTCATATTCCAAGCTCTCATTTGCTCACAAGGCCTTTCCTACTAACCTTCATACCATTCCCATTCTAATTTTTTTTCTTGAAGCTATAGGGAATTAGCATTGGAAGGATGCCATGGAAATCGAGATGGCTTCCCTTAACAAGAATAAGACGTGGGATTTGGTGCCATTGCCTAAAGGAAAGCATCCCGTGGGGTGTAAATGGGTGTATACTGTTAAATATAAATTTGATGGGTCCTTAGATCAATACAAAGCAAGATTGGTGGCCAAGAGATACACACAGGTATATGGAGTGGATTACTTAAACACCTTTGCTCTAGTGCTAAAAACGGTGAGGGTGATTCTCTCCTTGACAGCTAACCTAGACTAGCCTTTACATCAATTTGATGTAAAGAATGCGTATTTGCATGGAAATCTCAAGGAGGAAGTATACATGGACGTGCCACTAGGGTATTATGCAACTACAAAGGAGCCTATAGTGTGTAAACTAAAGAAAGCCTTGTATGGCTTGAAACGGTCACCCCAGACTTGGTTTGGCAAATTTACAGGTGTGCTGCTTAATATGGGGTACCGGAAAAGCCAAGGAGATCACACCCTTTTCATCCATCACTTGGCCACATGGGGAGTGACAGTGCTGATTGTTTACGTGGATGACATAGTGGTCACCGGAAACAGTAGGGAAGGAATGGATAAGCTAAGAGAATTTTTGATGAAAGAATTTGAAATTAAAGACTTGGGAAGACTGAAATACTTTCTGTGAATAGAAGTTGCTCATTCAAAAGAAGGTATTTTTATTTCTCAATAGAAGTATGTAGTGGATCTCCTAAGTGAAACAGGGCTGCTAGGTTGTAAAGCAGCGGAACCCATTGATCTGAACCACAAGCTTGGAGAGGTAGTGGAGGATGATATGATTGACAAAGAGGCTTATCAAAGGCTGGTTGGGAAGCTGATATACCTAGCTCATACTCAGCCAGACATAGCCTATGCGATAGGAATCGTCGGCCAATTCACGCATAACTTGAGGGAACCTCATCTCAAGGCTATCTATAGGATTCTACACTATTTGAAGGGAACACCTGGAAAAGATATTTTGTTCAAGAAAGGTGAGGTCATGCTACTAGAGCCTACACAAATGCTGACTATGCAGGATCAGTGGTGGATAGAAAATCAACATCTGGCTATTGTACCTTATTAGAGGGTAACTTGGTAACCTGAAGAAGCAAGAAACAAAATATGGTTGCCTGGTTAAGTGTAGAGGCTGAGTTTTGATTCATGGCCCTAGGTATGTGTGAGTTATTGTGGTTAAAGATATTATTGGAGGATCTCAAGATCGAATGGACAAAACCTATGAGACTTTACTATGATAACAAGTCAGCAATTAGTATCGCACATAATTTAGTTCAACATGATAGAACAAAGCATGTTGAAGTGGATAGACATTTTATAAAAGAAAAATTAGACAGTGGGATGATTTGTACTCCCTATATCTCATTGGGGGATCAGCTAGCAGACATGCTAACCAAGGGGCTTCCAGCAGCTATGTTCAAAAGGATGTTAGGAAAGATTGTGATGCCGGATATCCACTCCCAATCTTGAGGGGGAGTGTCAACAACAAGGATTCCTAATCTCATTCTCAGAACAAGATATGGAACAAGATATGATTGGTGTATTTATGGAATGTATCTTTCAGATTTAGATTGATTGATTGATGTTTATTTCTATAAGTTATTGTATCCTAAAGATTGTATGGGTTTCCTAATCTAGGATTAGAATCTTTCTTAAAATGTTTTTAGCAACTTCCTATTCTATAAAGGAAGCTGGTGTACAAATCAAAGAAACCCCCGACAAGGTAAATAAGATTGAAGAGAAGGATTTTGGAGTCCTTTCCTGACAATAAATTTAATAAATATGCTATATGCTGGGAATATTTTTGTAAAATAACATCCATTCCAATTAATTTGGTCTATTCCATTAAAACCTAAATTCTAATCTTTAAAATTGAACTGTAAACTGAAAACTGAATTTTTTGAGATTTAAAACTGAATCGAACCAAATTAACCAAAAACAAACCTAGTTAATAGAAATTTGTCAGTTGGTTTGGAAATTTGGTTTTAATCGAGTAATGCTCACCCCTACTTCCTGTCCCTGAAAAAAATGCAGGATTTGACTTTGGATTTGCCCACAAAGTTTAATACCTTTAGGAGGTGGCTATATATAGGTCCCTAGGGCATTGAAGTTTTCTCCTGGGTAACATTGATTTCTTGTAATCTGGTTGAAGCAGGCTCCATCTTTTTATACTGTTTTCTGCATTTTGCATTTTTGATTTATATGTTATAGGTAAATACAGTTTTTCTGATTGATAGTTGGGTAGAAGTGATGCTGTTCCCATAATGAAAAGAGAGAAAAATAAATTATATCGCCATGTTTAAACATGTGGGTTCATATCAAGAACAGCCACTTGTCTTTTTGGTAATGACACTACTTTTGTACCCTGTGGAACCCTTTCAGTATCCTAATTTGACTGGAACGAGACCAACTAATTGGATGATACAAGAAGCAATTCAGAATGTAAATCCTATTTTATGCTGTTAGAATGTAAATCTGATTCAATGCAGTCCCTGTTTGGATAAATGCAGCAGTTCAAGATGTAAATCCTATTTCATGGTGTTCATTATAAATCTGATGACATGGCCCCATCAAGGTTTAATCACCGATTGATATAAACATTGCGCGTATTGAATTCCTAATATTCCAATCTGGCTATGGATCCACATATCTCCACACGAAGGACGCCATGTCCAGGCGAGTGAGATACCTGTCCATGGTCACGTGGGCTGTTATTACCGCCATGCCCACGGTTATTGCTGTCATTCGGACGGTTACTGTCCGAAGTCTTGGACTCCTGATCTACGAGAAACCTCGATCCCCAACCCTCTCTCAAATTGAAAGGTCCGAAGGACTAAATATGCAAGCGCCGTCGTTTTCAGAAAAAAAGTTGCAAAAAGCCATCTCAGATGGCCGATTCAAATTCCCTGAAAGGGGAAAATGAAGGTGGATGAAGATCCATTTCTCAAGATGGGAATCAATGTGGCAATTAATCTGACATGTTTTACAGACAGTGTTCCATATATTGGGAGTTCTTGCATTCATCATTTTTTTACAATATTCTTTTCAAATTTCAACAGTCTTGATTATCTTACATCATATTCAGGAAAAAAGAAAATTTTAAAATTACTAAAGAGTCCTAAATAGCACCTTACATAACCATCTCTATGAGAAGTTCATGATAATTGGTGTCTGTTACATGCTTGTGATAATAGATTTTCACCATTATTGACTAAATGCCTCATGATCAACTACCATTGCAGGGTCAGTATAGGTCCACATTAGTTTGTCCTGTTTGCCGAAAGGTCTCTATTATGTTTGATCCGTTCATGTATCTATCATTACCTCTACCATCAACAACAATGCGGACAATGACATTGACAGTCATGGGCACTGATGGAAGCACTCCACCATCTCCATTTACTATTACTGTGCCCAAGCATGGAAAGTTTGAAGATCTTATACACAGTTTAAGCACTGCTTGTTCATTAGGGGCTGATGAGACTCTTTTGGTAGCTGAGGTATACTTTAATAATTGTAATTTCACTAATGCCTGTGAATAAATGTATGCAAATTAGGTTGGTACTGTTCTATTTACATATAGATGTTAACTTTCACTTTGGGTGCTACAACCATGTACTTACAGATATACAACAATCGCATCATACGCTATCTTGGGGAGCCAAGTGATTCATTATCCTTAATTAGAGATGACGACCGCCTGGTTGCTTATAGGTTACCAAAGGATGCTGATAATGCCTCAATAGTTGTATTTATGCATCAGCATGCAGAAGAGTAAGTTACATTTGCTTTTTCACTGCTCATCCTTTCAGTGTCCATGTTTGTTCGAAATTTTATTAAAATATATGGGCTCCTAAGATTTATTCTTGTATTGAATGTACCTTATGGGCTTAGAAGGGGAAGCTAATCTATTGCAGATGTTGCAAGTTTATTTGCTACAGGTCTGATAATAATTTAATAAATAGTCAATTGGTACAATGAGAATGTAGTAACATACTTGTTTGTGTATGACAAATAAACTAGAGCAGCTCATTGATTAGTATAATATTATTCAAATGCTTTAGTCCTCACATAAATGTTCTTGATTTTTCCTGGGGGGATGCCAGTTGGGATTTTCATTTTCTTTTTCTTTCTTTAGGTGGGGGAGAGGTGGTTTGTGAAATTATTTGTAATTATTTTCTTTTTCATCCTATAATTGTTGGATCAGGAGTTCCATGTGATCTTAAAGTTCCATTTTCTTGCATGTTTTACTTACACATTAGGGATCACATCATTCAACTTCAGGTGAGCAGCCCAATCAAGTAATGTAGCTTGTTTACAATATTAAGTCATTTATGTATCCCCACAAGATTCAATGGCAACAATCACAAGCCTTAATCCCACTAGGTGGCATTGGCTGCATGAATTCTAGATGTCCAATCATTGAAGGGCATTGTGTACAGAAGGGAGATATAATTTAATTATAGAATGAAGATATACTTATCATTTAAATCTCTAGACCAAGAAAATGATTCCAATGTTATTTAGATTTATTGCTAGGCCTGGAAAATTCTAAAGCAGATTGATTGGTTTATCTATTGAATACCTTGGAACTTTAAATACGAACGATGAGTGTAATTATGGAGGGAGCTCTGAAATCTCATTGTCGTCCCCCTTGGTGAATCTGTTTCATCCATTTCTGTGCACTGTGATAAAGGGACAGGGTCCACACAGTGAGGAGAGGGGTAATGAAATTCATATTTTCATCTGGTAGAGCAGTCGACTGATTTGACTTATTCTTTTGGCTATAGACCCTATTCATACCCTGGTAGGAATTCAGCTGGCACACGACTGTTAAAATGGGAAAATAGCAAAAATGTGAAAATAGCAGTTTGTTCATTGTTAGAGTGTGGAGACCATTTTCAGGTTGGAGGATTGCTATTTGCCACAAAGTAAGAATAGCAAATTGCAACATGAAGCTAGTCTTTGTTCAACATGCTTGTTGTTAATGCATAGTTGGTTGGATCAAAACTATTCTTTGTTTATCATCTGTTTGAAACATCTATTTTGATTTGGAAGAAATGGAATACGGAAGCTGGAAGAAGTGGTACAGCATTGTTGTATGGAGAGCTGCAGGCACTTATCTTTGATACGAAAAAAAAAAAAAAAAAACACTGTAACCTTTAACCTTCAGTTTGAGTGGTGCAATGAGGTTTAACAGAACATTCAATAGATTTCATAAATGTTAATGTACTGCCGTTTTATTTCTACTGTTACCTTGTTAATCTACTTTTACTCATCAAGAAAAATTTGGTCATAAAAGAGGGAAACTAACAGAAACCTGCTGGAGGTTATTGTGAATGACTTAGCTACCTTATACGTTGGTGATACCCAATTACATTTTCCAAATAGCTTTGATATTCACCGATGTTGTGTACTAAGCTTTCTCTTCTAAAACTTTTCTTGCAACAATATCTTCTTCTGAATTGAGGTATTATTTTGTAACACCATGTGTCCTCAGCCAACAATGCTAGGTGAAGGTGACTTATGAGACCAAGTTTTATACTCTAAGACCTCCCTAGTAGACTATCTAGGAGGGATTGGGTCATTACAAACTCCCTTCCTTTTAATCCATAGTGTCCTCTCCAGGCTAGAAATTCTTGTTGATTGATTCACGAGATTATTGGATGATTGGATTATGATTTCTTAGTCTAATTTAACACTGATCTAATCTTCAGTGTTTTTAGAAAGTATTTATCCAGATTTAGATACTTCCTATTCTTGATTCCTTGTATCTTTGACTTGTGTACAGCTTGTCTTTCCTTATTGTTTGTATATGTAATCTTTCCTATATTGTGCTTTAGTTCCCTTTTAATAGGGGTTGTAATATTCATTAGATTATATGAGAGAACTTCTATTTTGTTTCTCCTACATCTTCTAATCTATTTTTCCTACAATTCCATATCTCAATTTGACCCAAAGTTAGTCTTAGAACACTTTCCTAGCCTGCATCCACATGTAGCGGTCCTAGGTTGGTTCTAATACCACTTGTAACACCACAAGACCCAGAAGTGCTAGTTGAAGGTGACCTATGGGCTCATGGGACCATGTTTTATACCCAAGACCTTGCCAATAGACTATTGATGTGGGATTGGGTCATGACATTATCTGTGCAAAAATAAATTTTCTTAAATTCTAGTTGAAAAGTTGGCAACTATTAACAATTTTTTGAGTCACGAGCACCAAAAGAGGTTAAATACAGGTCTATAGGGGGTGGGCAGGGCTGGTGTAGATAGATCTTTGCTCTGTTTTTACCTTAACACAAAACAAATAATGAGACTGGTTTTATTATCTTGTTCAGCAACCTTTCCTGATGCTATCTGTTTATCGCAGGATGCATAGGGTCAGGAAAGCACTTAGCTAAAATACAGACACCATGGCTTGGTTAAGGGTGAAGTAACTCAATTATAGGAAGAGAGATTGTTGTGGACGCATGAAAAATGGAAACAAAACAGAGATTGTCTCTTTTTATAAGGGTTTCTCCAAGATTTTCAGAGGATATAACCCAAATAATGTTAAGAGGTATGAGATATAAGCTGACAAAGTTAATTAAGAGGTCTTCCTGCTGGGAAACTAAGTTTTTAAATCATAATGAAGATTCTCTTTTTCAGACAGGCCTGAAGCAACTAGGACGGACTTGCAGAGGGTGTAGTGCCTTGGACTTCCAATTTTAGTCCCCAAGCTATAATTTTGACTAGCCTGGCCTTAAACTTGGCATAGACAAAGTGGTACGGTTTGTTGTTTTATTTATCAATTAGTGCAGTAGTTAAGAAATGTTAGTTCCCAAACCAAGGCATCAGGACTGCTGTTAGTTTATATCTCGTCCAGTTTGTTGAACAAGAGAATTTCAAAAGCCAAGCATTTCTTGCTAATTATAATTCCAATTTCTCCCAATAAAATGCATGGTCATCCATTTCTTGACATGCTATTATGTGAGGAGTGAGGACACATGTCGTCCTGATTCCTGATGATATGTCAAGCACATTCCTTTGCTGTGTCATGCGACATTTCTTGAAATTGAGTGTGTTTCTACTTGATTGACTCCTTACTAGTTAAGGGTCTGTTTGACAAAGCTTTCAATTTTCAGTTTTCATTTTCATTTTCAATTTTTTTGGGGGGTTCAATTTTCGTTTTTATTTAAAAAATGAAAACTTAACCTGTTTGATGACATTATTCATTTTCATCTTCAATTTTGTATTTTACCTTTTTATATTTTTAATTTTGATGTCAATGTCTGAAGGAAACAATAGAGGTTGTCAGTGGCTCCTTCGAACTTCTCTCTAGTTGTTGATGACTCTCATGGGAGTTGCCGATTTCCAGATCCTGGTCTGGGAGCCTCGTCTTCCATGGGAGACAAGGCTCCCAGATCAGATTTGGGAGTCTTCCAATGATGAATTTGGAGTTGCCGACGAATGATGACTTTGCCTGTAGGTTGTCATGAACCTAGGGCTTAACCTAGGATCAGTTTGGGAATCAGAAGAATCCGATTCAGCTAAGGCCAAGAACAGAAGGAAATTAGGGGGAGGTTTGAAAGAATGAGGGGGAATTTAGAATAAGTGTTAGGGGGATTAGAAGAATAGAAAAGAAGGAGATGAAGATCAAGGGGAGAGAATTTGAAGGAGGAGAAATCAGATTTCAATTCATTTATTTTTGGATAAAGAAATGAACCCATTACAACAACCTTATATAGGCATATTTGCCTTCTAACAGCCTAGCACATGCTCTCATGTGCTTCTAACCACTTACTAAAATATCCCTAACAAACTATTATACCCTATTACAATAATACTCCTTTATTGCTTGTAGGGTCATGACATAGGTTGCCGGCACCGAAGGTGTTGTCTTTGACGACTTTTCATTGGCATTGAGTTGTGGATAGTGAGGGTGGAGAAGGGAGGAGAAAATGAAATAAAAATAAAAAAAATTAAAACACCTTGTTTTTGTTTTCAAAATCACAAAAAGTTCTCAAAAATTTTAAAAACAAAAACAAGTAACCAAAAGCTGTTTTTATATTTTCGCTGTCAAAATGTGAAAACTGGTAACCGATCGGGCCCAAATGAATATGTTTTTGGCTTTATGGACAACACAGGCTGAAATGTTGAAATGCTAAGAATTATAGACAACGTTTAAAGGAGGAATTAGCAGGTTATTCACTTTTTCTTTTTTGGTTATTGGAAACAGTTATTTTCATCAAATTGCACCATATTACTTCGTCAAAATAACTAAACATGTTTTGAAAAGTGTTCTTGCATGGACATAGAACCTCTTAGAAATATCTATGTCTGGACAATACATTTCTTGAATTTAACAGAAAAGTGCTATATTGTTCTTTAGTACTGAATATTTCAAGAGTCATGTGGACTGGCAATTAGCATTTCTTTTCCCTTTATTGTTAATGGAAAGAGTTTAATTTTGTGACTGTGAAGTTTGATTACATGGTGGCGGATGCCAACTTCAGTTAATGAGGTATATTTCAGCCGTGATACTATCTCTATCCTAGTATAAATGTGCCATGTTGATGCTTTTTGCCTTGTTAATTTGCTTCAAATTATTTTTCTCATCTGACCTAATCTTCAATGACGTTTTATGCCTGTCCCCTCGTGGATATATAGAACGAAGAACTTGGCAATCTGAAATCCTTATAAAATTTACATTCTCAGGCCTTTTTTCTGTAGGAAGCTAACATCAAGCTGGAAGGCATTTGGGATTCCTCTTGTAGCAAGTTCTAAATTTGTAAATGGGTCTGATGTTCGTAATCTATATCTAAAATTACTTAGAGCATTCCTAATACCCAGTGAAGACCCTGCGGTTGATGACAATATCGTTGATAGAAATGCTACTGAAGAACTAACACACATGGAAGAGACGGTAACTCCTACTTTAGAGGGAGGTCCAGACTCTGCTAATGGGAAAGAGTTTGATACACATACACATTCTAATGCTGATTTGGAGTTTTACCTAACAGATGAAAAGGGTACAACCAGGGACTCAAGGATTAAAATGAATGAGCCAGTGGCAGCCAGGAGTTTACGTGGAAGGTTGAGTGTGCTCGTTTGTTGGCCAGCTAAAATGGTTAAGCAGTACAAGACACACCTTATTAGCTCATTGCCCCAGATTTTCAAGGCTGAATTCTTTGGGAAAAGGCCTCAAGAATCTGTTTCTCTATATAAATGCCTTGAAGCATTCTTGAAGGAGGAGCCTCTTGGACCAGATGACATGTGGTAAGTGTGTATTATTAGCTGTTTAAATTTTGATTGTAAATTTTTTTTGCATATTACCCTCACAAAACAGGGAGCTTGTGACCTGAGACACCCTTTAGGTTGATAGCATAATTTATATGACTTTTATACTAGAGGCAACATAAAGTTTCAGATGTCTGTCTCTTTCCATTCTTGATTTATGCTTTCTCAGTTAATTCTCTGCTTGACCTCTATCCTTTTGATCTAGTCAATACATATCATAGTAAATCCAGGAATAGAGTCGTGGACAAAATGTTTGACAGAACTCAATAAAATTTTTCTTTTGGTCTGAGGGGAGTACCATTCTTGTAATGCTCAGGGAATTTTTGTTCTTGTTTTTCTTATAACTAAATTTATCTTGTCATGTTCTATTGTAATATTTTGTCATGTCTGAAACATTCAAGAATATGCTCTTGGAGTCAGGTCTGTTAGGGAATGAACAAGTGATAAAAAACTAGGAACAAAATTGCACGCACACACACACACACACACACAAGACAAATTATGTGGTTCAGCAAAGAATGCCTCCTCCATGGCCACACAAGGTGTTTTTCACAATTTAGAAGGGTTACAATTACAAGAATTATGCCCACATATTTATAGACAAAAACTAGGGCAAATAGAACTCCTAATTTGAACAGGATTTCTAATCTGTTTAGGATTTTGGAAACAAATCATCCAATTCCAATTCCTAATCTATTTAGGTTTTGGGGGTCCGTCCCCGAGCCCCTGCAAGGGGTGCTTCCCCCTGGACCTCCGCCTGTTGATTGGGCAGTGGGACCTCAGTATCAGCTCTGCATAGGTGTCATAAATTGAATCAGGCTCCACATCTACAACAATGTCATGTTTGAGCTCATAATTATTATAATTAATCAATTATCCTCTTACCTTTTGAATAAATGTTGATAATCTATGATCTTCTAGTAACAATTACATTTATATATTCTTGACTAGGACTTTATTATAAAAATTTCAC